>NC_091669.1:16760000-17067500 GCF_042453785.1 Malus domestica | reverse complement strand
TCGAAATCTGCCATTGGAGCTGCTGGGACGTTCTTGGTTCTTTCTATCCTTAGATTTGTTTCAATGTTTCTTTTAATTTGGCTTTATGTTTTTACAGATATGAGGAACTAATCTCTTTTTAGTTGGAGTTGAATTCAAAGCCATGATTATATGTTTTATATGAATTGATTACATCCAGTTATTTTTTCTAAAGTCTTGAATGTGATTTGCTTATTTGCGTTATTAAAACTTGTTTGTGTATGTTAATTGAGGATGAATACTTAGTTTGCATGCATAAATTCGATGCTAGAGTATAAGGGAGTTTCACCTAATCGTTATGAACTTATATTCATAAGTAGTAAAGGTTGCTAGTCACAATCGTGTTAAGTAAATCCTAGGCAGGAGTATCATGCTTTTCATAGTTACGAATGCCTCGTCAATGCTTATGATTTTCAAATAACTTAATGACCTTTGATATGTTTTCTATCATGCTTTTCATAGTTAGGGAACTTGAGAAGGATAATTTGGTTATGATGCGTATCCCGTCCAATTCAATGAAATAAGGAAAATCTGATGGTTAATTTGTGCTGTCACGGTTAACTTGGGGTGTTGTCATTCATGGTTTAAAGGAACAATACTGGAAATTGGTTTATATGCATATGTCATGTGTGGAGAATGATCCTCTGGCTAAGTTTTCGTCATTCAAATCATCTAATTTATTTTGTTTTACAATCTGTTTAGTTTAATTAATTTCGTCCAAATCAATCCCCCTTTCAATTAAGTGCCTTAGATTAGTTAAAAAGGTGTTTCAATCTGTCCAACTTAGTGTTTTAAGTCCCACTAGTGTTAGATTCGTTCAAATAGTCCTTAGAACCTGTTTTGAGTCTTTTTAACTTAGTTTTGCTATTTTGAGTGTTTTAAGTCAGTTTTGAGTAATAAGAGTCTTGTTTAGTGTTTTTAAAGTCTAGTTAAGTGTTTTTAAGTCTAATTTAGTATTTCTGAGTCATATTCGTGTAGATTAGCATCCCTAGTTAATCCCCAGTTTAGAACGATCCCTACTTACATCTTTACTACAATTGTCATCAATAGGGTTTAATTTGTGTCAAGTTAATTTTCACATCAAATTTTGGCGCCGTTGCCGGGGATTAGCAAACTTGCTAATCTCTTTTGTTTCAGTCGTGTGTTTGTGTGTGTTTAATTGTGTCTTTGCCGTGCCTTTTAATTAGTTGTTGATTTGTTTTGTTTCTTGTTTCAGGTACTAGTTTATGACGCGTAGTTCTCAACCTATTAGTCCAAACATCTTGGAGTTCGACGACGATTTTGAGCGAACTTTGATAAGAAAGAGGAAGCAACCAGAACCTAATCCACCTAGTTCAAGTTCAGAGGCCGAATCTGAATTTGAAGAAGAAGAAGAATAAGAGCAAGTCATGGTAGCAGACAATCGTACGATCAAATAACTTTCAGCCTCGGGGTTGGACAATGGCGTACCTTTTTGCATTCAATACCCCGTGGCTGCCCAAGGAAAGACCGATGAGTTGGAATTGAAGTCAAGCTTGCTGCATCATATTCCCAAGTACCATGGGCTGTCCATGAAAGATCCGAACAAGCATCTTAAAGAGTTTGAAGTGGTATGTTCGAGCATGACACCCATCAATGTCGATGCGAACATTCTAAAGATGAAAGCCTTTCCATTCTCTCTTATGGACAAGGCTAAAGATTGGCTATACGAATTAGCACCCAGAACTGTCACTTTTTGGGAAAGTATGAAACAAGCATTCTTGGAAAAATTCTTCCCAACTTCGAGAGTTATTCTTTTGAGGAAGAAGATAAGTGGCATTCAACAAAACCAAGGCAAATCTTTCCCAGCATATTATGAGCGTTTCAAAGGTCTAGTTGCATCGTGCCTTCAACATCAAATGAAGGAAAAGCTGTTACTTCAATATTTCTATGAAGGACTCCTCCCAATTGAAAGACAAATGCTAGATGCCTCGGCGGGTGGTGCTTTGGTTGACAAAACACCGATGGCTGTCAAGATCTTAATTACAAACCGGGCCTTAAATGCATAACAATACGAAGGTGTTGAACAAAGAGACCCCACGGCAACAAGTCCATGAGGTAAGTTCAATGGCTGAAATTCAATCTCAATTAGCTAACCTCACAATGCTTGTGTCTTAAGTTGCCGAATGATGCAAGGTACAAGGAAATGCACCAAGTATATGTGGCGTATACTCTATGCAAGGTAACCTCAATGATCAATGTCCACAATTGATTGAGAATGGAGGATGGGAAAGCGCCAATGTCATAGGTTATCAAGGCCAAAATCACTAAAGGAATGATCTATATTCAAACATATACAATCCGAGATGGAGAGATCATCCAAATTTCAAGTGGAATGAGCCTTAACAACCTCAACAACAAGGGGGATTTCGACAGTCACCCCCTGGGATATATCAAAGGCCATTCGCTCAATCTCAACCTTAATCACAAACATCTCAACCAAATTCAGGTTCGCTATGTGATAATGATCAAACTATTCAACTACTAACTTCTATATCGCAGGGATTACAAAATCAAAATAATCAAATAGTGAATCAAGAAAAGGAGGTGAGTGACCTAAAAAAGCAAATAAGGAAGATTTCAGAGTTCCTTGGGCAGTTTAAAGAACAAGGCAAACTCCCTAGTTCAACCATTGTAAATCCAAATGGAGGCTTTGAATCCGCCAAGGCCATCATGTTGAGAAGTGGTAAGGAGCTTGGAAACCATCAAAAATCAGTCAAACAAAGCCTTAACGAGGATGAAAAGCTACTGCAAGAAAAAGAACATGGAGCACAAGCCACGACAAGGGAAGACCAACCCTTGCCGCAGCCTCATATGACCTCCAAACCATCAAGGTGAGTCCAAATATGAATTCTTCTAGTTCTATTTCACTAAATGTGCCATTTCCTAGCAGGTTTAGGCAATCAAAGAAAGAAGAGAATGAGAAAGACATTCTGGAAACCTTTAGGAAAGTTCAAGTCAATATCCCGCTCCTTGATGCAATCAAGCAAGATCCTAAGTATGCCAAATTCTTAAAAGAGCTATGCATAACAAGGAAGAGGAATTCGAACAAGAAAGTGGTCCCGGTAAGTGAGAATGTTTCTGCGGTGTTACAAAGGAAACTACCACCTAAATGCAAAGATCCAGGTAGTTTTACAATTCCTTGTGTGATTGGCAATACTAAGTTTGATCATGTTATGTTAGACTTAGGAGCTTCAATTAATGTCATGCCTTACTCAATTTATGCATCTATGAACTTAGGAGAGCTTAAAAGCGATGGTGTGATTATTCAATTGGCTGATCGTTCTAATACATATCCGAAAGGAGTTTTGGAAGATGTTTTGGTGTAGGTGAACAATTTGATATTTCCAGTGGACTTCTACGTGCTTGACATGGAAGATTTAGCCCATTCTACCCCATTGTTGATTCTTCTTGGGAGACCTTTCATGAAAACAGCCCGCACCAAGATCGATGTGTTCAAAGGGACTTTAACGATGGAATCTGATGGGGAGATTATTGATTTTAATATTTCTGAAGCTATTAAATTTCCTAAAGATGATCATTCTTGTTTTTCTATTGATGTTTTTGATTCATTGGCGCAGGATTGTCTTCATTCGTTGGACAAAGATCCCTTTGAAACAACAATTGCACAAGGAATTGGACTCAAAAATGAAGGGACAGAAGCCAAACACACTCACAGCATGGATAGGGAAATCTTTGCCGTGCCTACATGTGAAGATGAGGCCAAGATGGTTGTTGCCATTGAATCATTGCCAAAGCATCATGGTAAGTCTCCAATCCCAATTTCAATTCCCGTTTCTACTAACAAGTTGTTACCTTCAGTGATTCAGGCCCTGGTTCTTGAACTTAAACCGTTGCCAAGTCATTTGAAATACGCCTATTTGGGAGACAAAGAAACGTTGTCGGTCATAATCTCTTCAACACTCATGGCATTAGAGAAGGAAAAACTGATTCGGATGTTTAAATAGCACAAAACAGCCATAGGTTGGACCTTGGCCGACATTAAAGGTATTAGCCCTACAACTTGCATGCATCACATACTTATAGAGGAGGGGGCTAAACCAACTCGAGAGGCTTAACGCCAACTCAACCCTCCAATGATGGAAGTGGTGAAGAATGAGATTATCAAGCTTCTCGATTGTGGAGTGATTTATCCTATCTCGGATAGCCATTGGGTTTCGCCGGTTCAAGTTGTTCCAAAGAAATCGGGAGTTACGGCGGTGAAGAATGCTGAGAATGAGCTTGTGCCAACCCATATCCAAACATGTTGGCGAGTGTGCATCAATTAGAGAAAGATCAACGCCATCACAAGGAATGACCACTTCCCTTTGCCGTTCATTGATCAAATGCTTGAAAGGTTAGCCGATCATTTTTTTTATTGTTTTCTTGATGGATATTCAGGATATAATCAGATTGTCATAGCTCCGGATGACCAAGAAAAAACCACTTTCACGTGCCCCTTTGGTACCTTTGCCTATCGTCGTATGCCATTTGGGTTATGCAATGCACCGACCACATTTCAACGATGTATGGTAAGTATATTTTCAGATTTCGTTGAGAAGATTATTGAGGTATTCATGGATTATTTTAGTGTATTTGGTGATTCGTTTGATAATTGTTTGGATAATCTCACATTAATCTTGAAACGATGTGTTGAAACTAACCTTGTTTTAAATTGGGAAAAATGTCACTTTATAGTGAAACAAGGTATAGTTTTAGGTCATATTGTTTTAGAAAGGGGGATTGAGGTTGATAAATCAAAAATAGATCTTGTACGCTACTTACCCTCTCCTACTTCGGTTAGAGAGGTTCGTTCTCTTCTTGGACATGCAGGATTTTAAAGGTGATTCATCAAGGATTTTTCAAAGATTTCCAACCCCATTTGCCGTCTCCTACAAAAGGATGTCCCATTCAAGTTCGACGAGGAATGTGAAAAGGCCTTCAAACACCTCAAGGAAATGCTTACTTTGGCCCCATCATAGTCCCACCAGAATGGAGCCTTCCTTTTGAGCTTATGTGCGATGCTTCCGATTATACATTAGGAGTTGTTTTAGGACAGATGAAGGATAAGCAGCCACACGTCATCTACTATGCCTCTCGGACCTTGAATGATGCTCAATTGAACTATTCCAAAACGAAAAAAGAACTCATTGCTGTTGTTTTCGCTTTAGATAAGTTTCGTTCTTATTTACTTGGTACTAATGTTATAATCTATTCTGATCATGCAGCGTTGAAGTACTTACTAACGAAAAAGGAGGCCAAACCAAGGCTCATTCGATGGATGCTTCTTCTCCAAGAGTTCAATATCGAAATCCGGGACAAGAAAGGAAGTGAAAACGTGGTGGCTAACCACTTGAGTCATATGGTGCATGAAGAGGATGCCAATGTCATGCCTATCTTAGAGACATTCCCAGATGAGCAGCTGCTGTCCATTGAGGTAAGTGTGCCATGGTATGCCGATTTAGTGAATTATTTGGTGTCTAAACAAGTTCCAAGCACTCTAAACAAGCACCAACGTGATAAACTTAAGAAAGACGCACGTTTTTATGTGTGGGATGACCCTTACTTGTGGAAATATTACCCTGATCAAATCATTCATAGGTGTGTGCATGATTCTGAGTTTAATTCGATTTTAACTTTTTGTCACACTTATGCATGTGGAGGTCACATTGGCACTCAAAGAATTGCACGTAAAGTCCTTGAATGTGGTTTTTATTGGCCTACAATCTTTAAGGATGCTAGAACTTTTTGCTTAACATGTGATCATTGTCAAAGAACCGAAAACATTGGTTCAAAGGATCGAATGTCGCAGGCCCCTATATTTTGTGTCAAATTTTTTTATGTTTGGGGCATTGATTTTATGGGTCTTTTCCCTTCATCTCATGGTTTTGTTTATATTTTACTTGAGGTTGATTATGTTTCGAAATGGGTGGAAGCAAAAGCCACCCGTACTAATGATTCCAAAGTGGTTACAGATTTTGTGAAAACTAACATATTTGCTAGATTTGGAATGCCAAGAGTTCTTATAAGTGATGGGGGCTTTCATTTTTACAATCGGACCATTGAGGCGCTACTCAAGAAGTATAATGTCACGTATAAGGTGGCAACACCTTATCATCCTCAAACAAGTGGGCAAACCAAGGTTTCTAATCGGGAGATCAAGCTAATTTTAGAGAAGATCGTTAGGCCAAATCGGAAAGATTGGAGCTTGCGCTTGAATGATTCATTGTAGACATATCGTACAGCCTACAAAACACCACTTGGAATGTCCCCATTTCGGCTCATCTATGGGAAACAATGCCATCTTCCAGTTAAATTGGAGCACAAAGCACATTGGGCCGTTAAAACTTTCAATTTGGACCTTGATACAACTGGAACTCATAGGAATCTTCAATTGAATGAACTTGAAGAGATTCGGAACGAGGCGTACGAGAACACCCTTATTTACAAAGAGAAGACAAAGGCATTCCATGACAAGATGATTCATACAAAAACATTCTCCATAGGGCAGAAAGTGTTACTCTTTAATTCCTGCCTTCGATTGTTTCTGGGTAAATTACATTCTAAGTGGATTGGACCTTTTGTTGTTACTAATGTCTTTCCTCATGGTGCAATCCAAATTCAAAGTTTTAAGACCGTAAACGAATTCAAAGTGAATGGACATCGTTTGAAGCCATACTATGAGCACTTTGAGGAGCATGCTATGGAGGACATACCCCTCCATGATGTGGGCTCCAATGAAGCTTAAACAGAGGAATCGTCCGGCTAGAAGACGTTAAAGCAAGCACTTCTTGGGAGGCAACCCATGCGAATAAAGAAGAACTAGGAAGCTCCGACATCATAACCAAATTTGCATTCTTAAACTCTACTCTTTATTGCTTTTACTTTGCCATGCTTGTCATGTTTGTTAGTTGTGTTGTTTGCTTGCTTATGTGTGAGTTTATGTTTGAAACATTGAGGACAATGTTTGGTTGAACTGTGGGGGGGGGTAAACAAAGTGTTTTTATTGCAAATTCGTGGGATTTTACCACCTAGCGTAACTAGAGTTGTTTTTCACTGTTTTTAAGTGTTTTTAGTGTGTTTTGAAGTGTTTTAGTGTGTCTTTAACTGAAAATACGAAAATTTGACAAAAAATAGAAAATGTTTTGAAAAACCCAAAAAAAAGTCGTTTTAGAGTCGTTTTTGTGTGTTTGTGTCTTAGGGTACCTTCCAACACAATGATGAGGATTTGGTTTTTAATTGCATGGCTGTTAAAGAAAGTTACAAACATGGACAGAAGTTTGATATGCTTTTTGGTTAATGCTTGGTTGTAGTTTTCATTAACGAATTCACATGTAATCACGAAGGAAAAAAAAAATCAGTTTTTGTAACACGCTTGAAGGAAGGAACTCAAACTAACGCTACAACCCTGAGAGACTTGAGCCTAAACTTTGTTTGGAGAGTTATTAATCTGTGATTTGTTGTTTTCTAAAGTTGTTGCATGATCTCATCATTCTTTGCTTGGTTGCTACTTAGAATGCGTTTTATCACTTTAGTTCCAAATACTAGAACTCATGCCCGTTTCATTCAAAACTTAAAATTGAGTGCATAACATATAGCAAGATGATGTTGTTTAGTAGTTACCACCAGAGCCAAAAAGCCTTCATCCCATGCATTTGTTTTGTAAGTTTAACCCCTTTGAGCCTTATTTAGCCTATTTTCTTTGTTAGCCACGTTATCCCTACCTAGCCTAGAATAGGACTATCCATACTCTTGTTCTTAAAGTATAGTGAAGCACGACTTAGAGGGAATTCCTTTTGATCAAAATATTGAAGAAATCAAGTGTGGGGGAAGGTTATGTACACGAGTAGAAAGAAAAGAAAAAAAATGTGAAAAAGAAAGAAAAAAGTTGTGAAAAAAGTGAGAATGAACTCACAAGTATTGGTTGTTGAAGAAAGGGTCCAAAAAAAAGTTTGAATATGACCCTAAGTATGTACGAAATCTCCTTAGTGTTTTAAGTTATTTGCTGCATTCAAGAGTGAATTCTAAGTTGATTTCATTGCTTTGCTTACTATTACTTTAAGGACCTTTGTTTATCCTTGACCTTTCTTTGTTAACCAATACTCTTAGCCTCGTTACAACCCTTAGACTTCTATCTTGGGTGTTGTGTGTTTCAATATGTGGAGTTTGTGATTGGTATGAGCATATGGTATCCCTGGTTCTCGCGTCTAAGTAGTGGCATTCCATTCATGAGATCATATATGTGCATTAATAATTCCAAAAAGTGCTTTCTTTGCTTATAATATATGTGAGTGGCTAGTCTACATATTTACATCAATCTTCTCACATATATCTAGTAGAGGGAGTGTAGTCAGAAAATCTGTGTGAAAATAGAGAGTATATCCAGTTAGGAATTGAGGGAATTCTCTAAGGCATGTTACTACATTCAAAATGTTGTTTTAACTGATTAAATGCGAACTAGTGAGTGCTAACTGTGATTAAGTATGTGCACGAGAGTAAGGATAACTAAAATATGTGGGAGTAGTGATTTTTAGCATGTCATGTTTCATTGGAAATCCCTGAGGCGAACGTTGGAAGGTTTAGGTTATGTTTTGTTTTGTTGTTTCGTTTTGCTTGAGGACTAGCAAAAGCTAAATGTGGGGGAATTTGATAGGAGCATATTTATGCGACTTAATTAGTTTGTTTTCTTGCATTTTCGTAGTTAGTTTGTGTTATTATAGTGTTTTAAGCTATTTTCATGTTTTTGTAGGTCTAAATGACAAAGTTGGCAAGAAAGTGCAATTTGAAGCATTTTGGAGCAGTTTTGGGCACTAAATGGATAGCTTATGAATGGAGCAAGATGGATGGACGAATTTGAAGTTTAAGAGGCTAGGAATGTGCTGAAAATATGAAGAAAATAAATCCAAGACAAAGAAGATAAGGAATCAGCACAAAAGAATGAACATTGTCCAAAACCTTATCCAACCTTATCTTATCCAAACTAACCTTATTTTATCTTATCCTTGCCTAATCTAGCTTTATCCTATCTTATCTTATCCAAATCAGTTTGTGACTTAAATCCAGCTGTAAGGGGACCTAAAAACCTAATTTCTAGAAGGCCTATCATTTCCCTACATTCATGCCGCACCCTTATCTTTCTAGAACCCTAAATTGGTGTCGTGGCCACCCTTTCTAGAAGACCTTAAATATATGGCGCCTCTTCCTCTTCTAGAAGCCTTAGAATCTGCTGGAAACCTTAATCCTTTTCATCTTTGGTTTCTACCAAACCCTAGTCTTTTTCCTCAAGGATTGTGCAATCCTAATCTTGAGGGATTGTGCCATGAGTTTGCCCTATAAATATACATATATGCCGCACAAATCAATTCACCCACGCACCCACATACATTTAGATATAATTGAGAGATTTCAGAGAGTTTTAAAGGTGCACTTGCGTGGAGGAAGGAGAAGGAGAAGCTTGTGTCGTGGCTTGCAATCCAAAGGAGAGTTCGAAATCTGCCATTAGAGCTGCTGGGACGTTCTTGGTTCTTTCTATCCTTAGATTTGTTTCAATGTTGCTTTTAATTTGGCTTTATGTTTTTAAAGATATGAGGAACTAATCTCTTTTTAGTTGGAGGTGAATTCGAAGCCATGATTATATGTTTTATATGAATTGATTACATCAAGTTATTGTTTCTAAAGTCTTGAATGTGATTTGCTTATTTATGTTATTAAAACTTGTTTGTGTATGTTAATTGAGGATGCATACTTAGTTTGCATGCATAAATTCGATGCTAGAGTATAAGGGAGTTTCACCTAATCGTTATGAACTTATATTCATAAGTAGTAAAGGTTGCTAGTCACAATCGTGTTAAGTAAATCCTAGGCAGGAGTATCATGCTTTTCATAGTTACGAATGCCTTGTCAATGCTTATGATTTTCAAAGAACTTAATGACCTTTGATATGTTTTCTATCATGCTTTTCATAGTTAGGGAACTTGAGAAGGATAATATGGTTGTGATGCGTATCCCGTCCAATTCAATGAAATAAGGAAAATCTGATGGTTAATTTGTGCTGTCACAGTTAACTTGGGGTGTTGTCATTCATGGTTTAAAGGAACAATACTTGAAATTGGTTTATATGCATATGTCAAGTGTGGAGAATGATCCTCTGGCTAAGTTTTCATCATTCAAATCACCTAATTTACTTTGTTTTACAATTTGTTTAGTTTAATTAATTTCTTCCAAATCAATCCCCCTTTCAATTAAGTGCCTTAGATTAGTTAAAAAGGTGTTTCAATCTGTCCAACTTAGTGTTTTAAGTCCCACTAGTGTTAGATTTGTCCAAATAGTCCTTAGAACCTGTTTTGAGTCTTTTTAACTTAGTTTTGCTGTTTTGAGTGTTTTGAGTCAGTTTTGAGTCATAAGAGTCTTGTTTAGTGTTTTTAAAGTCTAGTTAAGTGTTTTTAAGTCTAATTTAGTATTTCTGAGTCATATTCGTGTAGATTAGCATCCCTAAATAATCCCCAATTTAGAACGATCCCTACTTACATCTTTACTACAATTGTCATCAATAGGGTTTAATTTGTGTGTCAAGATAATTTTCACATCAACGTCACGTGTTGATCATGGGCTTATGTTGGGATCAGGGCATGACAGGTGTAGTCAATTTGGATTTCACAGGATTTTAATAGAATTTTTAATGACAAATTTCAAAGGATTTTAAAAGATTCTCAATCCTATATGGATTTCGACATAGGATTTTAAAAGATTCTCAATCCTATATGGATTTCGACATATTTATATGGATTTCTATTATAGATTTCTATGGATTTCTTTTGTGAATTTCTTAGGATTTATTAGTTGAACTTATAACATAAAATGAAATAATGCACAAGAAACATAAACGTTTTAAATCAAAGAAGATCCATTAATAATAAATTTGAAGTGTTAGCAAACACAATCATGAACTTAAATACACAAAATAATAATGTAATTGTAGTAGCTAAGCAATCAGATGAAATTTCAAATTCCAAGTTTCAAACATAGCGACAAAACCTTATATTAATCAGAAATTCATCATTACAAGTAATATTTTCTTCTTTCTTTTTTGCTTACTCGAACACAGCCACAAAACCTAACATTACAAAAACATCATTATAAATTCATCATTACCACACTAGAATTATTTGTGACTCATTGTCCTCCATTCACATTGTTATCATTATGGGCATCTCTCCACATGTCCAAAGCTATATTATATCTCCATTCATTAGCAATATTCCGTTGTTGTTCTTGTGTTTGAAAATCTTGGTCAATATCCCCTTCAGAAACTGACAATGGTGGAGACGAAGAAGATTCATCATCTGGTTCAACAGGAAACTCATCCGATCTAAACTCCTTACGAATAAAATTGTGCACTGCTACACAAGCTAATACTACCTCCGCTTGTGTTGCATATGGAAATGGAGGTGCAATCCTTAAAATTGGGAATCATGATTTTAAAATACCAAATATCCTCTCGACAACATTTCTTAAAAAAAGCATGATGAAGATTGAACAACTCTTTTTCGTTTCTAGGCTCACGACCTGAACCACTATACTCTTGGAGATGATATCAGATTCCTCGATAAGGAGCTAAGAACTGACGTCTATTTGGAAATCCACAATCTACTATGAAAATTTTACTTGATAATATATATTTTAATATGCAACTCAATCGAGTAATGAGAAATTAAATAATAATAAAAATGATAAATAATAATTTGATACCTTGTGGCACTTTAAGTCCATTCCTTCTTGTCAAAGCATCATTTAGTACTCTTGAATCATGAGCCGATCTTTCCCACCCACTAAGGATGTACATGAATTCCTAATCAAAGTTACAAGCAGCTAATACATTTTGTGATATGACACCCTTACAATTACGATAACTACTTACATCACATCCGGACACTAATGATGGGATATGTGTGCCATCAATAGCTCCAATACAATCCTAAAAGAGTGTTAAGTTTATCATTTGGAATAAATTAGAATGATACAAAATAAAAATAAAAACGACACACTATACGTACCTTTGAGTAAGGGTAAAATCTCGTACTTTCCCTTCTTTTAGATGGTACTGTAATCCATGTTTGGCCATCATCTCTAGTGCTATTATGTTCAATGCCTTTAAAACTTTGTTAAAATTCCTATTGACAGTCCATTGTGATCGGCCAAACGTATCACGCAGTAGACAATATCTACTATTGTGTCCAACAATAAGCAAAATTGTTGCAAGCATTTCTTCTATGCAAATAAATCTTGTATCTCGTAAGAGTGTTTTTTTTTCTCTAATAATAGTGCATAACTTCACAAACACATCATGATACATTCTATACCTTTGCCGGAAATCCTCTGGGTGGTCCTCTTTCAATACTTTATGTATATAATTGTATCCTTCTATAGTAATTAATTGTCGATTTAAAGGACGTTCAATAGGTTGTCCAAATGTAATTATAAACTCTTTTAGCACGTGGACTACAGCTTGAATTGCCATCAATAGATATTTAAAGGTTTCATAAAGTTCTTCTTCCTCAATTTCTTCTTCATCAGTTTCTTCTTCATCTTCAATTTGTTCTTCCACCATGTGCTCCACTTCCATTTCTTCCCCACCTTCCGCTTCCATGCTTGATCGAGACATTATATAAACTACCCAACCAAATAAACAAAATCATAAAGAAGTTAACAACACACCCAAATACCACCAACCATGAATTTTTTACATCGAAACCATCATCTAATCTACACACACACACACTATAATTAAACCATGACCAGCAAATGATTAACCTATATACACACAGCACCAATTATCAAATCATAATTTCATAGCTAACTAATCAGTGACAATAACAAATATATCACATAAACTCAAGCACACTAAATTCCGATTGGTTTACTTGTTATTGTTGAAATTTATTACACATAAAAAGAAAATAAAAAAGAACGTCAAATTGCACTAAAACAATTTAGGGACACTAATCTCAGATACTTATAACTTCGTAAAACATAAAAATAGAGCATGTTTAGCTAGCTCCATGAAAGTGCTAATAATGAGTTTAAAAATGTTAAGAAACAAACTAGGAGTGTAAGCGTCTATCAAATCATGAGCACACAGTGAAATCAAACATGGTCAAGCTATGCACCTAGGGCCATTAAAAGCTAAAACATTTTAGTGACACAACTGACCATTAGAAGTATGACATTCTTATTCCTATGCTAAAGCAAGCTATGCACAACAGCTTATCTCAGGGGCTCCAACTTCTTAGATGCTTCAGCCAAAGAAGCCAATTCTAACTATGACAAAGCACTCGTAGTTTTCTGCGGATGGAAGCATACAAATAACAAAATCAGCACAACTACCATGATAATATGAAATCACTACGCCAACAAGATGAACAAATTCAAACACAAAAATTCACATCCCAACGAGTAATTGTAACAACACCTTACTCTCTTCTACAGTCCAAGCTCTATAATCGATGTTGGCCTTCACTTTTTCAATTTCTTGTTGTTCGTCTCCCATTTCTAATTACTAGCATGTTGGAAGCAGTAGCAGTAACAAAAACCATTCAGGACTTAACAAAATCCATTCGAATCATTATAATTTACAATGCGTTAATAAAGCAACAAAATACCTCAATTAACCAAACAATGACAATGGAGAACTAAACATAGATTAAGAACTAAACACAAATATATTTCCAATAAAAAAGAACAATTCTTGAATTCTCACAGACCACATGGTATATATTACTAAACAATAAAAACTCGTTAAATTTAGCCAATCCCCTTTCAATTATTTGAAGTAAAATATCCAAACATCTTGTTCATTGGTTAAAAAAGCATGTATATTAATTAACCTATTGCATGTATATTAGGTTTTCTCTTTTCATTTCATACATATATGGTTTTTCCAGCAATCAAACAGAAAAAAAAAAAATATATATATATACAATTAAAATAATCAACTCAAAATGCATGAATTCAGAGAAGCAGGAATATGTGATATTATATATGTATGAGAAGGAAGGGAGTAATTGATATATATATGGAGCAGTAATCTGTGAAACAAATAAACCATACAAGAATTATATAAATTGGGAAGAAACCTGCAATACCTTGTGGCGATAGAGGAAGATGAGAGACAAAGATTGTTCCACTTCGTTGATGAACGTGAAAAGAAATCACATGGGGTAACCCTCAAATCCCTCAAAATCCCTCGGCCATTAAAATCCTAATAAATCTTCGACATTCTCACTATACCTAGATTTGAATGTATTCTTTAAACTCTTAATCGACTACTTCTGGATTTGGGTGTATTCTTCAAAATCTTCTTAAATCCTAATTTGACTACACCATGATTTCAGAATCTTTTAACATCCTCTTTTAAAACTCTAATCGACTACACCTAGATTTTAAAGTCTATTAAAACCTATCAAATCCTAATTTGACTATAACCCCCTAAATTTTAAATCTTGTACCGGGGATTAATCTAAACTTATTAAAAATCTAGTTTTCTATTATATATAGAGTAATGCTTGGGAGATTAAATTTGTAGGCTAAATTTGCAAACTAAATAATATGTACCAGTAGAAATGAACACGTTTATCAATGTCTATGTAATAATTCAATCATCAATTTCCATGTCATTTAGTTTACAAAATTTATTCTTTATATATAACCGGATACATCCAGCTCCATCAAGGTAGCCAACTTCTTAGCATTTATCAATGGGAATAGTTTTATAAATGAAGAAACTAGAATTGGGTGAAATATATCATCCTCACTTGCTTTTCACTGTTATTTGCAGTGAAGTAAGCTGTATGAGGCTCCTTTGGCTGAACCGTATCTCCATCAAAAGATCATCCTTGGCTTTGATAACTTGAAGGACCTATTTGGGATAAAACTTAAACTTTGGGCTTAAAAGGGAGTTAGCCCACAAGGAGGTCCAGAAGAAAGGAAGCCCGAGGCTCAGCCAAAGCCCAGAAGGCAGAATGAGCCTTTTTCCCGACTAAGTGCAGATCACTCAAGCTACCTGCTCACCTACCTAGAGTTCAAATGGTGTAGACTAGCCAACTAATCAGCCCAAAAGTACTTTACAATGGCAGTACAAGTAAAAAGATGATGAGTCACTACCCTTCAAAGGCATTCGGGCAAAATCAATACTGTAGGCAGCCAAGCCAAATCGTCTATAAAAGGAGAAAGAAAAATCAGACACAATGACACTCAATCAAACAAACAAATACACAAACTCTGCTCAAGCCAGATTTGTATACGAAGCTATAGTCAGCACCAAGCCTTCATCCTTTTTGGGATCAACCTTCACCAGAAAAGCCTTTATAAAAGCTCTACTACCCTGTTAAATCTTGCTGTAGTATCGATTCTCTCCTATAAACTCATCTCCCAATCTCCCTTTCTAGCCCTCAAACTCTTTGTAAATCACAAAGGGAGGAAGTTGCAAGACGATCAGCCTTACCCGACAAGGTGAAACCTTGCCCGACCTCCTTTGTTCTAGTTTTTTCATTCATAAATCTAGTAATATGATGTATATTTCCATTTGCATCCAAGTTATTTCTAGCCAGTTTATGATTAGAAGACTTCTAAGTTCTAACCATTCGGGCAGACAAGATTGATCAATTAAAAGTCATTGGTCTCAAGGCATAAAAAAGAACTTTAAGTGGACTTAACCCATCTACGACAGTCCTTGATAACAAGAAGTCTGAAGTTACTTGGGGCGCAAGTAATTAGCCTATTTCTTAGTTTAACTTCTGTTATATCATGATTACCACAGAACGCTTGAGTATAGAATTAATTCTGATGGGAAGCTTCAATGCCTATACTTAAGGCCTGACAAAGGCACCTATCTGAGTTCGTTCTGCTCTGCGGGCTCGGGCTATTAAAGTATAACGGTTATGATACTTCTGCAATAATGAAACAACCAATATATGTTCGAGTACTTGGTTAGTTCTGGTTAGAAGCCTCAAGGCCTACACCTAAGGCCCCACAAAGGCACCTGTTAGAATTAACTTGGTCTCTCTCAAACAACTGAACATCTATTTTACATCTGTCATGCTAAAGATAGCAATGGCACGCCTGAACACTTAAAGTTAATTTTGATTGCGAGCCTCAAGGCCTACACCTAAGGCCCTACAAAGGCACCTTTCAGAATTAACTCTGTCCTTCTCTTACAGCCCGCCAATAAGTAGAAGCCCAACAGACGATATAAACCAGCGCCAACCTCTCGGGGAGCTGTGTACTCGTTGGCCAGGAAACGTCCCCACTGGATATTCCACCAGACGAACATAGTTTTGGCACACCCGGTGGGATCCCTTGATCAAATCCTAATTGCCAAAGAAATATGTCAAAACTACCTGAAGATTTGCAAACAACCTTGTTGCAGATGTTGCAAAGATTGGAAAACGCATCCGCAGGCTTCAAAAGGAAAACAGACTTGGTTATGGAACCAACTATTCCCATATCTTTACCTCTAGTCGGGGAAAAAGATGATGGGGAAGAAGAAAGAGAAAAACTAGAAGCCAGCCAGCCAGATGAAGAGATGACCTTGGCAAATAATCCACCTAGCCCATATCAGGGGCAAGTCGAAACAATGATAGACAAGCATGCAGATCCCTTTTCAGAGGCCCCAGTTAATATGATTAATTTAGCATCGGCCGAGAAGGGGAAAGGAAAGGTTGCAAAGGAGACAGAAGAAGCAAGGCCAGCTGACAAATCCACAAAAGGGGTGATCAAATTGCCCGAACATCCAAAAGCAACCATAATCAAATGGATGGTTCTGTGCAGTAGATGCCAATGCGAGTGTGAGCTCGAAATACCGCCAACAAGAGTCCTCATTGATCATGAGCTAATCAGGAGGAAAGAAGAAGAAGAAAGAAAATAGGCCCGCGAAAAAGCTAGGCAGACAGCAGGAAGAGAGACTTCCGGAAATGTTTTTTAGCGGTTAAGAGGGGATTCCCAACCTAGAGCTTTATCAGAAGTGTTTCGAAATCAAGAAGCTTCTGAGGAGGCGGAAGCCAAAGAGGCTAAAGGTCTAAAAGAGAGGGAGATAAGGCATCCTCAATATGGTCATGCAGGAAGAGAAGACAAAAGAAATGATAGGATAACAAATCCTGTCAAAAAGGATAACCCTGCCCGTCTCGGGCGAAAATGGTACGTGGTCGGAAAAAATGGACAACCCACCAAACAAATGGGAGCCTCTATGATCAGAAGGGTCCAAAGGCAGCACAAAGCCTACATGAATTCTTTAAAGACTCCTGCGACATCTGAAGCCTCCAAGAATCAGAAGTTTGAAAAAACATCATCTAGGGGAAGTAGTCAGTTTAACTGGAGGAGTAAAAAAGAGGTGGAGAGGGCTAATAGCAAAACAGAGGGTGAAGGAAACTATGTACCACAAAGCCTACACCATGGGAAGTACCGGATATTGAAGAGACCTCAAGAATATATGATAATGATGCCAACTCCTGGTTGGAGGACAGAGCCTATTTGTTTTGGAACTGTTTCACCAGAGAGGAAACTCCCTTCCATATCATTGGTGGATCCTTTTGGTGAAGTTCCAAAGCAGATACCAGATTTGGGCATAAATCAACAGCAGGGGGCACCAGAACCACTACTTCCAGAAGATGCGATGGTTTGGTTAGATGAGTTTATGGGCCAAATCGAGAGCAAGAAATAAGACTTTCCAGAGCCTAGTAATTTTCATATCAACATGACGTATGTGTTATCCGCCATGTTTGGTGCTGAACCTAATCAGCCCGCCACTATGGAAGGTGACTATTTGACAGCAGAGCTAATGATGGCCCATGTCAGCGTTGAAGTAGCCGGAGAAAAAGAGTTGGGAAAAGCTGAATCATCCAAGACATTCAAGGATGGTCCATTAAGAATCTATACCGATAAAATGGTGTTCAGCCGCCCAAACATGTTGCTAGCCAACCATCTTAAGCCAATATATGTTGCAGCTCATTTGGAGGGGGTGCCATTCAAAAGAGTTTTGATTGATGGTGGAGCAGCTGTTAACGTATTGCCAGCCAAGCAAATGAAGAAAATAGGGAAATGTGTAAAAGATCTAATTCCCACGGACCTCACGGTTTCAAGTTTCTCAAGCGCTATCACCAGAATTCATGGGATATTGCCCTTAAAAGTAAATTTGGGGTCTAAACAAATCATGATGGCGTTCTTTGTAGTCGATTACACTTCCACTTATGGAGCATTACTCGAAAGGGACTAGATCCACCAAAGTCTCGCCATATCCTCCACTCTACATCAACAAGTTATTGTTTACCATAAGGTAGGAACAGGGGGACCAGGCTTTTGGGAGATAGTGGAAGCCGAATCACGGCCATTTCTCCCTACAGCCAATATAGCGAAGGCAAGTTTCTACGATCCCAATGTAGGAATTCTGCAATGTTCATGAGCAGATAAGAACGGCCGACCTACCAAGGTGACGACCCAAAAGCTCTTAGAACAAGGAATGTTCCTCACTAGAGAATAATAGGATAGACCCTATATCATCCCAACACCTCAATACCATCAATGACAGAACAAAAGAGAAAGGATCAGGTAATGGCAATCAGGTCCCTGATTAAAACATTGTTGGTGTATGGGAGAGAAAGAGAGCAAGAAATGGAGTTCTTAGGAAAAGAAGAGCAGGAATGGCAACTAGGAACTTCGACCAGCCAGGATAAAAGCATAAAAGAACTTTACGGAGAAGAATTGGATGTGGCCATACGAATGGTCGAGTGCATATATAACTTGGATGGGCCAGACGACTTGCTCGAAAGCCCGGAGTTAGTCGAATTTTTTTGTGCAGAACCTGATAAGCCACCACCAGAAGTTCAGGATCCTTTGGAAGTTATTGATTTGGGAACATAAGGAGATCCAAGACCTATACAAATCAGTGGCTTATTAAAGACTAATGATCGGCAAAGATTGTTTGTCTTCTGCAAGAATTTAAAGATTATTTTGCTTGGCATTATACTGAGATACCAGGTTTAGATTCAACCTTGGTGGAACACAGAATGCCCATCAAGAAGGGATATAAACCTATTAAGCAAGCACCACGAAGGATGTCAAAAGAAATAGAAGAAAAGGTCAAAGAAGAAATCGAAAGACTAGTAAAAGCTGGATTTATTAGACCTGCCAAATATGTAGAGTGGTTGACCAACATTGTACCCGTTTTAAAAGCCATAACAAAAGCAATACGATGTTGCGTTGATTATAGAAATATTAATGGTGCCACACCAAAAGATCAATATCCCATGCCCATGGCTAATCTGTTCATAGATGCAGTAGCAAAACACAAAGTCTTATCTTTTATAAATGGAAATGCCAGGCATAATCAGATAAAGATGGCCCAGAAAGATACACATAAAACAGCTTTTAGGCGTCTCAGTCATGTGGGGGCATATGAATATCTAGTCATGCCGTTCAGGCTTAAGAATGCTGGTGCAACCTACCAAAGGGCGATGAATGTCATCTTTCATCATTTAATTGACCATAACATGGAGGTGTACATCGATGACATCGTGGTGAAATCCAAAACAGAAGAGCAGCATCTGATAGACCTCAGGCAAGCATTGACGAGGATGATGATCCATAAACTGAAGATGAATCCAAAGAAGTGCGCGTTTGGAGTAACAGCAGGCAACTTCTTGGGATTCCTGGTTCATCAAAGAGGTGTAGAAGTGGACAAGAACAAGTCGGGCAATAATGGAGTCGCCTTCGCCCACCAACAAGGTGCAACTTCAGAGACTGCTAGGCAAAATTAATTTCTTAAGGAGATTCATTGCCAATTTAGCGGGCAAGATTCAGCCGTTGACTCATCTGCTGAGACTGAAGGATAAAGAAAATTTTGAATGGGGACCATCATACCAAAAGGCTTTTGACAGCATCAAAGCCTATTTGACTTCTCTACCAGTGTTAGTACCACCTCAAAAGGGAAAACCCTTAAAGCTATATATCTCTGCTTCAGAGAAATCAATCGGGAGTTTACTAGCCCAAAACAATGAAGGCGGAAAGGAGCAGGCGGTATACTACCTCAGTAGAATTCTGACTGAGGTAGAAACAAGATACTCCTCAATAGAAAAGTTGTGCCTAGCTCTGTATTTCACTACTAGTAAGTTGAGGCATTACATGTTACCTTGTCACGTGCACATCATCGCCAAAACAGATGTGATAAAGTATATGTTGTCAAAAACAATGCTAACAAGAAGGATTGGGAAGTGGATTCTAGCATTATCAGAGTTCAGCTTTCAATATGTACCCCAAAGGACGGTCAAGGGCCAAGCAATTGCCGACTTTTTGACAGAGCATCAAAAGTTTCAAGATGAGACTATCAATATACCGGGGACCTTGGAAGTGACTAATGTTTAGATCCCACCAGGTAAGGGCATCTTGGGCAAAGAAGAATGGGTCCAACAAGAAATAAAAAGAGTAACTGGCATCTGGATTACTCCTTGGAAGTTGTATTTTGATGGTTCTTACACTCAGAAAGCTTCTGGACCTGGGATTGTCATCATAAATCCCCAAGGGTTTCACCATTATTACTTGTTCCTCCTAGATTACCAAGGGAGCACCAATAATCAAGCAGAATACGAAGCCTTAATAATTGGCTTGGAAATCCTGATAAAGCTGGGGGCGATGGAGATAGAGGTGTTTGGTGATTCATAGCTAATAATAAACCAGCTAAATGGAAAATACAAGTGCAGACATATCACCATGGCTGGGTATTACTTGGTGGCCACGCAATTGTTAAGCTATTGGGATTCTAAAGTATCAGTTAATCATGTTCCCAGGGGATCCAATTTGGCGGCCAACGAGATGGCGCAAATAGCCTCCGGAGTACCAATCCAGGAAAGGAAGTATGAAGTAGATGTTGAGATTCAAAGAAGAAATCTTCCTTCTATCCCAGAAAGGGGATTTAGTCTAGATGTAATGGTTCTAGAAACCGAGATGGAAGACTGGAGATCGCCTATCATTTATCATTTGAAAGATCCTTCTTCACCCACAAGCAAGAAGAATAGACAGCAAGCAACTAAGTATGTCTTATAGGAGGAGAACCTGCTAAGGAAAACTCCGGATGGGCTACTATTGACATGCCTAGGCCAAGAGGAATCTATGAGAGCAATGGCCGAGGTACATGAAGGAATATGCGAGGCACATCCAGCTGGAACGAAGATCAGATGGTTGATTAGGAGGTATGGATATTTCTGGCCAGACGTAGAAAAAGATTGCAAGTCTTATGCCCGAGGCTATGAGGAATGTCAAAGGCATGGACCATTCCAACATGTGCCTTCAGTACCTTTAAATCTCGTGGTCAAGCCTTGGCCCTTCAAAACGTGGGCAATGGATTTCATTGGGCAGATTTATCCAGCTTCTAGCAATGGGCATACTTTCATAATTGTGGCGACGGATTACTTCACCAAATGGGTAGAAGCCTCGGCCGTAAAGACCATAACCTTAGCTGCAATCAAGAAATTTATTGAGACCAAGATTCTGTACAGGTTTGGGGTGCCCGAAACTATAGTTATGGATTGTGGGCCATCTTTTATTTCAAAAGAAGTTGAAGAATTTGCAGAAAAATACAAAATAAAGATGATCCAGTCCAGTCCTTACTAACATCAGTCAAATGGTCAGGCAGAGGCCATCAATAAGATTATGATAAACATTATCAAAAGAATGGTGACAGATAGTCCGAAAAAGTGGCATGAAAAGCTAGGGAATACTTTGTGGGCATACCGAACCTCTAAGAGGGCAGGAACGGGGACAACTCCTTATGCTTTGACTTTCAGGCAAGATGCAGTTCTTCCCATGGAAATCAATGTAAGTTCTGTCAGAATTCAAAATCAATTTGGATTACACAGTGAAAAGTACATAGAAGCCATGTGTCAAGGGATTGAAGACTTATATGTAGCCCGAATTGAGGCCTTGAACCAGATTCAGGAAGGGAAAAAGGTTGTTGCCCAAGCCTATAACAAGAAAGTAAAGCTGAAGTCTTTCAAGGAAGGAGATTTAGTATGGAAGGCAGTCCTCCCTCTATGAGCTCATCTTAGGGGCTTTGGGAAATGGAGCCCGACATGGGAAGGTCCTTTTATTGTTAGTCAAGTATTAGACAAGGGAGGATACTACTTGGCGGACATCGAAGGAAATGGGCAGAAACATCCCATCAATGTTAAATTCTTAAAAAAGTATTGTCTTGCATTATGGGATGTTAAGGATTGTTATATTGAAGAAGATGTAAGATAAAGCAGGCTTCGGGGTGCCGGAATGCAGTGTTTAGTCATCAACCGTGCAAGAAGACAAAAAGATAAAAGTTCCTAAAATGATGTTTTATTCATTTCGACAAATTGGTGAAATTTACATCATATTCAGCTCCAATATGTTATGCTTGATTCCTTCTAGTTGCAGTGGTGTCTCGACCAGTTTTCTGGTATCTTCATGAACAAAACCCGATCAGGTGATCGCGTTGTGCGGCCAAAATGAGCCTGATAGAGGACCCTCAATAAGAACCGTCACCAGATATGATGGTGAAGTCCGACTTATCAAGATAACTATCAGGATGGCGAGCCCTCGGAAGGAAGCCGTCTGACCAAAGGTGTTGGGGATAGCGTGGTGTTTGACCAAAGGTGTTGGAGATAGTAGTTATTTGATGAAAATCCTTTTTCTCACGAAAAGGGAGTTTTAGGAAACTCAACGAAAATCCTGGGGAAACCATTTCCCTAAGTTTTAGAAGAAAACTTAGAAGGCAGAAACGCCCAAGAAAGAGGCTGGGGATAATTTGTTGGTTGGGCATGAGAAGTTATTTGTTCAAAGAATGAAGATTTAAGCCGGAATTTATAGGAACATCAAATGATAGCTCAAAGGTCATGAGAATAGCAAGAAACGCAAGATTGCGTTCATCCTGTCTAGAAAACAAAAGTTCCGAGAGCAGGTATACAAGCATGCGGATATTCAATCAATATTGGCACCTGGAATTCCAGCCTGAATATTAATTAAAGGGGGCACTGTTTGGGATAAAACTTGAACTTTGGGCTTAAAAGGGAGTTAGCCCAAAAGGAGGTCCAGAAGAAAAGAAGCCCGAGGCTCAACCAAAGCCCAGAATGCGGAATGAGCCTTTTTCCCGACTAAGTGTAGATCACTCAAGCTACCTGCTCACCTACCTAAAGGTCAAGTGGTGTAGACTAGCCAGCTAATCAGCCCAAAAGTACTTTACAATGGCAGTACAAGTAAAAAGCTGATGAGTCACTACCCTTCAGATGCATTCGGGCAAGATCAATAATGTAGGCAACTAAGCCAAATCATCTACAAAAGGAAAAAGAAAAATCAGAGACAAGGACACTCAATCAAACAAACAAATACACAAACTCTGCTCAAGCCAGATTTGCATACGAAGCTGTAGTCAGCACCAAGCCTTCATCCTTTTCGGGATCAACCTTCACCAGAAAAACCTTTATAAAAGCTCTGCTACCCTGTTTAAATCTTGCTGTAGTATCGATTCTCTCCTATAAACTCATTTCCCAATCTCTTATTCTAGCCCTCAAACCCTTTGTAAATCACAAAGAGAGGAAGTTGCAAGACGATCAGCCTTGCCCGACCTCCTTTGTTTTAGTCTTTTCATTCATAAATCTAGTAATATGATGTATATTTCCATAT
Source organism: Malus domestica (assembly GCF_042453785.1). NCBI lineage: Eukaryota > Viridiplantae > Streptophyta > Magnoliopsida > Rosales > Rosaceae > Malus > Malus domestica. Next base: position 17,043,776 of record NC_091669.1, on the reverse strand, counting down.
GCATCCAAGTTATTTCTAACCAGTTTATGATTAAAAGACTTCTAAGTTCTAACCATTCAGGTAGACAAGATTGATCAATTAAAAGTCCTTGGTCTCAAGGCATAAAAAAGAACTTTATGTGGACTTAACCCATCCACGACAGTCCTTGATAACAAGAAGTCCAAAGTTATTTGGGGCGTAAGTAATTAGCCTATTTCTTAGTTTTACTTCTGTTATATCATGATTACCACAGAACGCTTGAGTATAGAATTAATTCTGATGGGAAACCTCAAGGCCTATACCTAAGGCCCGACAAAGGCACCTATCTGAGTTCGTTCTGCTCTACGGGCTCGGGCGATTAAAGTATAACGGTTATGATACTTCCGCAACAATGAAACAACCAATATATGTTCGAGTACTTGGTTAGTTCTGGTTAGAAGCCTCAAGGCCTACACCTAAGGCCCCACAAAGGCACCTGTCAGAATTAACTTGGTCTCTCTCAAACAACTGAACATCTGTTTTACATCCATCAAGCTAAAGATGGCAGTGGCACGCCTGAACAGTTAAAGTTAATTTTGATTGCGAGCCTCAAGGCCTGCACCTAAGGCCCTACAAATGCACCTTTCAGAATTAACTATGTCCTTCTCTTACAGCCCACCAATAAGTAGAAGCCCGACAGACGATATCAACCTGCGCCAACCTCTCGGAGAGCTGTGTGCTCGTTGGCCAGGAAACGTCCCCACTGGATATTCCACCAGACGAACAGGACCTAGTGTTGTTACTGCATGATGTTCCAACAGTCAAGAAACTCATAGTTTTCGGATTGAATAACTTTTCCATCTTGCATCGCCGAGAAATAAAATATACATACCAAAGTTGTGTCAACTTCTGAGTGAAATTCAACTCGATGAGTCACCAGAATTACAGTTTTCTTTGCTAGAGCACCCATGACAGAATCCAGCATCTGTCATTAAATTGAGTAAACTGATCCTGCAAGGAGACCAAAATCAGGTTTCATGCTTCATAAAACCTCTGAGTTTGTCTTTCATCGGGAAATAGAATTGCGGTAGTATGCGAGTTCACTGCGCTAAAGGGACCATGAAGGAGATAGATATCAACATCGCTATAAGCAGTTCGTGCCATATGCTTCCCTTGCTTCTGTTCTCCACTCATGTTAAGCCGCCACCATGATCAAAACTGTTAATGTCTTTATCCAAAGCACAAGCTTTTATGGTCTTCTCAAATTTATTTGTGTCCATTAACATCCCAAAGAGTCTGTTATCGGCAACTGTCCCACTTTGTATCCAAGAAGTCCGAGAAACGTAGGCTAAATTGTTCCGAAAAAATCGACCTTCTACAAGCAAGAAAATAGTAAGCAACTCAAAATTTTTGGAAAAAAGAAAAACTTGGTCCATGAGTCCATGACAGAAGGTGAAAATTTTCAACTTTTTTAACTCAGTGTTCCTGAAATTTTTAGCATCTCTCCAAGTATGGCGTATAAAAGTGATGATTTTCCTTCTCCAACTGGTCCAAAAACTGCAACTTTCTGCTCCCATTGTACTCCCAAGTTCTCATCTGTTGTTCAACTCACTGTTCCGATTATGAAATTTATATGGCAAAGAAAATGCAAGTATTATTCATAATTATGCAAGTGAGAAGTAGCAATGAAAACCATGAATTCATCTTCAAATCCAGCTGAAATAGCAACATAGTATAAGCTCATTGGTTTACGTCCACGAAACAGCCCGTTACAATACTCTTCCAGGCCCAAAACTCCTTTCTGTTTCTGGGTCCAAATCTTCCAAGGCAATGATGTTTTTTAAGTCCAAGCAATTTATGTGCGGTTTGGAACTTTGGATAGCCTTTTTGTTTTTTAAGGAGGACACTAACGTGGTATCATTTTACCGCATAATAGGAATAATCGGAATAATTTATTCTTTTTAATATATTTTATGATTATTTTTTGGAAAAATTCATTCGGTTTGGTGACTATTTAGACATCTATTGACCAAATCAATGATTACAATAACAAGTAACATCTTTGTGATAAATCATAATCTTTTTTTATTCATAAGAATGATTAAACAGTCTCCAAATTGAACAATTTTCTAAATTTAATTTTTAAATGATAATAAAGAGAATAAACGGTCCAATTATGATGCTTATAGTCATTATTCTCATGAATGAGGGATGTATAATTATCCTTTGATTAATTTATGCTTCTTCTTTTCCTTTTTTCTTTGTAAAGGGTTTTTTGGTATGGTTGTGCAAAAGATATTTAATCAGACATTTGAAGCTACATGTTCGATTCCTCCTCCACAGTATCACGTGTATAAAAATAAAAAGTCTCTAAACTAATATATATATATATATATATATATATATATATATATATATCATGGAAGGAATACAAATTATCAAAAGAGGGCTTATCAGAACAAAAATCAGCAATCCATGCAAACCATCTAGCAATCATAAGACAAAACAAAGTCCTATTTTTTCTGCTGAGGCACAAAAAGCTGCAAAATAGTTCAAGATACACACACACACACACACATATATATATATATATATATATATTAAATGACTGTGCTGTGTAGTAGAAGACAAGAAATTTTACTTTTCCATTTTTGCCTACCAAAATTGGTTGTAATGTCATATGACAGAACACAAAAATGTTGAAGAGTGAATGGCCTACCCATCGAGGACCTTGCACAATTATTGGATCTGTGAGTTGTCCTGTGCCCAAATTTTCTTGTGAAACTTTCTTTTATCGTCATGTATCTGGTGGATTATTCGGAAAACTTGATTGAACAATGCATGAAGTATCAACTTTTTACACATTAGTGATGTACACATAACATGTGACCAACAAGATAAGGGAGTACCTCAATGAGAACACGATTGAGATAAGAAAATCAGGAACTGGGAATATGTAGGGCATAGATCTCTTTAATTTGTGGATGGTTCCAGGAAAATAACCCCACAGCTGCTGCTGCTTCTTCCAGTATATAGTAGTTTTAACTTCACCTGGCATGTTTCTTAACTCTCTCCTTGTGTTTTTTTTTTGGGTTGCTCTTGTGAGTTGGAAGTGGGGTTAGGTTATCAAGATTTTAAAGTCAAAGCAGCAGTCTAGCTATTACTAATCACGACACAAAAGACTTCGATTCTATTAAAAATGGAATCATTTAATATAAGTTGTGATTTCTTTTGTTAAGCTTCTGAGGTGAAATTGCATTCTTCAACAACACTCCTCTTAAACAGTACTACCCCTCACGTGGGAAAACACCTTTAGTAACTTACCCATGCAACCAATTCCTTTTTCTTTTTATTCTCACTGAGAGAAAGATTCGTCGTCGCCTTTAGGGGCTTCAAGGTCTGAAGGATTCGTGGTGTGATTGGTTGACCTAGCTAACCGACTAGTTGTATATTGCGATAAAGAATTTAAATTTTGGGGTTTCTCCTAAAGGTTTTATGTTTCTTGTTTCATTTCTGGCACTAAACAAGAATTACAAGAGAAAGTTTGAGTGTTATGAGGGGAGCGTGCTTGGTATTAAGACTTCAGGTTTAGTACTGGTTTGATACTGAGGTGCTTTTATAAAAAAGTGGGTATAAAAAAAACTGAGCTTAAAAAGGTGTTTGGTAAACACTTAAAAACAGCTTATTTTCACAGTTTTGGGTGAAAAAAAAAAACTGAAAACGTAAAGCAGCAAAAATGAGCTTTGAAAAAAAGTTGAAAACATGAAGCAGCATAAATGTTGGATTATGTGTTGACGTTGGATTATGATTTATTGTTAAACGTTGGATTATGATTTCTTATTAAACGTTGGATTATATACGATAAAGTTTATAAATATTTTTCTTTTAAAAATAAAGTATATTTAGTAATTCACCTTTATCTGTTAAGAAAATTAAATTAATGGCACATCTAGTATTATACCATTTTTTATCATTTCACACTGTCACTGCTGTTTTACATAAAAGATTACCAAACACTATAATACTGCTATTTTTTTCCAAAAACACTTTTACAAAAAAGTTTACTAAACACTCTGCTGCTTTATTTCATAGCTGCTTATTCTCACAGCACAGCAGAAGCAATTTTTTTTCAAAACACAGCAATACCAAACTAGCCCTTAAACTCTAAGGGTCTGTTTGTTGCACCGGACTATCTCGGACTGGATTAGCTTCAGGGACTAAGTTGGATTGGCTTGGCATGGACTAAGCAGTACTGGAATTGTGACACGTTTGGTGCAGTACCGGACTAGGTAGGACTAAATTTTTATTTTTAATTACTAGTTATGAAAACTTCTAATTGAACTCATGAACTTCCAAGCTAACAATCATACTTATTTTAGAAAATCCACATCACACTTGTTTCAGATAACCCAAATCCTAAAAATAATCAACATTTTACTATTATTAATATTACACCGGACTAATATTTTACTGTTATTAATATTACCCCCTTTTTTTTACTCTCTCTCTTCCGTTTCTCACTTTTGTTCTTGCTTTCTGTTCTTCGCACCCCAGAATTCCTCCCAGTTCAAACCCAGAAAAAATCAAACCTATATTTTCTCGTCTTTTCCTTTGCTTTCTCTTCTAATCTAACCCATAATCTTTCTTTCTTTTCCCAATCCTCTTTCATGAAATTTCCATTTGCAAAACAAATCTGGTCTGTTTGTCAATTTCACCGACCCCAGATGAAAAAGACCCTTCTTCATCGAACTCTCTCTCTCTCTCTTCCCTCTTCCTCAATTACACCGATCCAGTCCAAAAAACCCAGAACCCTCTGTTTCAGAAAACCCAGAGATGATGCAGTCGGAGATGACGAGGAGTTGGAGATGGAGGATGCGAGGGAGATGGTCTTAGTAGTCCCATGGTATTTGGTGGGTCTCGCTAAGCCCCTTTAGCGAACCCCTTAGTCGAGGCGAGTGAACCTTAATCCCACTAAAACTAGTCCCTGTCAGAAACAAACACCGGACTTCTCTAATCCTTAATCTAGTCTAGTCTAGTGAGAGCTAATGAAGTCAAACAAACACAACCTAAGGGGTTTTCTTGTAAACTAATAGTGTTCTTGATTTTTAGTTTTTAGTGACATTTCTCGATGTAATTTAATCACTAGAGTGGACATAGAAACAATTAACCAAATCACTGTAAATTATCTTGTGTTCTTATGCGTGTTTATCGTTTTAAGAGTTTGCTTTGGTGATTTCGTTACAATTGATTTGATTTTTTTGCATCTGAGTTCAGTGATAATACTAGTATAACTGAAAGTATGAGAGAAACTGGTTTAGGATATATAATAGGTAAAGGTTGCGTTTCATTTCAATTCATTTCAGCCAAATGGTATCCCATGCTGGTTGACTTTTTAAAGCCTTTTGCATGTGAAAATGCAAGGTTTGTGGAAGTTGCGGTGGATAGTGGAAATATAGGTAAAAGGCTTGTACTATGAGGGCCTATTTATCCTTGTTTCTAGAACTATTTACTTATTTGTAATCAGAATTAATATACATAATTGAATTTTTATTAAGGGATACGCATGCGTTTACTTTTAAAAATATAAAACCCTTAATTAAACATCCGATGCTCCTTTTATCTGGTGCATGATAAAAAATTTACAAATTAAAGAATAATGTTAGGAAGACCAAATTTTTAAACTAAATTTGCAAACCGAATAATGTTTCACCAATAAGAAATAAACATGTTTATTGACACTTAATAATTCAATCATCTACAACTACATCATTTGATTTAAAAAATTTAATCTCCTTAATATTACCCTAACCCTGTTAGAATTTATTAGGTTTATTTAGGAAATTAATTAAAGATTTGTTTTGATTTTGTGGTAGGGTATTTTTGGCATTTACGCATTAGGGTTTCTTAGGTTTATTGCTCTATAAATAGAGCCTGTAATTTAGTTTGAGGAATCAAGTTATTCACAATGTAGTCTCCTAGGGTTTTGTAGCCGTTCCGGCATTCTCGTTTGATCAATAATATTTCTTATTTTGTTAGTCTTGTTCGTTCATTGTGATATGCGCACTCTGATATTCAACTTGGTATCAAAGCCGGTTTGATCCTTAGGGTTCAATCTGTTCTTGTTGGTATCAATTTGTTTGTATCAGTTTTGTTTCCGTCATCTTCCGCTGTTGTGTTTTCGTTTTAGATTTGTTATTTGGTATTGATTGTTTGCAAGGAAAAGAAAAATGAAAGAGATAAAAAAAACCCATGGAAATGAAAAAGAAGGAAGAAGGTGCGTTGTTGCACCTCTTCGCCCAGAAGAAGAGAGAGAAAAGAAGGAAAAAAAAATTGTTTAGAGTTTTTGAGGCCCACACGGCAAAGAAAAAATATGTTTTTTGTTTTGTTTGCTCAGGTTTGTTTGGAAGCTCGCAATTGGTATCGGTATCGGTATTGGTATTGACATCGGCATCAGCATTGGCATCGGCATCGGCATCGACATTGGAATTTGGAGGCCTGCAGCCACATCTACTTGTTGGCAAAATCATGTCGTGTACCGCCATGAGTTTGATGGGGGGTGTTAGAATTTAGTAGGTTTATTTAGGAAATTAATTAGAGATTTGTTTTGATTTTGTAGTAGGGTATTTTTGGCATTTACGCATTAGGGTTTTTTAGGTTTATTGCTCTATAAATAGAGCTTGTAATTTAGTTTGAGGAATCAAGTTATTCACAATATAGTCTCCTAGAATTTTGTAACCGTTCTGGCATTCTTGTATAATTAATAATATTTCTTATTTTATTAATCTTGTTTGTTCATTGTGATATGCGCACTTTGATATTCAATTCAAATTTAAAATCCTTCGTAAACCAAGAAAATTTTGAATCTCTGACAAGTTTAAATGTCACCAATGCAGGCCTGGAACATTGGTTCATGACACCTTAGCTTACCTAGTGTCACGGGCCATGTGTTAAAAACAAAGAAAATGCCCAAGACATCATATATCTAAGCCCATGAAGCCATGTCTTCATGGAAGCTTCTGGAACGTCCCGGAGAAATCAAGAACGTGGCGGAGCATTCAAGATAATCTAGGGCATTCCGGAACATTCCACACAAGTGTACATATTTAAGCCTCACCTAGAATAATCTAGATTAGGCAAGTTGTATCTAGAACTATGCTAGATATTTTTGGATGTAAGTAGAGGATTCTAGAACCCTCCATTGAGGAGGTGACTTAGGCCTATAAATAGGAGGCAAGGCCATTTGGCCAAACCATCCAAGAATTGTAAGCAATTGTAAAGTTCTCTTAACTTTCAATACAAAGCTTCCTTTCTCCCATCTTCTAAGTGATCTTAGCATTCTCCAAGCTATCTTAGCTTTCTTTGTGATTCGATCCGGGGAAGCGAGGCTTCGAAGGCTTACTTAGCTTGTTCATCGAGGTATTCAAGTCTAAGTGCCGCACGGGCGGAAGGCTTAAAGAGTCATCCCGTGACAGCTGGTATCAGAGCCAAGCTCGTGAATCACTTGAAGGAAAGTAGGATATGGCAAGTGGAGAGATGGTGTCCGGAGTCTCCGACCTAAGGGAGCGTACTGCCGAGGTCCAAGACGTTGCCAAGAGCAAGCCAAAGTTAAAGGACTTGCAAGCATCAATGGAGACCATGGAAGAGCGACTCGAGAAGGTGGAACGAACCATACTCGAGTTCGATACTCGACTTGATGAGGACGTTGTCGACAAGGAGGAAATCCAAACCATGGTGGACAATGGTAAGGATGAACTGCGTGGCTTGGTGGAAGGGCTACGAGATGAGCTCCTTGGCGCTCTCAACACCATGGCAGACAAGATGCGGAGGGAAGTCCAGGTTCACCTTGACAACATAGAGGCAAGGTTTGTGGCGCTTCAAGAAGAGATAAAGGACACAAGGGAACTTAAGGGAGATGTGGCGTTTTGTAAAGAAGCAGTCGTGAAGCAATTCGTGCAAAGGCCGAGGGAAATCAAGGCGTTGGACTCCAAGGTAATCGACTCCTTTAAACCCAAATCCTATAATGGGAAGAGGGAAGCAAAGGAGCTCGACACATTCGTGTGGAACGTGGAGCGATACTTCAAGTACCTGAAGCTTGAAGATGACGAGTCCAAAATCTCAACGGCAACCATGTTCTTAGCTGACAATGCCCTTATGTGGTGGCGTCGCCGGAGCATGGAGATTGAGCAAGGTACGTTCTCTCTCACCACTTGGGATGAGTTTAAGAAAGATCTTATGCTGCACTTCTATCCCCAAAATGCCAAGTACGAAGCCAAGGAGAAACTAAGGTGGCTCAAGCAAACGGGGAGCGTCAAAGACTATGTCAACGCCTTCGTGAGCTTGTTATTCGAGGTGCCCAACATGTTAGAGGAAGACAAGCTCATGTACTTCATGAGTGGATTGCAAAATTGGGCAAAACTCGAACTACAAAGGAGACATGTGCAAACATTGTCTGATGCCATTGCAGCTGCCGAATCCTTGATTGAGTTTAAATCAAGCCACCAAGGTGATTCCAAGTCCACGGGGAAGAAGGGTAACCATGAGAGAAGTGGGGGAGAACATAAGCCGAAGGACAAGGCCGAGACAAGCAAACCAAAGGAGAAGAAAGCCGATAAGCATGACAAAGGCAAGGGTAAGTCTTGGCAACCCACTTGTTACCTATGCGACGGCCCTCACATGATGCGAGATTGCCCACAAAAGAAGGCCCTTAAGGCCATGACTTTCAAGGAGGACAAGGTCAAAGAGAGTAACGATGCAACGATGGGATGCATCCGTCTACTGAATGCCATCCAAACAACCCTCTCACAACCTAAGGCTCAAGTTGGGGGAGGATCATTGTTCGTCGACGTCAAGACTAGTGACAAGACGACGCGTGTGTTGGTGGACACGGGAGCAACACACAACTTCATGACGTCGGAGGAAGCAACAAGGCTTGGCCTCCGAGTCACAAAGGAGCCTGGTAGCGTGAAGACGGTAAATTCCGCTGCCACCCCTATTGTTGGAGTTGCGCGCAATGTACAAGTAGACATTGGCGCATGGAAGGGAGAGATCGACTTCACTATAGTCAAGATGGACGACTATGGCGTAGTCATTGGGTTAGAGTTCATGGACAAGGTACGAGCCTTTCCCATTCCCTTCTATAATATCTTCTGTATCCTAGCCGACGGAAGACAACCTTGCCTAGTGCCATTGGAAAGGCAAGCCAAGAAGTGCACCCAACACTTGTCGGCAATTCAATTTGCCAAGTCTTGGAAGAAAGGCGAGGCCACATTTCTTGCAACCCTAATGTTGAATGAAGGGGAGGAGAAGTACGGGCCTTTGCCGAAACAAGTAGAAGACGTCCTTGTGGAGTTTGTGGACGTGATGCCTAAGGAACTGCCAAAGAAGTTGCCACCAAGGAGAGAGGTCGACCATGCAATTGAGTTGGAGCCTGGTGCTAAGCCTCCCTCCAAATCACCTTATAGGATGTCGCCACCCGAGTTGGAGGAATTGAGGAAGCAACTCAACGAGCTACTTGATGCTGGCTACATCCAACCCTCCAAGTCCCCATATGGTGCACCCGTCTTGTTCCAACGCAAGAAGGATGGTAGCTTAAGGTTGTGCATCGACTATAGAGCATTGAACAAGATTACCATTAAGAACAAGTACCCACTTCCGTTGATCGCCGACTTATTCGATCAACTTGGTGAAGCAAGGTACTTCACAAAGTTAGATCTTCGATCGGGATACTACCAAGTGAGGATAGCCCCTGGAGACGAATCGAAGACGGCGATGGTGACCAGATATGGAGCGTTCGAGTATAAAGTCATGCCATTTGGTCTGACCAATGCCCCCGCAACATTCTGCACATTGATGAACAAGGTATTCCATCCTTATCTTGACAAGTTTGTCGTGGTTTACATTGATGATATCGTTGTCTATAGCAAGACATTGGAGGAGCATGTCAAGCACTTGCGCATAGTGTTCAAGACCCTTCGGGAGCATGAACTCTATGTCAAGAAGGAGAAATGCTCCTTTGCCACAAAAGAAGTAGAATTTCTTGGCCACAAGATAAAGGAGGGGAAACTTATGATGGAAAAGGGCAAGATCAAGGCCATTCAAGAGTGGGAACCGCCGACCAAGGTACCAACACTACGATCCTTTCTGGGGCTAGCCAACTACTATCGGAGATTCATAAAAGGGTATTCAGCTATAGCGGCACCCTTAACAGACCTTCTTAAGAAAAACAAGGCATGGGAATGGACGGACCGGTGTCAAGAGGCCTTTGAGAGGTTGAAGAAGGCCCTAATGGAGGAGCCTGTACTAAGGTTGCCCGACCTTAGTAAGCCATTCGAGTTGCACACTGATGCTTCCGACTTTGCCATAGGAGGAGTGTTGATGCAAGAGGGACATCCGATAGCCTATGAAAGTCGCAAGCTAAACAATGCCGAGAAGAGGTACACGACCCATGAAAAGGAGATGACCGCCATCGTCCATTGCCTTAGAGTTTGGAGGCATTACTTGCTTGGTACCCCATTCGTCATCAAGATGGACAACGTTGCCACTAGCTACTTTCAAACCCAACAAAAGCTCACACCTAAGCAAGCAAGGTGGCAAGAGTTCTTAGCGGAGTTTGATTACAAGCTAGAGTACAAGCAAGGAAAGGAGAACGTGGTGGCCGATGCTCTAAGTAGACGAGTAGAGTTAATGGCTACGGTACTCAAGCCGCAAAGCCATCTCTTGGACCGTGTCCGAGAAGGTTTATCACATGACGTCCAAGCCAAGAACATTGTGGAGTTTGTCAAGGATGGGAAGACAAGAAGGTTTTGGCTTGAGGACGGCTTGCTATACACCAAGGGCAAGCGGATCTATGTCCCAAAGTGGGGAAGCTTAAGGAAAGAAATCCTTAAGGAGTGCCATGACTCAATGTGGGCAGGACATCCTGGCACTCACCGCACGTTGGCTTTGGTGAGCGATGCTTATTATTGGCCACAAATGCGGGATGATGTAGATTCATACGTGAAGACTTGTCTTGTGTGCCAACAAGACAAAGTGGAACAAAAGCAACCGGGAGGACTGTTGGAACCACTTCCCACCCCATCAAGACCATGGGAATGTTTAACCATGGATTTCATCACACATTTGCCCAAGTCTGATGGATGTGGATCTATCTTCGTCGTGGTCGATAGATTCACCAAGTATGCCACTTTCATACCCGCACCTGTGGAGTGCACAGCCGAAGTAGCTGCACGCTTGTTTTTAAAGCACGTGGTGAAGTATTGGGGTGTTCCGAGGAGCATAGTCAGCGATCGAGATGCTCGCTTCACGGGTAGATTTTGGAAGGAGCTCTTCAAGCTACTTGGCTCGAAATTAGACTTCTCCACAGCTTTTCATCCCCAAACTGATGGACAAACGGAGCGGGTTAATGCATTGTTGGAGACTTATTTACGGCACTATGTTAGTGCCAATCAACGAGATTGGGCTAAGTTACTTGATGTTGCCCAATTCTCTTATAACTTGCAACGTTCGGAGTCGACGGGGAAAAGTCCGTTCGAGTTGGCTATAGGGCAACAACCCTTGACCCCGAACACGGTCGTGACTGGCTACACGGGGAATAGTCCAGCCGCTTTCAAAACCGCTAAGGAGTGGCAATTAGCCCACGAACTTGCTCGAGCTCACTTGGAGAAGGCTTCAAAGAAGATGAAGAAATGGGCGGATCGTAAGCGAAGGAATGTGGAGTTCCAAACCGGCGACCAAGTCTTTGTGAAGCTCAATGCGTCTCAGCACAAGAGTACTCGTGGCTTGCACAAGAGCTTGTTGCGGAAGTATGAGGGACCATTCCCTATCATCAAGAAGGTTGGCAAAGCCGCTTATGTTGTGGAACTCCCACCCCGCCTCAAGTTTCACCCGGTGTTCCATGTGAGCAACTTAAAGCCTTATCATGCAGACAATGAGGAGCCAAGCCGAGGTGAGTCTCATCGAGCACCCCCTTTGATGACGGAGGCATTTGACAAAGAAGTGGAGAGCATTGAAGCCAAGCGTGTCGTGGTGCGACCAAGACAACCAAAGCATGTGGAGTACTTTGTCAAATGGAAAGGGCTACCATACTCCGAAGCAACATGGGAGAAGGAGACGTCCTTATGGCAATATAAGGACTTGATTCAGACATTCGAGAGGCAAGAGTCGACGAGGACGTCGACGGCTTAAGTGGGGGAGGATGTCACGGGCCATGTGTTAAAAACAAAGAAAATGCCCAAGACATCATATATCTAAGCCCATGAAGCCATGTCTTCATGGAAGCTTCTGGAACGTCCCGGAGAAATCAAGAACGTGGCGGAGCATTCAAGATAATCTAGGGCATTCCGGAACATTCCACACAAGTGTACATATTTAAGCCTCACCTAGAATAATCTAGATTAGGCAAGTTGTATCTAGAACTATGCTAGATATTTTTGGATGTAAGTAGAGGATTCTAGAACCCTCCATTGAGGAGGTGACTTAGGCCTATAAATAGGAGGCAAGGCCATTTGGCCAAACCATCCAAGAATTGTAAGCAATTGTAAAGTTCTCTTAACTTTCAATACAAAGCTTCCTTTCTCCCATCTTCTAAGTGATCTTAGCATTCTCCAAGCTATCTTAGCTTTCTTTGTGATTCGATCCGGGGAAGCGAGGCTTCGAAGGCTTACTTAGCTTGTTCATCGAGGTATTCAAGTCTAAGTGCCGCACGGGCGGAAGGCTTAAAGAGTCATCCCGTGACACTAGGAACGACGTGTCATTTGCTTAAAATCTCAGCATGCATAAGCATCGAAGAGCAAGACCACAAAATTAAACAAAACAATAACGCTGCTATTTTGGAAAACAATATCAAATTCCCAGGTTCCATGCATGCATGCAGAGAGCAGCACTGTACGAACCATGTATATTGGATTGGCAGATTGTCTGCCCTCTTGTTATGGTTACTTTTTATCATATTATCTCTATAAAAAATTAATATAAAATATTAACGTGACTTAAAAGTAATCGCACAAATAGAAGAAGATGAAAATAACACCATAACAAAAGAGGGCAAACAATCTGCCTCCTATTGGACTGGCCATGGCTGAGCTGTAGTCTGTAGATTTAAGGACAAGAAAGGCCCAGCAGCATTTAATGACTTTATACAATAATATAAAACATCACCATACTAAAACTAATGTGTTCATCAAACTCAAGGCTTAATTACCCTTAATAATTTATCAATAATCAATTATTGGGTTAATTATATAGTTTGCAATTCGAACAAGATTTGGGGATTTGAAGTTCCAATCCAAGTTCAATCCCTGTGTTTCGAGCTTCGGTTTCTAGTTCAATCCATATGCAAATTCGAGTGGACTTTGTTGTATTCCAATTGAGTTGAGAAGTAACACTTGAAGTTGTCATTTCGTAATATGAATCCAAGATAAATTCAAATTTGATTAAGTTGTAATTTTAAATTTATATTATTTGATTTCTTACATGTAAAATGTCATTCTTTCTCAAATAAATATAATTATTATTTGTAACACATTAAAATAACTCATTAGAAAAGCTAAAAAGAAAATCTATTTTGCATACATTTTTTTTATACAATGATATACTTACATTTAAATTAGGATATGTGAGTTAAGCTACATAATGAGCCAGTTATAATAAATTGAAATTAAATTTGCAATCAACGAAAGTTAAACCTAAGACCTCATCCAGGGGCGAACCTATTTAGGGGCAAGCGGGGTCAGCTGATCCTCTAAACTCTGGTGAATATTCATAGATGACTTGGGTGATGCACCTTTGAAGGTTAGAGTTGTCTTTCATACATGCCCTCTAACTGCTTGATAAAATGCCTTGAGGAGAAGTTTTGGCCATTGGGCAGCGAGCAAGCTTGGATTTGGGCAAAAGGCAAGGGATGTTATGTGCGCAGCACTTGTGCTACTTCCTCACCCTTTCACTCTTATTATTTTTTTAAATATTACTTGGCCAAAACGCCGCCGTTTTGGCCCAAGATACTTTTATTAAAAAAAAACTAAAAATTACAAAAGGCAATTATTTCAAAAAAGAATTAGACTAGCAGTATCTTATATAAAAAAAAAAACTCATTTCCACCACTGTGGTAAAGGGCCACTTGCTACCTTGTATTGTTATTTCTTCTATTAAACATGAACGGTGGAACTATGGTTTAATTTTTAAGATTATTATTTGTCTAAGAAATGTTTGTGACATCATTACTGACACACCTCGACCTAAAACCAAGGCGTGTTGGCCGTCACGTGAGGATGACGTAGCCATGTGGACAGTGCAGAAGCAATAAGGATATGAAATATAAGAATAAATAAAAACCGAACGCTAATTAATGTGCACTAATAAGCAGAAAGTGCTAATAATGAGATACAAGTGTAAATACACCTAATCAGAACGTAGAAAGTTTAGTTGCAGTCTAGTAGGACAAGTACTAGTTATACAGTACCAGAAGATGTCCTACGAATATTATATTTTGTCAGAACTGCCGAGATCATCAAATGCCACCAACAGCAAGTGTACATAAAACCTGGAGGGGCGCAAAACAGAAAGTGTGAGTGGGAAAAAACAAAGCTTTTCAAAACCATTTCATTATCAAAATGCTCTAACCTCTCACCATAAAACATGTATAATTTTTCCTAGAAATAGAATATAAATATATACATATATATATATATATATATATATATATATATTCAAATCATGCTTCACATATTCATAATCATAAATATGCCATGCCAAAATATAAAACAAAATAAGTAACTCAGGTGAAAATAAGTTCATGGAAAGCAACATATTAGCCGAACCTATACGACACTACACTGCACACGAGTCGGAACCACTGTAAGGGTCTGTACGACAAGACTGGGTGTAATATAGTTATACTCAATGCTACGCTCTCATGATAGTTGTACGATACATCACTATATGGCACTACACTGCACACGAGTCGGAACCACTATAAAGGTCTGTACGACAAGACTGGTGTAATATAGTTATGCTCAATACTACGCTCTCATGATAGCTGGGCGATAAATCGCTAGTCACCTACGAGTCAGAACCACCTATGATGGTCTGTATGACAAGACTATGCTCCTAACTTGGATCCAATGTGAGTATATGGTGCGGGAGGTGACATTATAAACAGGCCTATGCCATATCTCTAGCTAAATCACTAACACCAAGGTGCAGGTTTATGAGCTCAATGTTTCTTAACTAATCACAACCGTTATTCACATTTACAATTCATATACTCACCTGGGACTTACCTAAGTGTCCTCAGCACCACAATTATATATATATATATATATATATATATATATATATGCAAACATCATATGCATATTCTAAATGTAAATCATTTGGCATGGCAATTTAAGTCATAACTCATTTAAATGCATTTTCTGGGAAAGATACCAATCATATACATATATACTTTAAACCAAAAACCCACTCACTGGTATGTCGAAGGGTCGTAGCCCCCGAATCACCTTTGACTGCGCTCATCCTCTGGATAAGTTTCCTCTATATGTGAAACAACTATAAAAACGTTAATTTAAAGCATATAACCAATACTGGCTAATAACTTCTCATATATTGCTCAAATGAGGTACATAAATATACCATCGAGACCTATACAACTCCATGAACACGCCTAAATTTTTAAAATAATTTTTGGAGCCCTCACGGGCTCACGCACAGAGAACCCTAACGGAATCCCTAACCACCGTTAGGAATATTTCATCAAAATAAAGGAATATTTCGTCTAAATTACATGACGTCGTTACCCTCCTTTAGGAATATTCCGTCAACTTTGACGAAATATTCTTCTTTCTTCTCCGGTGAGCCTCGCCGGTTGTCGCCGTCACCGAAAAACTGGAAAATGATAAAACCTTCATTTCTCACCTAATTTTCCACCAAAATTCATGAAACTTCAACCAAATTGAAGCTTAGGATGAATAGAACACAACCATACCTTTCAAAAGCCCTAAAACCAACGGAACTCACCGAAAAATCCCTTGATAATTCGGCTAAACCTGCAACTCGTCACAACTCAACTTCCCGACGTCTAAATCGCTTGGTTTTTCTTCTCCGAGCTTTATGAGGACAATCTAAAGCTTTCTAGAACCTTAGAATCTTCCAAAAACTCAAATTTACGTGTGCATGAACAGTGCATCAAATCGGAGGTTCTTGGTTCTCACGATCCCAACGTCCTCGTGACCAACTAAGGGTATCAATGTGTTCCTGGGCTTACAAGGAACACAAAACCAACCTTCAAGTCTTCGATCTGCGATTGGTTGAAGGGTTTGAGGGTTATCCGTACAAGTTGTACGGAAATGGCAGAAATCCGAGGGAGAGAGGAAAGAGAGAAGTCAACAGAAATAGGAAGTGGGTGAGTGCGTGTGGTCCAAACTGGGTCACCAATCAAAACAATGAAAATACCATCTAAGTCATAATTGGTTCCAAATTAATAAGACTTAGCACTAATTGGTTCAAAATCTAACCTACCACACCACCACACAAACCGTCCAAAGGTATATAAGTAATTTCACGCTGTCAAAAATAATTATTTCGAGACGGGCTGTCACAATCTACCCACCTTAAAAAACAAATTTCTTCTTCAATATTTCTACACAGCAATTACAAACCATTAATAATTATAAAACAACCTTGGATACATCTTTCTCATTCGATCTTATATCTCCCAGGTAGCCTCTTCCACAGAATCGGCTTAATGAGTATTTTTCCCTCACTTGAATGAAATGTGCTGACTTAGTGAGCCGATCAACTATCACCCAAATACCATCATAGCCATTTTGTGTATGAGGAAGCTTGTACACGAAATCCATAGTAATATTTTCCCATTTCCACTATGGAACGGGAAACAACTGCATTAACCCAAACGGCTTCTTCCTTTCTGCTTTAACATACTAGCAAATGACACACATACTCACATATTTAGCAATTTCTCTTTTCATACCTGGCCAATAATAAAATGGTCGAATGGTATGATACATCTTGGTACCTCCTGGATGCATTGCATATGCCGAAATATGCACTTCATCAAGGATTTCTTTCTTTAACTCTGCATTATTTGGCACATACATTCTGCTCTCCTGCATAAGCATACCATCAGTTTCTCGAATTCTGAAATATTTCTTCTTCCCCTGATTCCTTTCTTGAATTATTTCATGGGTCTCTTCATCATTCATCTAAGCTTCAAGCACACGATCAATTAAAATTGCCCTGAATTGAAAATTAGCAAGTAAGGCTTCCTCTCGATCTTCCACTCCTAACTCCACTCTAGTGGACCTCAAATCCGGAAGAAGAGGAACATAACAATCATAGATGACATTAAGTCTAGCTGAAGTCTTCCTGCTAAATGCATCCACCACTGCATTTGCACGACCAGGGTGATACTCAATCGTGCAATCATAATCACTAAGTAACTCAATCCACCTACGCTACCAAAGATTTAGATCCCTCTGAGTAAAAAGATACTGAAGACTATTATGATCTATGAAGATCTTACATTTCTCACCATAAAGATAATGTCTCCAAATCTTCAAAGCAAAGATGATAGCCGCTAACTCTAGATCATGAGTAGGGTAATTCTTCTCATGAGGTTTCAACTGTCTCGAAGCATAAGCAATCACCCTACCATGTTGCATCAATACATAACCCAAACCATTCAAAGAAGCATCACTGTAGACCTCAAAATTACCACTATCATTTGGGAGCGCCAAAACAGGTGCATGAGTGAGATAATACTTCAATTGCTGGAAACTTTGCTCATAATTTTCATCCCACTCAAACTTAACTTCTTTTCTAGTCAACATCATCAATGATAAAGCAATAACTGAAAAATCCTTAACAAACCGTCTATAATAGCCTGCTAGGCCAAGAAAACTCTATACCTAAGTGACGGTTCAAGGTTGCTCCCAATTTTCCACAACTGCCACTTTTTGAGAATCCACTTGAATGCCTTGAGCTGATATAACATGTCCCAAAAATGCCACTTGATCTAACCAGAATTGGCATTTGCTAAACTTAGCATATAATTGGTGTTCCCTCAAACTTTTCAATACCAATTTAAGATGTCTAGCATGCTCTGCTCTAGTCTTAGAGTATACCAGAATATCATCAATGAAGACAATGACAAACCTGTCCAAATATGGCTGGAATACTCGATTCATTAAATCCATGAAAGTGGCTGGTGCATTAGTCAACCCGAATGACATCACAAGAAACTCATAATGACCATATCGAGTCCTAAAAGCTGTTTTAAGGACATCTTCACTTTTAATCTTCAACTGGTAGTAACCAGACCTCAAGTCAATTTTAGAGTACACACATGCACCTCAAAGTTTATTAAACAAATCGTCTATACATGGCAATGGATAACAATTCTTAATTGTTACCCAATTCAATTGCCTATAATCAATGCATAGACTCAACGTTCCGTCTTTCTTCCTCACAAATAAAACTAGAGCTCCCCAAGGTGAAATACTAGGTTGAATAAATCCCTTATCAACCAATTCCTGCAACTGAACTTTCAATTCCTTCAATTCAGCAGGAGCCATTCTATAAGGAGTCAAAGTTATAGGATCCGTACCTGGAAGCAAATTAATAGTGAACTCCACGTCTCTATCTAGAGGTAATCCGGGCAAATCATCAGGAAATACATCTGGAAAATGCATGACCACACGTACATCCTCCACACTAGTAGGAGCATTATCATTCAACACCATATAAGCCAAATATCCCTGACAACCTTTCGATAACAACCTTTTGGCTTTCATGGCAGAAATAACACCATGCCTCACCCCGCTAGGCTCTCCTACAAATGTAACTTCAGGTAATCCAGGATGATGGAAAGTAATCCATGACGATGGAAAGTAACTATCTTACCATAGCAATCTATCTTGGCACGATTGTAGTGTAACCAATCAGTGCCCAAAATCACATCAAAATCAACAATGTCTAACGAAATAAGGTTAACTGGCATGACAACATCTTCCACCATCACTAGACATCTTAGATACACCCGATCAACATAACATTTCTCATCTCTAGGCATAGAAAACTCTAAATCATATCATAGAGGTGTAGGATGAGGTTGCGTCACTTGAGCAAATGTATGAGAAACAACAGAATGCGTAGCACCACAATCAATCAATACTCTAGCAAAATGACCAAGAATATTTAACGTACCCATGATTAAATCAGGATTGTTCTGAGCATCTTGCAGTGTCATGTTATGGATACGTCCCTGATTCTGCTGTCGTCCACCATGACCTTTATTAGCATGAATACCTCGTCTTTGTCTTGGCTGACCAGACTGCCTCGAAGATCCTGCACTGCTAGTAGCAATCTCTACCTGCTGGGGCTATCCTCCCTGGTACCACTGGGATCCACTTGCTGAATGTGGCTAATTTGGCATAGACCTCCCTGATATTGAGGGTAACCACCCTGATAATGAGGGTCATGTGAGTACTGATACTGCCATGTAGTACAAGGAGTAGCATCACCCTAATAATGATAAGCATCACTATAACCCGCCTAGGCATAACCACTAGGTCCTGAAACTTGATGGGTCGGCGTAGGTGGTGGTAAGGAAGGTTGTTAAAGCCTTTGCTGATTCTGAGGGCAATGTGCAACCCTATGCCTCATCTGTCCACAAGTATAGCATTCACTGCTGCCTCTCCTACACTCCCCAAAATGCCTATTATTACATCTGCGGCATAGAGGAGTACCTGAACCACCTAACTCTCTCTGCTTTTGAAATCTCAGGCCTCCAGAAAATCTACCACCTCTCCTCTGCACATTAGAGCTTAAACCTCCACTAGAAGAGCGGGAACTGACACCACTTCTCTTAAAACTCTGGGTCTTACGAGGTTCTTGAGATGATTAACATTCACCTTCCTCAATCCGCAGTAAAACTTCATAAAACTCCTGGTAAGTGGAACATGGGAGTCGATGTCGCTATAGAACACCATTTCTTCTTAGGACCCAACCTGAAACGACGAAGCATTTCAACTGGATTAGTAGAAACCTCCGGATGATAGCGAGACAAGTCAATGAATCTTCTGTAATACTCATTTTCCGTCATCTTCCCCTACTTTAATTGAGTAAACTTTTACTTTTGCGATCAATATACTCAGGGGGAATAAACCTTTTCTGAAACAATTGTTTAAACACTTCCCAGTTCGCAATTTCCTCTAGGGTCAGCTGATAGGACTCTTGTCTCCACCAAGATGCAGGTTCCGGACCCAAAAACCAAGTAGTCGTCTTGACCTACCTATCAGGAGGAAGATTCCCCTGACTCTGCATTACATGAAAAGTCTTCTCAATATGATTTATCCATTTCTCCACTCCTTCATGCCATTCATTCCCCATAAAATGATTCAGCTTCAGATTATACACAGTCTCAAGAAGTGTCCTTTGAGGAAGACGGCGCGAAGACTGAATGGCATTAGCTATAGCTTCCCCTAATTGAGCAATATCAGGGAAACAAGGCTCAGCTGGTTACCGTGGCTCTCTACGAGGTGGCATGGTTCTGACAGAAGACATCACAATGATTAGAATATTCATGAACTATAAAGGACTGCTAAACCTAGGCTCTGATACCAAACTGACACACCCCAACCTAAAATCAAGGTGTGTTGGCCGTCACGTGAGGGTGACGTAGCCATGTGCACAGTGCGGAAGCGATAAGGATATGAAATATACGAATAAATAAAAACCGAACGCTAATTAATGTGCACTAATAAGCAGAAAGTGCTAGGAATGAGATACAAGTGTAAATACACCTAATCAGAGCGTAGAAAGTCTAGTTGCAGTCCAGTAGGACAAGTACTAGTTATACAGTACCAAAAGATGTCCTACGAATATTATATTTTGTCAGAACTACTGAGATCCTCAAATGCCACCAAAAGCAAGTCTACCTAACACCTGGAGGGGCGCAAAACAAAAAGTGTGAGTGGGCAAAAACAAAGCTTTTGAAAACCATTTCATTATCAAAATGCTCTAACCCCTCCCCGTAAAACATATATAATTTTTCCCAGAAATAGAATATAAATAAATACATCTATATATACATTCAAATCATGCTTCACATATTCATAATCATAAATATGCCATGCCAAAATATAAAACAGAATAAGTAACTCAGGTGAAAATAAGTTTGGAAAGCAACACATTAGCCGGAACCCCTGCAGAAGTCTGAACGGTTGAATTCATAGCTCATTAATCAATCTAGCCGGAGTCACTATAAGTGACCTATATGGCACTACACTGCACACGAGTCGGAACCCTCTGTATGACAAGACTGGGTGTAATATAGTTATGCTCAATGCTACGCTCTCATGATAGTTGTGCGATACATCGCTAGTCACCTAACTTGGATTGTGCACCTAACTTGGATCCAATGTGAGCATATGGTATGGGAGGTGACATTATAAACAAGCCTATGCCATATCTCTGGCTAAATCATTAACACCGGAATGCAGGTTTATGAGCTCAATGTTTCTCAACTAATCACAACCGTTATTCACATTTACAATTCATATACTTACCTGGGACTTACCTAAGCGTCCTCAGCACCACAATTATATATATATACACACACACACACATATATGCAAACATCATATGCAAATTCTAAATGTAAATCCTTCACTACAAAAAAAGTAGTCATTACCGACGAAGATTTTTCGAGGGCCCAAAAAAACCGTCGTAAAAAGCACATTTTGCGACCATAAAATATGAGTCGTCGGTAACATGGCATGAAACAAATTTTTATTACCAACGCACATGATGTCCTAGGAAAAAGTCTCAAGTTTTGTCGGAATTGCACTTTTGTTTGGCGGGAAGAATTGGTGCCAGTTGTATTAACGACAAGTAAAGTTCTTATCGGAAATAGAATGGTTATTTCCGAAGGTTTACTCATGTGGACGAAATTGATTTAGTATTTTCGAGGGAAAAAAAGTCCTCTCGGTAATGTTTTTATCATTTTGAGGGAAAAAAAAGTCCTCTCGGTAATGCTTTTATATTTTCGAGGGTGATTAGTTGTTGTCGGAAGTAATCATATTTTTCAGACAAAATTTTTTCTTTGTCAGAATAAATTTTAAGGCATATGGTTTTGTTGGAATCAATTATTTACTAAAGGTCACATGTGTCGTTTGAATATTCTTGAAATAAGTTTGATGCTTAATTTAAATTCTACAATAAATAGATCATATAACTTAGAATACATATGGAGAAAATTGGACCATTAAATTAAAAATAAAACCATTGAGAAAAAAAGTGTATAACTTAATATAGTATTCTATGATAAAGAAATAATTTGCATGCCTTTGTTAAATCATAACATTTGTCATTGACATTGAACAAAGTATAACCACATCACTTCCGCAACTAAATTTTCAGATAAAAAAAAAACACAATCACAATGAGAGCTTATCCCACAATTTCATCATCTTCGTCATCATTTTGGTTGGCTTGAATACCCCCATGCGCCTCTTCTTCTTGGTATGGCTCATCATCATCATCAACATTAGGCATCTCATAAACATTTCTAGGCTTCGTTTCCACCACGTAACTCCAAGCCTTATTTTTAATCTCTCTCACATAAAAAGCTTGGGTTGCTTGGTTTGCCAGCACAAATGGCTCTTTAGTATTCAACTTGCGAGTTGTATTAATACTAATTATTCCATAACGATCTATCTTATAACCTGTTCCTTTTCGCACAATGTCATACCACTCACAATTGAACAATACAACTCTATTGCCTTCTGTGTAACGAAGCTCAACCACGTCTTTTAATACTCCATACCAAGACACACTATCAATCTGATTCTCCCCCTTAACCATAACTCCACAATTTTGTGTTTTTTTATTCTCATCACGTTGCAATGTATGAAACCTAAGCCCACTCATATAGTAACCAGGATAATATTTTACTCGCCTTTCCGGACCGAGAGCCAACAAAAGCATTTTCTTATCAACTTTGTTATAACCGTCAAAAGGTCTCGTCTCGTTACCTAATATCTGAATATCTGTTTTTTGCAATTTTTGACTGATGCGATCTTGAAGCATATACCAATAAGTTTGACGGTTGGATCGTTGAAACTAGTTTTGTAGAATGTGTATTCCTTCAAAACGACAGATTCAACAAACACTTGGAGTTTATTTTATACTTTCATTAAGTTGAACATAATAATTTGTGGTGTCCACTAGTGCAAATATTTTAAATTGAAGATCGAATTCATTCATCATAGTCTTATAGGGTTGAGGAGTGTATTTGTAAAAAATCATCAAAATCGGAGTTAAGATCACCGTTAAATCGTGAGTTTGCGTTTATAACCGTCAAAAGGTCTCGTCTCGTTACCTAATATCTGAATGTCCGTTTTTTGCAATTTTTTACGTATGTGATCTTGAAGCATATAGAAACAAGTTTGACGGTTGGATCGTTGAAACTAGTTTTGTAGAATGTGTATTCCTTCAAAACGACAGATTCAACAAACACTTGGTTTTTATGTAAGTTTGACGGTTTGGTTTTTTTCCAAATTAATCATAAACCACATAGAAACATATTTCAATGGAATAGAAAATACGAAATTCAATCTCAATAATTAAAATTCCACACACGCCCAAACTCTTGTTTTTATGTAAGTTTGACGGTTTGGTTTTTTTCCAAATTAATTAGGGTTTTGGCATGTCCCTCCCTTTTCTCCCACAATTTCCAAAAAAATTTCCTAAAATTTGTTCCGCCCACAGCCAAAAAAAAGAGGAGGGAAACTACACTCTTGATTAGATTAGGGTTGCATCTATGCCATTATTTATATTAATGCCTCCAACCTTCAGAGGAGGCAACAAAAACTCTCCATAATCAATATTCAAAGTGCACAACCGTGAGCATACAGGTAACCCTAAAGTCATCTTGTTTGTCTAGTTCGTCCAGTTTAGGTTTTGTGACAATGAGTTCTCCTTGTGCCAATTTTAAGTTTAGGGTTTATGTATATATTAAATTTCAATTTTATTCATTTTTCATGGCTGCTGGGATTTTCTAACAATTAGGGTTTATGTATATATTTTGCCTTCTGCCATTGAAACCCTAATTCTAGTCGATTTTATTTTAGCTTTCATGGTTTCGTTTTTTCATTTTTCTATCTTTCGGTACTATTGGCATCTAATTTTCTTGTATTTGTATGATTGATAGATATGGCAAAAAAGGGAAGGAGCCAAAAAAATTCATCAAGCACACGTCGTCTGTCATCTAGACTCTCTTTAAACCAACATGATACCACCACTGAACTACATGACAATGAAATGCAAGAGACCCAACATGCAAATATACAAGGTAATTTTATATGTGGATTTTTAATTTATATGTACAAAAAGAAAAGCTACAATGGGATTTTGTCTTTGCCTAATCAAGTCTGGGTTCTTGGCCATCAGAAAAGCTACAATGGTCGTCTTCTTGGTGTAGGTGTTGGCTTTAGTACTAAAGATGCATATCCCTCAAATAGCCAAAGTTGTAATAAACGTATGTGCTTAGAACGTGAAGAAAGCCATGAGCAATTGAAGGACCAAGTCCACACTTTAACAGATAAGTTGAATTCTTTGCAAGAATTAGTTGAAAGATTGATGCCAAACAACTCAAATAATTATGCGCGCTCAGGACCATCTGCTTCTATGGTAAATTGTTTTATTTCATTTTTATTGTTTGTCTTACTGTTGAATAATATATTATTTCTTTACTTACTCTCTTTATTGTTTGTTTGACAGGAGAATGTTGAAAGTTGGTCAGATGCTCAACATGAAGATTAGTAATGCATCATACTTTCATTTTGATATTATCAAATATCTGAACTTGTTAGGTTTTATTCGTGGGATATTGTTCTTTTTGTATTTTTTTCCAATTTAACTATTGTCCATTTTCTTTTTTAAATAATTTTATGAATAATCTTGCTTGGATATTGAGAAATTTAATACAATGGTTTGGTTAATTTATTAGTAACGATTACATACCTATTTTTATCATATTTTAATTTCAATATATAATTTAATTATAAATAGAATAATAGCTTTTTCGATTGTAAATTTCTCTCGTTAATGTGCACATTTCTAACAAAGACGCTCATATAGGAAAAACCCATTTTCAACCAAATATTGGTTATGAAAAAATTTGCGACGACTAAATATGGTCATTAATATTTATTTCCAATGAAGCTTCACCGTCAGAAATATATATTACCGATGAAACTTCACCATTGCAAATATATATATTCGACGAGTCTTCATTGTCGAAAATATATATATTCCCGACGAAGCTTGCCATTGCAAATATGTATTACCGACAAAACTTCACCGTTGGAAGTACATATTTTCGACGATGCTTGATCATAGCAAATATGTTTTTGTGCCTATTTCTGTCAAGCCGTTATGTATTTTCGACAACCTTGTATGATCGGTAATTGTAATTGCGATGATTGTGAACTCTCGTAAAAAAATATGATTTTGTTGGAAAAAGATTTTTTGACACAATTGTTTGGTCGGAAAAACGTGATCGCAAAAAACATTTGTCGTCACTTGAAAAGTAATTTCGACAACTCTATAAGTATTTGCGACCAAAATTCCATGTCGAAAATAAAATAAGTTTGCCATTTTGAACATTCATTTCCAACATAAAAAATAACTATTAACAACAAGTCATGTGTGTCGAAAATGCATTAATTCCAACGGCTGGTGGGAACAAAAGTATTTCCAATGAGACAATTTCCGACGCTCAGCGAGGGCTTTTTCCCGTCGGAAATAAGTATTTGCGACGGCAAAATGCCTTTTCCAACGGTATTTGACCCTCGCTAATGACACTTTGTTTTGTAGTGATTTGGTATGGCAATTTAAGTCATAACTCATTTAAATGCATTTTTTAAGAAAGATACCAAGCATATACATATATACTTAAAACCAAAAGCCCATTCACTGGTATGTCGAAGGGTCGTAGCCCCTGAGTCACACTTGACCGGGCTCGTCCTCGGGATAAGTTTCCCCTATATGTGAAACAACTATAAAAAGGTTAATTTAAGCACATAACCAATAATGGCTAATAACCTCTCATACATTGCTCAAATGAGGTATATAAATATACCATCGAGACCTACATAACTCCATGAACAGGCCCAAGATTTTAAAATAATTTTTGGAGTCGTCACGCGCTGGTAAGGGCATGGCCCTACGCGCGGCCACGCGCAGGGAACCCTAACCACCGTTAGGAATATTTCATCTAAATTACCTGACGTTGTTACCCTCTGTTAGGAATATTCCTTCAACTTTGACGAAATATTCTTCTTTCTTCTCCGGTGATCCTCGTCGGTCGTCATCGTCGCTGGAAAACTGGAAAATGATAAAACCTTCATTTCTCACCCAATTTTCCACCAAAATTCATGAAACTTCAACCAAATTGAAGCTTAGGACGAATAGAACACAACCATACCTTTCAAAAGCCCTAAAACCAACGGAACTCGTCGGAAAATCCCTCAATAATCCAGCTAAACCTGCAACTTATCGAAACTCAACTTCCCAATGTCCAAATCGCTTGGTTTTTCTTCTCCGAGCTTCGTGAGGATGATCTAAAGCTTCCTATAACCTTAGAATCTTCCAAAAACTCCACATTTACGTGTGCATGAATAGTGCATCAAATCGGAGGTTCTTGATTCTCAAGATCCCGACGTCCTCGCGACCAACTAAGGTTACCAATGTGTTCCTGGGCTTACAAAGAGCACAAAACCAACCTTCAAGTCTTCGATCCGCGACTGGTTGAAGGGTTTGAGGGTTGTCCGTACAAGGTGTACAGAAATGGCAGAAATCCGAATGAGAGAAGAGAGAGAGAAGTCAACGGAAATGGGAAGAGGGTGAGTGTGTGTGGTCCAAAATGGGTCACCAATCAAAACAATGAAAATGCCATCTAAGTCCTAATTGGTTCCAAATTAATAGGACTTAGCACTAATTGTTTCAAAATCTAACTTACCACACCACCACACAAAATGTCCAAGGGTATATAAGTAATTTCACGCCGTCGAAAATAATTATTTCGGGACGGGCTGTCACAATCACTTACAAGTAAAGAATACCAATAAACTATATTATTATTATTATTATCATTATTATTATTGTTCTTATTATTATTATTATTATTATTTTATTATTACATGTGATATTTTACACTAGTCTACATTAAAGGGAGGAGGAGCGTTTAAACCCAAGACGTAGTGGGATAGAAAGAAAAACAATAATCATCAGGGCAATTTAGCACTTATAATAAATTGTAGTACTAACTACTATGTAACACTTTTTGCACACGTATTAAATGAGACAGAATGCACGCAAATAGCTACATATATTGTTATTTACGAAAACAAATAGCTATATACTTTTTTTTCTAGTAAAAAATTAGAATTAATAAGCATAAACACAACTATGTAAATATTGGCTATAAGCTAAATTAAATAAATATGAAATTATGAACTTATGGTCAAAACAAGTACTCCATTTTACATTATATGCATGCTTATATTGTTTTCAGGGGCAGATCTATTAACAGACTCAGGTGGTTTTGGGACCATCCGAAAGCCCAGATAATTGGCTATAAGGACCTTTGAGGATCACCCAAATATGGGTTGTATGTGGTAGAGGAGAAGAGTGTAGCAGCGGGATTGTTAGGATCCGTATTTGATTACGATATTTTAATACTAGAAGTGTAAAATGACCAAAATGCCCTAGAGGCGAGAATGTTAACTTCTGTTGACCAGCGTATATAGAGACATATGACCTATTCTTTTAGCATATTTGTGTAGTACTCGTCGCTACGAATGTGTAGGCACAAGTCGAATTGAATTCGCAGTTATGGTGAAGATTTTACGAAATTACGAAACTCAAAGGCATTTTAGTAAATTCATTATCCTAGATATTTTCTCTTTATTATTTTATTAATTTTTTAGGCTCGTGGGGCCCACACCCCACTTTTCCTTTCCCTTTTTTTTCGCGTGTCGGTTTTTCCCCCCAACTCTCGGGATTCTCTCGAACTCTCTTCCACTCTTATCTCCCTCGTTTCACTCTTTCGGCTCCAACTTTCTCCCTTTTATCTTTGTCTGCACTCACAGCTCAGGCAGTGGTATACCCATTGTAGCCATCACCACCACCCTAGCACTCCGACGAGCTCCATCACCTGACCACCTCCGTCATGAACCCAAGCACAGGGATGCTGTCACGCCCTAATCCCGACATGCATCCAGGCTCGACACGCGACGTCACCAAATACCCGTATCGTTAACTTACCTCGCCTCTGGGATATGGCAAAGCATAACTCGAGAATCAAATCGCATAGTAATTTTTCGTATACTTTATGGCTGCATCTAACCTCCTCATTAGACTGCCTACGTATCCTAAATAGGGATCAAGTCATTTGTAGTTCATTAATCACTAAACTCTGACACTTATCCCAGTACGTTTTAAAAGGAAAGCGTATCATTCCTCAATCAACTATTTGGACTTGACAAGCATGAATTAATTGATTCAAGCTACACAACGAACCCACATGACATTCAAGATTTCCATTTCATCAATCATAAAATCACTATATTTTCAACATAATATTGCAATCCAAGGCATGTAACATATCAAAGGATCAACAAAGCACAATATTTTCCTCTAATCACATTCATTAACTAATCTAATCATATTAATAACAATTTTATCCAACATCATTCCACAATCACTTCAACTAACCAATTCCATGAATCAAGGAGGCACGATATTAACATTTAATTACGTTAATCAATCAAAATGATCATGTATCACCTCACAAAATTTAATAAAAGAAGTCTATACAATTCCCCACTTAGATTATAAATAATAACATGGTAAATCTAATTTATAAACACGATGCCTACTGTGAGCAATTATTATTCACTCGAATCTAAGGCTAGACTAACCTTATGGATATGAGCAAGAGTAGGGATTCCGGACCTTTCAATGGAATCCAACTAAAATAAGGACGCTTGTCGAAATGTACCAAGTATAACTAATCATCATCACCCCTAGAATGCATATGGTCCCCTATTGCGGATAAACCAAGCAAAACCATAGGCATAGTCTAACGTGTGGTCCTCTATCGCGGATATACCAAGCAGGACCACATCCTAACTCAAGGTAGTGTCACTTATCACGGATAAACCAAGCATGATCACTCCTAGAATGCGTATGGTCCCCCATTGCGGATAAACCAAGCAGGACCATAAGCATGGTCTAACCGTGCAGGCGATGATCACCTATAACAGATATACCAAGCATGATCACCCCTAAAATATGTATGGTCTCCTATCGCAGATATACCAAGTAGGACCATCCAAGTACCACTGCTACCTGGTGCAATCAGTTCAACACATAATCTACCCCTACTTCAATCCCTATGATTTACAACGTAGGCACTTGCCCTATCAACTTCTCATGACCACTAACTACCTTGTCGCACATGTTCTACATCACACTTCTAATTGGATTTTAGGCTCACAATGTCATAACAGTTATCATACATATCATTTATGTTATTAAGAAAATAACTACACATATATATCACAATAAGACATCCCATATACGTGAACCGAGATATAAATTATCTGGGATAACTCACTAACCAATATAGGCCTACCAAGCCCTACATAGTCTCTAGTAATACTAATTTTAATATTTAAAATCAATTCGTAACATATTAAACAAAGGTCAAGTCTCTGTCAACGGTGGTGTCCACAACCCTATACAAGCCAATCTGGAACATTTGCCCATGGATTTTGGATCCGTAACTTCCTAAGGGTCTCATTTATCTTTTAGAATAATATTCTAAAATTTTGGAACGATCCAGCGGTCAAATCTTCGCCAATTGCTAGAATTAGGTTGCTATAATGTTTGGTCTTAGAAATTTAGAAATTCAATTTGGGAAGATCAATACATCATATTCCCAATTCGTCGGTTCCTATGGTCCTCAAATATTGCGTACTATAACATAATAAAGTTTAGTGACGATTCAACGGTCGGATCGTCGATTCATATAATGATCAAGTGGCAGTCTCTATCAAAACTATAGTCATACGACGAGATTTCATCAATCAGACGTCACATATGAAATCAAGGTATCCAAATTAGTCTAGGAAGGGCATGTGGGGTCTTGACCCACGCAGCGGCCGGCTATCCCAACTCGAGGGAAAATTCAACTATTTCCAAAAATTACCAAATTTTATAGCCAAGTAGAACTTATTAAGGGAACCAATTTTCATACCTGGGCCGAAGTCCTATTCATCCGGGAAACAAATGAAATTGCCCACAAACATTTGGAACCCTAGAGTTGGGTGTGCTTTGATTCAACTCCATACTCGCTCTGACGCCTCCAACACTGCTTAGGCTTTGTTCATGAGGTTGAGGGGAGCCTATTGGTGGTGGTAATTGGCTGAGTTAGCTTCACGATTTGTGGATCGTCGTTGTACACCCACACGAGCCACGGTCCATTTTTCCCTAAAACTACCACCAAATTCCTTCTAATGTTGGGTGGAAATGGAGTAGGGAATGCTAGGGAGTTGTTTCTAGGCAGTGGTTTACCTTGATTTGCCTGAAAAATAATCGAATTTGGCCGTGGTGCTTGGTCGAGTCGTGCGGGTCAAAGGGAAACCCGGTTTTCCCCCTCATTTCCTTCCTTTCCCTTGTCTCTCATTCGTCCATCTCTCCCCCTTCTTTCCTACTTGGTCTATCCCTTTTTTCTCTGATTGGGCTACCAATGCCCTCCTTTTTCTCTCCGCACCTCCCTTTTTTTCTTTTCTTTTCTTTCCCCTCAGCTGCCATTAGGCAGCTTCTTCTTTTCTCTTTTTTTCCTCTCAGCCACTCACGTGGCTTCCTTGCCTTTAGTTTGATTGGTCAACCCTCCCACAAGGTGGGAATTCACTTTAAAAAAACATGATTCCGAACGCTCGTAACTTTTTCATTATAATCTTGATTCGCAAATGGCTTTCACCTATGCATTCATGGTTTCGAAATCTATTCGAAAACATTAATTGTGACCTCGAAAGGTCAACGAATTTTAAAGATTAATTACGAAAATTCAAACCCGATAACTATTCGATTTAATTCCCAAAATTTACAGATTAAAATTAACTAATAAGGATAACGTAAACGTGAAATACGAATTTAAATTACGAGATATGTAATGAATAGTGAAATTTCAGGGACGGGATTTCACAGACGCGATCACTTTCTTCCTTTCTCTCTCTCATTTTCTCCCTCTGCACAGTGGCTTTGCCACTGTTCATGATTCCCCAAAGTTTTCCCCGACGAAGGTAAGTTTCAAAAACCACCCAAAACTTCTTAGATCATGTTTTGGTATATGTTTCTAGCTTTTCTAAGGTTTTTTTATGAGGGTTTTGGTACATAAACAACGAGGGGAGACTCTCCTCAGTTTTTCAGCGCACTCGCGAGGTTTTGCAGGACATTTTCGGCCAACTCCGGCCAGGCTCAACCCCATTTTGGTATACTCTTGGTCCTAATCTCCTGAGCTTCATTTTGACTTTTATTTCATTGAAAATGGTTGAGATTCGACGCTAAACGAAGCCAAGGAATTTCCTTGGCCAAAATCCCCAAAAATGGGCAATCGGACCCGCGATTGAGACTGAGTTGACTTGACTCGTAAACCAAAACTGGATCAAAACCCGAATCTACGAACCAACCCTATAACCTTAACCCAGATCCGACCCAAGTCCATCAAATCCAACCTTGGTCCATTTCAGAATTTGGAGAGAATATTTCCAAGTATATTCGATTAACCTGCCGTTAATCTTAATAGAATATTTTGTTCGGCAATGGAATATTCCATTAATTTTAATTGTTGACCGTTAGTTGACTTTTTTAAAATTTTCTTGGAAACCCTCATAGGCTATTTTCGATGCCTTGAGTCTGATTTTGGCATCCATTTAGTGAAATTCCAAGGTTTTAACGTAGTTGACCGCCTGAGCGGCTTGGTTGACTTTTTACAAAATTTTCACGGGACCTTTAATAGCGTACTTTGACGTTGTAATTCCGAATCCGCCATCTATTTTTCTAAATTTAAACATTTTAATTGAGTTCTACTAATGGCACCCAATATTATGCTTAGGTGCGATTACTATTGGAGACTTCGACTTTCCTAACTTAAACGGATGTGATCTCGCAAGTATCTGTGAGTGGGTCTTTTCTTTTATATAGTATATATATTTATTGAGTTTCCATATATATATATATATATATATTAGTAATGCATTTTTTACGTGATGCCATAATTAAATTAACGTTTATAAGAAATGTCGTAATGATGAGAATTATGAGATCATTATAAATCCTACAGGATGCCTTAGTTATATTTACGGCCATGAATAGTATTATGTCAACTAGAATTATTGATTTACCATTGCATGATAATATTTACGTTATCTACTTATCGTATGCTACATTGGTGTTAGTACTTACCCAGGCTAGGGCTAATCTTCACATGTATGTTCACATCGCATTGTACGCTCATTAGATCCAGTGTAGGTGTCAGTCATGTTCTAGATTGCTATAGGCAATTAGGACTCATATGTGATGCACATAGCGCCAATCTTCACGTGATTGTAGTACTATAGCATAAATCATATTACACCCAGTCCTGTTCATGTCAAAATATCTCTGCATGAACTCGTGTGTTAGCATATGTCGATGAGCACCCAATATTATATGTTCGTTTATTTGAGTTATTGTGATTACCTATTGTCATGTGTTTTATATGCTGAATATTGTGAATTATTGCATTCTTGTGATATTACTGTTTATGGTAAATGTTTTCATACTATACGTAGTATGTTGGAAACTATACTTGTTTTACAGCAATGGGTTATTACGTTTTAGAAAAGGTTTTGCAAAACTTTATTTTTAGACCCACTCACCCTTGTTTTTCGCCTCTCCAAGTTTTATTTATTTTTAGACCCACTCACCCTTATTTTTCGCCTCTTTAGGTTTTAGTGGCAAAGCTTTCATGTCGACAAGGATTTCTAGCAAACGTTGTTATAGGAATACTTCTGATGGTATAATTCTTCTTTTACTTTTACTGTACAATGCTTATACTCTGACATCACGTGTGAAATGTGTTCAATTCTGCTCACATGCACACTCTTGCATTTAGTCATTTTTAGGTTTAAAGTTATTCATATTTTCCGCATCCTTACACTTTATGGCTTTGTCACCTTACAAGTGTCGGCCTGCAAAGCTTGATTCGAAGTCTAGGTGGACTTTTCGGATTGGGATGTGTCAGGGCTGTTGTAGCTTATGCAAATTCTACCAGAAGGAGAAGAAGACTGTTTTTCTTTTTAAATGACTTCGCCAAAAACGATGTTGTTTTGAGCCATGCCATTTAAAAAAATAAAAAATTTAAAACTTACTGTCTGTTCTTATTATGTGTGCCTC
This sequence comes from Malus domestica, assembly GCF_042453785.1. Classification (NCBI taxonomy): domain Eukaryota; kingdom Viridiplantae; phylum Streptophyta; class Magnoliopsida; order Rosales; family Rosaceae; genus Malus; species Malus domestica. Next base: position 17,010,293 of record NC_091669.1, on the reverse strand, counting down.
ACCCAATTGTATCCTCAAGATTTTATAGAGCAAGACCTATCTGGACTTGAAAATCAACTTAATAATTATATTCATTCTATGGTTCGAGAAGTGACTTTTCTCAATTGCAAATGATTAGTGTTCTTGTTAAAAAAAGGTGGAAAAGGGTTGCATCAAATATTTCAATATGTGTGTTTACTCATTGAATTGTCTTTTGTTTTACCAGTTGCAACTGCTTTAGTAGAGAGAACATTTTTGAATAATACTTGGCTACTCAAAGATGAGTAGAAACTCCTACTCAAAATTCTTAATGTTTTAATCGCGGAGCTTGGTGCTTATGATAAGAACCGTTCATATTATGAATCACATTGTAAAGATCATCTCTACAAAAAATAAATTAAAACTAAGGTCGTTTAGTCAGTCTATTGTTGTAAATATATAGACGGTTCATAATGTTTTTACCAATAATGTTCATTTGTTTGTAAATAGTTTGATGACTAAACGATCTTGGTTTTAATTGATTTTTTGCAGAGACGATCTTTATATGATGATTTATAATAAGAACGGTTTTGATTATAAACACGAAGTTCTATACATTGAACAATTTTGAGAAATTTTGAGTAGGAGTTCCTACTCATATTTGAGTAGTCAAGTATTGTTCAGCATTTTCTAGCATGAAAATCATTAAGTGTCTACTCAGCAACAAAATGGTGGATCAATACTTAAATGATAGCTTAAAGAAAAATATTTTTTTCTTGTACTAACTATGAAACTATCATGACTTTTTCTTTTTTTATAGAGTATGAAACTTCGTCGTGAACAAATTTGGTCTTTACACCTTATAATGTTGTTTGTATAAAGATTATGAATGAAAAGTAGGTAATTTATCGTTTGATTTTTCAAGTTGTTTATATTTTCTCAAACAATCCTCATCCAATTGAGTTACTTAACAGAAAAGAATAATAATAATTGATCAAAACAATTATGTACACAATTTTCACCCATTTATCTTTAATACTACTCAATGTCATTGAACAAAATAGCATTTTATAATACAAAATGGTCCCGTACTTTTATCACAGAATATATCCGAGAATTAAGAATGGTCCCATATTTACACAGAAAACAATGCATTTCAAATTTTAGAAAAGACCACCTATCCCAATATGATATTTTAATTTGTTCTAAGGAATTTGTGGCGATAAGATACACATATTGATGTCGATGCAGTAGGCAACTTCTGAGATTAGAGGATGGTCCCCTCCCTATTTTCTATCCAGTTGCCTTGTTTTTCATATTGATTCCAGAGATAAATACAAAAACACCTTTTGGACGTGCATGGTAATCGGCATTTGGCAATGGCATGGCACCGTAAAATTTGATTCATATTTCCATCAGTTTAGAACTGCGTGCAAAGCATTCTTGGATTAAATTTTGTGGCACGCCCGTGTGATCTTATCAGATCCACTTTGAACGATTTAGTTTCATGATCTGTGTAGTCTTCACTAATTTCTGTGTATTCTAGTGTACTAGTTGGAGACTGGCGTTATGAAAATTGACTGATCAGGAATCGTTCGTTGTTTTTGTATGCTCAAAAATAACATAGTTATGCATGTATGTGATTATGTGACAGTCACAATTTTTTTAATAAAAACGATTAAGAAGGAACATAGAATAGGCATGTCAAAGATAGTACGCAGGTCAAAAAAAAAAAAACTACTTTATAAATACAAACTCATTATGAATGCACTACAATTGCTCAACCACAAGGGATCTACTTCTAACCAACATGAAAGATAACACTCGGGAGAATTAAACCTTGGAAGTCATAAAACTATCGTAAAGGCACCATGAGGAAATGACTGCATCTTGTAATTGTCGAAACATTGCAATAAGTCACCTTAAACAAACATCGAGCTTCCTTCTCAAATTTCTTTTCTATATGCACAAACCACAGGAAACGCAAAAAATCATTCCCTCAACTCAAAACAACAATCCCTGCTAAAAGATTTGAGTTTGAGTCACAAACCATAGACGTTACAACTTACAAAGCTTTCCTCGACAAAATGAGAAGACAACTACAATCAGGAATTCTCTTCTCGACATAATGAAAGAGTGAACACAACTAGAAGATAAAAGATAAGAGAATAAAGAAGGGAAGAGACCAAGAGCCGACCCCTAAATCAAAGGCTGGGGTCGACGACGACTGCTCATTTTTTGCCCAATTTTGTTTTTCTCTCTAGCAGCTAAGGTTTTTTCAATTACAAAAGCAATGGTCAGATATTGCCATAGCGTAACTTCTAAATTAAAGATTGCAAAAATCGAAGATATTTTAAAACTAAATAATGAATTAATCCACCAAGAATATTTTGGCTAGCACATATAATTTTCTTGTGCTACACATATAACTTGTCTTATTCCACAATTGGCCGATTTCAAATTTGTATCCATATGGCCAAAAAAAAAAAAAAGGGTTTCACACTACTTAAAGAGATTAATTAATCTTCTGACATTAAAAAATGAGATTAATTAATCAATAAATTTGTATGTATCGACCTAATATTTGATTACTGTCTAATAATCTCATCCTCGAATAACATAATCAATTATTTCGTAGGTTCGACAGGATCCGCGATGCGTGGCGCCAAATGCCAGGGCCGTCTGACGTCAGCCGCCAGAGACGCCGTCGTTTGGTCAGTGCACTGGCTCCTGTTAACGTGCTCCGTGAGCGAAGATTTTCGCATCATCGAAAAATGGCCCAAGCTTGTCATGATTACAGTCCGTGAAATGAATCGACGGTTCATCAGCAGCGGTGACCGGTTACGGCAGATGGATGAGTTTGGATGCGATGCGATTGGATGAAGGTGGTGTTTGCGTGGGTCCCCCGCGGTGGTCCAGACGTGACCTGTGACAGGTCTTTCTCTCTCTCAGCTCACAGCTGGGTGTTGGGTTGAGGGCATACGGCGAAGGTCAGAGACAGAGAGTATGGCATTTATGGTTCGTAAATTGAACGGGGGTGGGGGCTACAAGAATATGGACAACAAGGGCAGGGTTTTGAATCTTTTTAACTAATTTAATTTTTTGATGAGAAAACAAAAACATAAAACTATATCCACTTAATACTATGTTTTAGTGGTATTCCTTTTCATTAGTAGGTGAGAGGTTTTAGGTTCGATTCTTCGCTAAAGATGAATTTGAACCACGTTATCGCTAGCTAATTGTGAGGCTAAACCCACCCCTTCTCCCTTAGAATAGGTAATATCATTTGTTTTAAAAAAATACTGAAAAATATCAATAGGGTGGTGCTATCTACACATCCTTTTTTACTTTTCACACCTCTTTTAATCTTCGGCCGTCAAACCGAATAAATTGAAGAACATCAATGGACAAAATTAATAAGAGTGTGTGAAAGGTAAAAATGAATATGTGAATAACACTAACTTATCTGTATATCACTACACTACACTTAGTACTAAATGACACGATTTAACATTTGTATATACATTTTATTTCTATTCATTGCTTTTCGTTTAGATGCGTAAATAATTGAAAGTGATAGATTACCCTGATAGTTAAGGGTTTTCGCTTCATCCAATACATTTTGAGTTTAAAGCTCCCCCTTTCTCTTAATGTTGATTAATATAAAACATTGCTTGTATTAAAAAAAAAACATACATAACTCTTCACTTGTGATTGCTACATGCCTTTTTAAGAAAATACTTTCATTGATGAAAATAATATAATCCAAATACATTGACAAGTATTCGAACTTGGTTGTGTACGGATGCAGTGAAAAGAACACATTTTTTTTTTTTTGCCAAACACTAGATTTGTTATTTTATGTGTTAAATTAGGGAGCTGATGGGGTTTGAATCTACCTCATAGTGCAAGGACAACACTTCTCTTCAGTCATCAACACTGTGGTAGAGGACCACTTAGAGTGAAAACTATCTTATTTATGATCGAATATGCAACTTCAAAATGGAGTTATAATTGTTAATAAATCTTACAGGAATCTTGTATTTACTATTTTATTTCTATTTATTTTGCAAAATTTGATGTAACCATCGAATTAGGTTGATAGAATAGAAAGAGATTTACCCCAAAATTATTGAAATCTCAATCAATTATAATTTGAGGTAAATGTAGGTCAAATAATTAGCATAACTTTAGGACATTGAAATCAGCAAACTTTAGGACATTGAAGTTATCAAGTTATACAACTTTTCGGCTAATTCAAATCCACTGTGAGCATATCAAACCGGACTCCTTTTCTCCTTCCACATTCTCACTCACTTCCCTTTAATTCAAATAATTTTTCCTTTAATTCAAACTAATTTCCCTGAATAACCCTTAATTTAGGGCAGTGCATTTAACACACCCATATTTACGTTCCACACTTTTGTTTATTTATGTCTTTTGGTTTTTTCAATTCATCTGATCTGACGCCCGGAAGTTTAAAGGAATACGCGGCAAGTAAAAAGAGATGTATAGATAGCAGTGCCCTTAATTTAAACAAATACTATAAAACCAATTTGTATTGGTTTATATGCACTTGATATGTTCGGCTCTTAAAAATTAACGAATTTGATACTAATTAATTGTAATTGCTCTATCAATAGCTTTCAAGCCCCATTACTTCACTGTATATATGAGTGTTTTGTTAAAAAAATATGAAAAAAAAAAAGCGAAGATAGTGTAAGAGCAATTCCACCCCTAAAGACTTTGTGCTAGCACCTATTGCATTTATCTACTCAAGTGAACAGTAATAGACCACAGTAAATAGTAATAGGCCAAAGCATCTCCACTCCTAAAAAAATGCGCTAACACAAACGATATTCACCCCTACAAAATGCGCTGGCACCCAGCCATTTAAAATATTTTAAATTTTTTTATAAAAGAATAAATAAATAAAATAGTTTTAATTTCGAATAAGATTTTTAACCAATCTCGTAACGCTACGTGTCATTATCCGAACGTACTATTTTGTGAATAGTGGGGATTGCAAGAAGGTGAAGATAATTAAAATGAGCTTGTGGTTGAAGAATAAACTGTATTTTTTTTTTAAAGTTTATGTAATTTTATTTGGTGTGTTTTTTTTTAAGTTTATTTGGTGAGGTTATGTAATCTTTTTTGATGTGTTTAAATAAAGTACACTTTAAAAAATTTGAAATTGCATAAAGTTCTAAAAATAAATAAGAAATTACATAAAGTACTAATAAGAAATAAGAAATTACACAAAGTACTAATAATAAATAAGAAATTACATCTATAAATAAAAATAAATAAGAAATGTAACATCTTCAATGACCTTCCACGTAGACATTTTTTTTCTCTCAAAATGTAGAAAATATTGAAATGTAGAAAGTGTAGAAAATATTGAAATGTGGTGTAAGGTGGAAGATGAGGGTTAGGTATTTATAGAAAAAAAAATTTAAAAATTTATGTATTTTTTAATAAATTTTCTGTATTTTTTCATAATTTTTAATAAATTTTAATGTAGTTAATTAATCTGGACCGTTGGATTTGAAAAATATTCAAATCCAAGAGCCAAGGAGCTGCCACGTGGCCAACGGTCATAATTCTAACCGTTGGGCCTTTTTATTTTTGGGGAAAAAATGTGGACCGTTGATCTGTAAAGGGACGGTCCATTTTAAAAGTAAAATTTTAAATTTTTTTACCATTGGAAATCCAACAATCTAGAAAAACTAGCCATTGGAAATCCAACGGCACTGAGAGGGCCACGTCACCTACTTATGAGTGAAGAACAAGTGGGCTAACAGTAGGCTCCGCTGCCTGCACCCATTTCCCCTACTCACGCCCACTTGCGAGTGCACTGCACTAGCCAGCCAAATAGGCCGGTCTCTGGGTCTGTCAAAAATGGGCTGGTCTGTTGCCTGGCTTGGGTTGGGTGCCAGACAAGTTTATGGGCTAGAGTGAATGGACTGACCCCAGCTTGGTTTTTTGACTGGGTGCTGGCACATTTGCACCTGGGTGGAAGTGCTCTAAGCGGGTCACCACATTTTTGAAATGAAAATTAAGTGCTCCTAAACAATGTCATTGTTGTGCGTGCCGCTTCAATTCGTGTTTATAAAGGTAAAAAGCAACCAGACTCTACTTTTTTGGTCATGGTAAGATTATCTATGTAATCATATTTTGTAAATTATATAACATAATTATTTATAATTGAAATTATTATTTAAATGTTAATTAATATGTTTATTTTTTATTGCTGAAATATAACATAATTTGTAAATATAACTTAAAAAATTAGTCTATCAAACATAAATATTTTGCCATACAAATTCAAAAATACCCAAACAATAATACAAAAAGGTCAAATCCTGTAATAAGACTAGCAAACAGGGGCATTTTCCAGAGCGCACTCCTCGACGGCGATCTACTGCTGAAAACTACAGAGTGACCCCTCTCTCTCTTCTCTCTCTCGGTCTCTGACTCTCTGACCTCTAAGCTCTCTCTTTCAGACTCTGTGTGGGTCTTTTGGAGTGTTTTTTGTTTCTGCTGTTCAACATTGTAGTAAAAATTTGTACTCATTGACTCTCTCTCTCTCCAGCCTCTCTCTCATTGATTTTGATTCTACTTTTTTACTGCCTTCACAGAAACCTTTCCTGCATTACCATTGATGCCGTATCTCTCACTTCTTCAATCCCCACTAACCCTAAACTTCCCCTTTCTTTTTACTCTTTCCGTGAAGGAAGACCAGAAATCAAGGATTGGATTTGGTAATGGTTTTTCGCTTCTGGTTTTTTTGGTTTCGTAATTGTTTGCTTCTGGGTTTAATCTTAATCACTTTTTAAGGTTTAAATGTGTGTGTATGTATATACATATGTATGTATATGTATCATAGTGTGGAAGAATAGATATATTGTACTTATAGAAGAATATAGATATATTGTCGTTATAGAAACTCTGCTTTTTTTTGAAGATTTTCTGGATTTTTAATGGTTTTCACGTGGTGGTAGGGTTGGTTGTAAATGCCGTATTTTCTTCCAGTTTAGTCTTGGCGTTAATGGGGCTTTCTAAAAAAATGTTGATTTGTTTTGGTCTTTCTGAGTTTTGTTGAGTGGTGGGTTGGGGAAGATTTCAAGCATTTTATATTCTGTTGATTTGGGCTTAAAATATTCATGGTTAGCTGGTACAAATTAGTATTTTATACTTCAATTTTGTTGATATTTGTTTGGCTGCTGAGAAAACAGAGGAAAAACAACAGAAATTTTTTTATCAGGACCTTCAGTTTATATTTCTTAATTTTCTCTCCATTCCACCATTTTGCAGGTCCATAATTGTGTGATTTTGTACAGAATCTGCTACATATTCGGTGCTGCTGGTGATTTGATTGTTCTTTTTGGGTACCTCATGCTGTGGGATCTGAAAATCTGAAGCTTTTTCTTTGAGGGACTCATTTGACCGCTTTTACTTTTTCCATTTGTTTCACTACTCAATTATTTGAAGGATCGAAAGCAGTCTGATACTATACACCTCTGTGTCGTTTTGCATATTCTGCATTGATTCTCTCATTGTCGCTGGGCGTCAGGAAGTGTAAAATCAAAGCACGGTTGTCTTTTTTTTTTTCGTAGAGAATCAATATCTTGCTTTCAGAGCCATAAGGGTGTCCAGAACTAGAAAATTTACATACCAATCTGGGGGTGTTCGTCCAAAACCGTCACTGGTTGAGAAAGTGAGGATCCCAACTGGGTTTCTGAGTTAGATTCTTGGGAATTTAGGTGAATTGGGTAAAAGGGTCTTTTCAATTGACGTTCTACAGCAGCTAAGCTGCTAGAGCGACTGGTGGTGCATGTCTGTTAGTCAATGTCTCGGAATCTAGAACAGTGGGGGGCAGCCTAATTATGGAAATATTCGTTTCGATGTGTTTCTTTGCTTGTGGTTTGAGGGCATTTGAGAATTGAACAGTTTGAGCAAGGTGGTTTTGCAAAGATAGTGTGGTGTAAAATTTGACAATGAGTCGAGAACAGAAGCGGGGGAAGCAGGAGAAGGGCTCTGATGACGCTGAGAAGGTTGTCGTCGCGGTTAAGGCCTCGAAGGAAGTTCCTAAGACTGCTCTGGTCTGGGCCTTGACTCATGTTGTTCAACCCGGGGACTGCATAACACTGCTTGTGGTTGTGCCGTCTCAAAGTTCAGGTATCTTTACTTTTCCTTTTCGATATTTTTGCCTGTTTTTGTGTTCAATGAATACATAATATTGGTGTATTTTACTTCAATGCCTAGACCCTAATAGTTCCCCCTTTAATTTTGCCTTGCAAAAGATCACACATCTTTTTGTTCCATCCTACTTTCTAAAGGGGGTTGTTAATCTTTGTTTATTGCCCTTGTAATTTTTTGTTATATGATGTAATTAAAGATATTACAATTGGATGACTTGTAATTAGCACTGTGTAGTATCTCATTCTTTTTTATCAGTCAACTTTTATTGTTTTCTTGGTTGGTGAGGTTGGCTGTATATCTTATCGACTCTGTGACGACAGCTTACACTGCAATTTGAATTTGTTTGAGTTATTTGAGGATGTTATCAGGATGTTTTGATTGAATTGTTCCAATCACAACGCTAGTAATTACTGTGAAAACACACTTGCACTTTAGTATTTCCGGAAAATCTTTTCCATATTAGTAATTGTTTACTTGTTGAAATTTTTATGCTGACAACTTATTCATATTTCCCAATTTTCAGGTAAAAAGTTATGGGGCTTCCCAAGATTTGCAGGGGATTGCGCCAATCACCGGAAGTCTCATACAGGAACAACCTCAGAGCTGAAGTGCGATATATCAGATTCCTGCTCACAGATGATCCTTCAGCTTCATGAAGTTTATGATCCAAATAAGGTAAGTTCATTGATATTTGATACCTATTATTATTGTTATTATTATTATTATTCATAATGCACATTTCCATTTATGTTGATGCCTTGTTTGACTCTATTTTGCAGATAAATGTCAAGATAAAAATTATTTCTGGATCACCTTCTGGTTCTGTGGCGGTCGAGGTCAAAAAAGCTCAAGCCAGTTGGGTTGTTCTAGACAAGTAATGCTCTATTTGTTTTTCTTTTCCACAAATAGGCTTGTAGTTTACAACTTTATGATCAGGGTTCTTTGGATCATTGTGTCCTGCATTGAAACTATATACCTTTGCCTAAATATTAATGTGTTTGTGATGTTTACAGACATCTTAAACATGAGGAAAAACACTGCATGGAAGAGCTGCAGTGCAACATTGTGGTAATGAAGCGTTCCCAGCCAAAAGTTCTTCGCTTGAATTTGAATGGATCATCTAAGAAGGAACCTGAATTGGCCAGTTCCTTGCTGTCTGAGCATGGTGCAGGGTCTGATGAACATGCCAAGCAGAAGAATGATTCTTTGAGTTCCATTCGAGAGCTGGTTGTGACTCCAACTAGTAGTCCAGAGCTTGGGACGCCATTTACAGCCACCGAGGCTGGAACTTCATCAGTGTCAAGTTCAGATCCAGGAACTTCACCTTTTTTCATTCCAGAAATAAATGAAGATCTGAAGAAAGAGGAATCGTTAGTTAATAAAGAAAACAAGGTTCTTGATGACAGTAGTTCAGACACAGACAGTGAACATTTATCAGCTTCTTCAAGAAGTTTGAGGTTCCAACCATGGATAGCTGAATTTCTTAATTCTCATCGCCCATACTCGCAACACATGGAAGACAGCTCACACAGAAGTAACGATAATTCAAAAGCATCTACTACCAAGGATTTGCTGAAATTTTCAAAACTTGATAAAGATGCTGGAATTGGAATGCGAAATTTTAGAGTTGACATGGAGTTCAGCGGAAATCTGAGAGAAGCAATTTCACTGTCTAGTAATGCTCCTCCAGGCCCTCCTCCATTATGTTCAATATGCCAACACAAGGCACCTGTTTTTGGAAAACCTCCAAGGTGGTTTAGCTATGCAGAGCTGGAGCTTGCTACTGGAGGATTTTCGCAAGCCAATTTTTTGGCCGAAGGAGGGTTTGGTTCTGTTCACAGAGGGGTGCTACCAGATGGCCAGGCTGTTGCTGTCAAGCAACATAAATTGGCTAGTTCTCAGGGGGATCAGGAGTTCTGTTCAGAAGTAGAAGTCCTGAGCTGTGCTCAGCATCGAAATGTTGTCATGTTGGTCGGCTTCTGTATCGAGGACAAAAGAAGATTGCTGGTCTATGAATATATATGCAATGGGTCATTAGATTCTCATCTATACAGTAATATATCTTTCTCTGGCAGTGGTAAACTTATTCTGTATTGAATGATACTTGCTGTTAATTTTATGTGAAACCATGTTGCGGACTCACAATGGATCTGGGTTTATTTCAGGGCGACATTGTGAGCCTTTAGAATGGTCTGCACGGCAAAAGATTGCTGTAGGGGCAGCTCGAGGGCTACGATATCTTCATGAAGAATGCAGAGTGGGATGCATTGTGCACCGTGACATGCGGCCAAACAACATCCTCATCACCCATGATTTTGAGCCACTGGTACTGCAACCTTTTAGTGCTGTTTGCAGATGCATGAATTGTGTATTTAGCTAGCTCGTTAGTAGATAAAACTATTGACTTTATTCACTTTTCTTGCAAGGTTGGGGATTTTGGCCTCGCAAGGTGGCAGCCTGATGGGGACACGGGTGTGGACACGAGGGTCATTGGAACATTCGGGTAAATCTCAACTAACAGGCTTTACCAATGCGATTTGACCTTCCATCCAACTCTGTTATATGCTGCTCTGCAATTGTCTGGTGTGTTCTTTTGTGTTGCAGATATTTGGCTCCTGAATATGCTCAGAGTGGTCAAATCACAGAAAAGGCTGATGTTTATTCCTTCGGGGTGGTCTTGGTGGAACTTGTTACAGGGCGAAAAGCTGTGGACCTTGACCGGCCTAAGGGGCAGCAATGTCTCACTGAATGGGTACGATTAAGCAAGTTGTAAATATACATATGTTTACCGATTTTGTTCTAGTCTGTTGCCCGATGTTTGTTGCTTATAAACTTTAGATCCAACACAGGCACGGCCGTTGTTAGAAGAATATGCCATTGATGAACTGATTGACCCAAGACTTGACAACTTCTATTCCGAACACGAGATTTACTGCATGCTGCACGCTGCTTCGCTATGTATACGGCGGGATCCTCAATCTAGGCCTCGCATGTCTCAGGTAAAGAGTTAACTCTGGAAAAAAGACATCCCAACTTGTTCTAATAGACTCCCACTTCCAGCTTACTTCTGCTTTGTAGGCAACTTATCTTGAACGTTTTGACACATGTTTGTTTCGTGTTCTTTAAGGTTCTCCGTATACTAGAAGGTGACATGGTGATGGATACAAATTATATGTCAACGGCCGGGTACGATGTAGGATGCCGGAATGGTCACGATGTGGGATGCCGGAGTGGTCGACTTTGGTCAGAGCAGCAGCAGCAGAAGGAACATCATAGCGGCCCTATACTCGACGAAGCGATGGACGGGTACGAGAAGCTCTCTCGTGAGAATTTAAGGCCAGGTTTCAGGGAGAGGGACAGAGTAAGGCGGACTCCATGAGAAAACCATTTGTAAAGCGCTCGCCTTCCAGAAATACACATATTTGGTGGACTAAATATGTGAGCTCCTTTTTGTAATGCAATCCATATTCCTTTGATATTTTGGTTAATGGCACCTGCGTTGTGCTTCTGTATAGTAAAAAGAAGAGAGTAGCAAGTTTTATTGGTGAATCTAATGAAAAATACCACTTCAACCGTATGTCTAGGGATGGGCAAATATCCATTGGTTACGGGTAATCGCGGTTACCCGTCCATTTAAATTAAACGGTTATAGGTATTAACCGCTGTTATAAACAGGTAACCGTTTACCGAATTATTTTATATATGTAAAACTAATACAAACCATGTTCTCGATCCAATAATACTTAGCACCTAATTATTTTATATATGTTATAAACGGTTATGGGTTATGAGTACCTATGACAATTTTTTTTTTTAATTTTCAAATTGTTAAAAAATATATAGACAGGTGAAAAAGAGGTAATGGTAAAAAAAAAAAAAAAAAAGATAAACGGGTTAAAAATGATAAATGGGTAAACGGATATTAAATGGTTACGATTAAATGAGTATACGATTATGGGTATGGTTAACCGTTTATAAACGGTTATGGGTATGAGTATAACCGTTTAGGCAATTACCCAACGGGTATACAGTTATAGGTAAATAACCGCGGTCACCCGTCCGCCATAACTGTTGCCCATCCCTAACCGTGACGCGGACGCCACGAGCATGTTTTTGGGCAAATTGAGAAACTCGGCCGAGCACTGATTCTAAACATAGTCCTATAACTGGTGTTGGTTCTATTTATATGCCAGATAAAACATAAATTGTAACCGCACTGCATGAGTTCAAGTCACAACTATCTGCAAAATTTGTAATAGGAAGAATCATGTGTAGTCTTACAATGTTGGGAGTGTTTGAAACTCAAAATTAAAGTTGGACTTGGAGCACGGTAACAGCTACGCTGGGTTTAGAAAACAGCGGTTGATGCAGTATGGTCGAAAACAGGATGCTTGAACCTGCCTGACTGTTGTTTACCTCAGTCCCTTTTCTTCTACGACTTCCTCATTTTAGACCTTGCATATCTAGAGGAGATGAAAAATTAATTAATAATGTGATTGTTTTGCACAGAGGATAATAGAAAATGAGAGGAGGGGGAATACTCTATATGCATGCCGCCCCTGTCTGAAGATGGTAACGAGCTTCCACGAAGTTCATCCATGGCTTTGTTAGCTTGTTCAATTTCCTGCCAGAGAATAAAGAACTTAGCCAGACTCAGACCATTAGCTTTGGTGCTAAAACGACCCTTTGATTGCATACCTTGTTTTTGTTTTAATAAAATATTGAAGAAGGAAAAATAATACCCAACATATTCATTCATACTATGTGCATTAAGCTCCTAGGTACCAAGTTCAAATCTTTTTCTCTTTCCCAAATGTCGTAATTGAACAATGAAAATGTCAGCATTAGGGATGGGGTACCTCAAAATCAGCAAATGCAACTGGCATTCCACCTTTAGCACGCAGTTTGATCACGTTGAATCCAGTATACCTGACACCAATTGAGGTCATCATTTTTCCAGTAATTTATTCAAAGGATGATTATGCAGTTTAAATATGGAGATAGTCTGAGGAGAGCCAACTAATAAGAAGTTTATTCAACCAAATCTCCCCCGTCCCTTTCAATACAACGACAAGTGAGAGTATCCGGGAGAAGAATAGCAGCTACTCACTGAGATAGAACTTGCTTCAACTCATCTTCCGTGCAATTTGGACCTAGATTTGCAATGAACAGAGTAGAACATTGTCCTGCATCAACATGCTTTTCAGGTTGGTCCTGCACAACCAATTAGGAAACCAGATAGGAAACGTTTACATTTACAATCCTACCTATGTAAATGTTCTGCATCTATTTTCACATGGCACTCGTACAAATGTGTAAATTTAAAACTCCGAATTTCAAGTTTAGATTAAAAACTCCAAATTTTGTCAAAATATCACAGGCTTTCTTTGCAAATCCTTAAACTCTGCAGTACATTGTTTTAACAGACTTTCGGCTAAAGATGGTTCGTACATAGGAAGAAGATACAAGCCTGAATAAAATAATAGAATATATCTTGTTCTCATAAAACAAATATTTAGGGGCAGTTTGATAACAATTTCATTTTTAGTTTTTAGTTTTCAGTTCACTTTTTTTGAAAACTAAAAACTCAAATCTTGTTTGGTAACTACTTCCTTGAGTTTGCAACATTTGGCCTTGAGTTTTCACTTTTTGGTTTTGAGTTTTCATTTTTTTGAAAACTGAAAACTGAAAACTGAAAGTAGTTACCAAACAAGATTTCAGTTTTCAAATAAAGTGACAAGTGAAAACTAAAACCGAAATGGTTAGCAAATGGCCCCTTAGTGTATCTTTGCATGCTTGCTTATCTCACCCAGTATTCTTCCACTTCAAGCTTCAAACAGTAGAGACAAGAAGCTAGGAAGTAAAGAGTAGTAGTGGTCTGACTAACACAGACAGAAATCACAAGACTTATCAACAACATAATGATAGCCGTTTTGTTTATAACATTATCGTAGATTTCACTTACATTTACAGCAGCTACAGCATTCTCAGAATCCACCGCAGTCTCACCGCTGCACATAACCAACAAGAAAATAGACTCAGCTCCTATCAGAAGATAAGCAATACTTCTGCTATATTTGCAGTCCTGTACAGGATATCAATTGAAGAATGTAACAAAAATATGCACTTCTCCAGCTCTTTCAACCTCTTCGTGGTTGCTAGATCACTCTTGTCCCCAGAATCATGCTTGTCAGTTTCAGATGGTTCATCAGATTCACTTTCTCCTGAATGTGCAAAAAATGTCATCATGCACAAGTGAGTCATAGGATCATGGTCAGGTGGCAATGCCTATCCCTTGTGAAATTTTGGTTATGCACAATTCACATGAACAAGTAAGAGATAACAAAAATCTAAGACCGTACGAGAAAAAGAAATAGAAGTTTTCTAAAACAGGAGTTACTAACAATCACAAACATAATGGGGGAAATGAAATTCAAAAAGAAGAAAGCACATTACCATCATCACTAGACGTTTCTTGGGTATCAGCCTCTTTTTTAGTTCTTTTATCTATAACAACATAAGCTCCACTACCTGTTCACATAGCATGCTAATTACGAATATGAAAAGGTAAAAAATCTCACTATATTGTCTCCGATAAAAAATGCAAAATTGTAATATCAATAAATATCACACGCTAAAATCAACCTGGTTTACGCTTCCTTCTTGAGTTTGATCTGGCAAGTTCAATATGCAGCAGGGACCCAGTTTGAGGATCAAATTTCACACCCTGGTGATTGCATCAAAGGAAATACAAACTCAGACAAAACACCAATTATAACCCAAGTTTCATACATTTGTCATATCATTGAAAGGCATAGAATCATAGATACAGTCCTCTTTCAGACTCGAAACTTTGACATTCAACACCAACATCTAAATAGAACGAAAAATCAGAACTCATGGAATTCGAAAACACTAAAAAACCGCTAAAATAAAATCTGGAAATCCTCCTTTTTCCGCCCAAATTTCTCCGAAATCATGTATAACAGCATTACACACACACACTTTGTTAACAGAGATTAGATTAGAAAGAAGATTCATGTTAACAAATTCCTAATTAGAAGCTCAATTACTCATATAAAATAGCAAATGCACACATAAATATATGAAGAAAAAAAATTTGAAGCTATTATTTTTGCTCACATTTAACGAATGCAGAGCTGCCATTGCTGACTGGTGATTGAAGAACGTAGCAAAAGCAACGACCTGAAACAAATAAACAAAATTTTCGTTCAATTTTCCCTGGAAAAAATAAACAGAAACAGAAATATTCAGAGATGTAGACAAACGGGAAAAGCTTTACCTGGTTGCCGCGACCCGTGTACTTGAGCTGGCAAGAGTCGAAGCCCGGGCGCCGGCGGAAGAGGTTGTGAATCTCACGCGCTTTGACGTCGTCCGGGAGGCCGGAGACGAAGAGCGTGTTGATCGCGCTCCGGTCACTGTAGTCCTGTGGTTGTGGTTGCGGTTGCGGCTGTAGATAGTAGGGATCGTACGGTGGATGAGCCATTTGGTTGGCCGGAGAATTGGACGTCTGAGATTGAAGAGTGAGTGAGTCGGTGCGGCGAGATGGTGGTGCTGGAGGAGGTGGTGGTTCTCTTAAGTCTGAACCGAGATTTTTGGGATTTCGGGAGACAAAGACATGAATATTTTTAACCAACGCCAAACAGTAAATATTGCGATTTTTGGGATTTCTGAAGAGGGACAAGGATTGTTTGCCTTCATTTTTCCATGACCTTTTACGTCCTCCTGTATATGTGGTTACGGTTAAGTCACGTTAAAATTTTATATTACTATTCATTTTTATTTTATTATCTTTATAAAAAAAATAATATAAAATGTTAACGTGGTTTAACTGTGATCACACAAAATAGGAGGGCATGAAAGGACATGGAAAAATGGAGGGCAGACAATCCTTGTCCTCTGAAGAGATACTCGATGCCAAATAGTAATTTAGTTTATAAACTTTTATAATGAAGTATTTAATATTTTTTTTTGTCAAACGATAAATTTGTTAGATTAGGAAGTCGACAAGATTCGAATTCATGTCGTCGTAGTGCAATGACAACACTCTTCTTCATTACTGTATTAGATGGCTACTTGCAACATATTTAATATGGGGATTATGTTGGAGATATGCCTTGAAAATCAATCTTTAGAAGAAATCTTTCAGGACAATGGTTGTATATGTAGATAACTCTAATACAGCAAAAGGGCAAAGTCACTCATTAGGACTATCTCAATAAACGATATACATCCAAAATAGTGAATCCATGGATAATGGATCAATGGAAGAAGTAATCTAATGATGTTAGACTGTAGAGACCTTCTTCACATAACCATATGTCCAAAAGGTTCCTGGTCATAGGATTGTCAGAGGGACACTGACAATACATAGACCAGTACATACTATGTCCCCTTCAAATGGGAAGGATGGAAAGTCTCAAGCCATTCGTGTAGTGACACTAAGATAAGTATGTAGGTGCTTATTAAGAGAATGAGTTCACTGAACACAATCAAACGAGAGTACTTGCATAGAGGTCTACTCACATGTCAAGCAAGTAACTCTACTGATTGGAATAATGTAAGTAATCATTTGACATGAGACATCATAGTTGTCTTGGGGATACGTTGATGATCATTTGATAATGAGACGTGACCACATCTCATCTTGGATGTGTTTTATGCATTGTTGGGGTCAGTGATTTATTCTTAGAAACATATGAATGATCAACAAAGGATCTCTAATCCTCGTTATAAGAGGAAGAATACTCTAAGATATAATTCGGGAATCTTCAGCCGAAGTATCGAGCATAATGATGGAATGCGTTCCTATACGACCCAATTGAATCATATAACTAGTATAATCACATTAGGGGTTTGACATTAAGTATCCATATCCTAGTAATGTGATTGTGAGTATTGTATTAGAGAATGATCGAATTATATTGTAATTCCAACTGAATAGGTTCTCCGACCAAATTCTACATTAGCTTGGGTAGCCATGATATATGGTTAGATGTCACTCATGGCTTGTGGGTTCTTCTAGATGATTAAATAAGTAGTCATCAAAGAAGAAGGAGAAATAAAAGTAAGTTTTAATTCACTGAGTGATTGGATAAATACAAATTAATTGGATTGGTACCAATCACCTCACTGCCTTGCTAATTAAAACCTAAAACAATTATATACCAATACACTCTTGTGGTAAGACAACTAAAGGATGATGGAATTCATTAATTTGATTAATTAGGTGCTATGATTAATTAGAAAGTCTAAAGAAATCATAGAAGCGATGAAAGATCGTTTCAGGCTTAAAGAAAAGTTCGGGTTCATTCGGGCCCGTCAGGCCCAAGGCTTTTTATTCAAGCATAGGATGACTTGAAATGATAAAAACCCAAAGTCCAAACCTACACTAAGGGGCCGGCCAAAGATGAGGAAAGAAGAGAGAGAAAGAGTCAATTAGTTGACTTACTTCTTTTACCTTTATAAAGAGAGTTGAATGAAAAGTTTCATTAGGGCTTTTTGTGTGAACTTTTCAACAAGAGAAAAATAAGTCTCTCTCTCTCTCTCTCTCTCTCTCTCTCTCTCTCTCTCTCTCTCTCTCTACACATACATAACCGGCCACCAAGAGGGGAAATAGCTAATCATCTCTTCTCCTTTTGGTTATTCCAACATCTATCTCACTACACTAGTGGGTGTGGATCTTTAGAGGTCTTCTACTTTGGAGACTAGAGGAGAATCAAAGAAGTTCCAAATCTATCAAGGTGGAGGAAACAAGGAGGGAGGCTAGACTCAAGGAGTTCCAAGAACAAAGAGCTTGGAGATGGTCCATCCTTGGTCTAATATCTAGATCAAGAGGTGTAAAACTCAACTTTCACTTTGTTCTTCAATATTTTGTTTAATGCATCATACATGAACCTATGCTTCTTGAAGGAGATTTGCATGACTATAGCTTTACTAATATGTGATAATATGCTTCCGTTGCTTATGTATATAAATTTAGAATTGTATATGTATGCTAGTTACTAGAAATCCCACTATAAATCTCATTATTTCCCTTCAGATTAAGGGTTATTACAGGGGTGAAATATTTAGAACAATATTAAATTTTTTATATACTTCACGGATCACACCAAAAAATAGTTAAATTCATAATTATTACTCACGAAGGGTTGACAAACATGTTTATAACCTTGAATTGAATTTGATTTACAAACACAAAAATTCAACTTGGTTTTGAAACTCCTAAAAACTCGAATTTTCAAATAAAATAAACATGAAAATAAAAATAAAGTTTAGCTTTGGAAAGTACCCATTAAAAATGATTTCCGCATTTTTCTTGTTTCAATGCTTATTCGGATAAAAAATAGCCTTTGGATTTAATAAATAAAATTAAGAAACATAAGTTGTGCTAAAAATAAATCTCTTTAATAACAAGGGAGAAGAGTCACCAAGTACTGCAGTCTCTTGGTGAAAATTCTTATATTTGAATCTTCTTCGCGAATAAATGAAAAATTCTAGTTAGGTTTGAATCTACGACGAGTTTGATATTAATTGAACAATTATAAGTAAAAGTTTTTTCTATATAAATGCTTCCAAACAAGTTTAAATGAACTCTGTTAGGAAGTCTGCAATGCAGCATACTTCTTTGCACATGGGTGGGCACCTTCAACACTGGTGACCCAGCTATGAAGACCTATATTTCTAAAGTGTTTATGTAATAATCCTATGTTAAATATGTTATTAATTTTTTTGAGCTGTGTTATAAAATACTTACAGATGATAATTATTAATTATTTTGTACAAATCTCTTATACTCTAAATGGATTTTCTTAAATGGTCATTTTCTCACTTAATTGATTGTTATTTTATTTGGGCCATATTTAGTGAACAAAGCCGAATTACATTACACTTCCATTCGGCCCAATTTATTGGCTGTCACCCCCAAATCAACAATAAGACCAATTTATTGGCTATCACCCCCAAATCAACCATAAGACCAATTCCAATCTTTAGAGTAAAATTCAAATTTTAGATTCTAAACTTATCTTAACTTGCTCCAATCCTTGAGTCAAGTATAAGTTAAAACTAATTTATGGGACAAATTTAGCCTAGGATTCCTCTTTGGGTTAGTGGGGCTAGCTCATCATATATGTATATTTTTTTTAGTTTTATATTTATAAATTAATTGAATCCAACGATTAAAATCTAATTTGATCAAAATCCAAAGGTAATATATATATAATGGTTCAAATTTAAATCCAACGGAAAAAGTAATTAAAAAAAAATTATTTTACATGTTTTATATTCTTTCGTAGTGTTCTACGAGTTTTATGGTATCAGTTTAGTGATTTTTCAATATTTTAAGGTTAAAATATTCATAAAATTAAATTAGGATAGTCTACATAATTTATTTATTAAAAAAAGTTACTTTAAGAAAGAAATTATCCTAAATTCATTCTTTAATAATCTCGGGCTAAATATTTAACCCAAAAGAGTTGAACGAGAAAAACTGTTTCTGGGTTAAAACTTAAATTTTATGGGCTAAAATTTTATGTTTTAACCCAAGGATTGGAGATGGTCTAAGGGAGATCTCCTTCCAAATTCTTCTCTTTCTTCTTACTTGTTTCTCTCCTCATCTCTATGGCCAAGCTAACTCAACATCTTGATCTTAATTTCCTAGTTTTCATACAACTCCTACTTCATAGTACCGACTCTTTATTTGCATGAGGGGGCAATTAGACAATCTGAACCTGGCTTGCTTGGAGGAAGATAGACGCACCAAATTAGTTTTTGGAAAACTAACCAAAACACCCAAAAAACTTTCTTTTTAATCATCAGGACAAAACTTAGAAAAAATTCCAATCATGCCCTTCACACATGCATGCAAGATTGCATCAATGAAGGTGACACTTTCAGAAAAAATTTGCATGGCACAGTTGAGGTGGCAAACATTGCAGCAACCAAGACAATATGGGTTCACGTGACTTTCAGCAGTTTTCAGAAATAGTGCTGACAGCTTTTAGAAACAGTGTGTTGTCACTATCCAAAAAAGTTGTAAATATTGATAAGTTATTTTGTTTTGTTTAGGAATCAGCTTTTGTATATAAGGGAGCTTTTCCTCCTATGCAAGATACCTCTCTCAATATCTGAAAACACCATACCCACTTCATACACTCAAGCATTCGTAGCCTTCATAGTATCCTTGTAAACACTTCTTTGTAATCACTTTCTTGTAAACAACTATCTTTGTAAACATTCCATATATCAATAAAAGTTCAAGTGTACATATTCAAGCAATCTCCAAGTCTTAAGTAAGTTTTCTTTTCCTTCTTTAGTGTGTTTGTTTAATTAGACTTCTAGTCCAAAACAGGGAAACACTATTGTGGTTATATTATTAACTTGCTAAACTGACGATCATACTTTGTTCGAGCACTTTGTTATAGTTGAATACTTGCCATACAAATAACTGGACATTAGCTAGGGTACCTCTGAGTTCTTCGTACCTTTGAGTTCAGCCGTTAAGGCCTTATACTTGTACTGTGAGTGGCCGTCATGCTGAAACATGTCGAGTTCCATGTGCAAGGTTCTATGTCTAGTTGTTATAATGGTCATCCAACTATTTAACCAAGCATGCGTTGTGAATTTGGTATCAGAGCCAAATTTAGCATTTTAATAGTATAATTATAATAGTAAAGTACCTTGAAGCATTTTCTTTATTTTTACATAATGAAGTATTTACGATTAGAACAGATTGTCAAAATATAGTTTCTCATTATAACAAGATACATGCTAATAAACAGGCAACCCGAAGATGGGTTAATTTTATTGATTCAATTACAGGAAATGGTTTTAAACCAATTTTTGAACATATAAAAGGTAATGATAATACATTAGCTGATATCTTATCAAGATTAATTTGTTGAACATGTATGGAATATCATGGACCATCATCAGCAAATAGCACAAGGCTGCAAGGCAGAAGAGTTTCTTTTAATGGTATGATGATGCATCATCAACCTCCACCATTCAGTGGATTTCAAAATAGCATGAGCAGACCAGCATCACCACCAGTACCTACGTTCAACTTTAATGGCAATATTGTTGAAAGAATCAGAAATCCAATTTTGAGATATAGGTTAAGGGTACCAGGGCTTTCTGATAGGCAGTAGGTTCTCTTAGATAATTTTTGGAATATCCAAATTAAGCAGCCAAGCATGAGGTTAGGTCATGAAAAATTAATTAGAGCATTGGAACAAGAGTTTGATAGCTTTAATTTTAATTTCCACCAAAACCGGCAACATATTCATTCTCTTGAGCACAACCTTCAAGTCATCTCTAGGGACCATGAGTCATTACTTGGTAAGTTTACTAAAATGAACCAAGAACTCCAATCTCTTAGAATGCAGCAAAAGGCAAGTGACACTTTGAAAAGAGAATTAAAAATAGGTTTAGAAATTGATTAGCATAAGAATAAAGGAAAATAGGTTATTGAACCCATAGAACAAGAGGCTAATGAGCCTATAGAAGAAATTAAGATTGAGCTCTTAGAAGAAGACGTTGAAATGGAGCAACATCAAAGTAATGAGTAGCATCAGGTTCTGAGTGACAAAGAAAAACAAGAAAAATATGAAAGTTTTCTTAGGAATATATCTTCAGACTTAATATTAGATGATGTTTTATTAGAAGAAATTTCAAAGGCAAAATTAAGAATAATGCCAACAGATATGCAAAATGAGATCCTGAGCAGAGTATCACAGTCCATGAAAGAGTTACAATTACAATTACAATGCGCCTTGTATCAGTCCATCTTTGATCCAAAACTATGGATGGATATTATTACAAAGATGTATCCTCCATGTCTTTGTGATAGTACAGAGAATTGTATTTGTAAACCAGATGTTAGAGTATTTGTGGCTAGGATTAACATGAGAGATTTTGAATCATGGCATTTTAGTTATGAGCATCAGAAAAAGCATAATGTGGTAGAAGTTACCCCTGCCTTACTATTAGAGTTTAGTTATCTTGATAAAATATTTATTAACCGTATTTCTCAACTAGAATCATTTCCTGAAAAGCTTATAAAAGTAGCAGGAGATTTTCTAGAAAGGTGGAAAGAAATTTGCATAAGTTTTATTAGTAGTCCTCTAGATTGGTATGTACATATGCATAAGGAGAAAGCTAGACATATAGCCATGATCAATGAAGAGTCATTTAGACTAACCCCTATCTCCTCACATAGGTGGACTCCTTCATACAAAGACATTTTAAAATTTAGAGGGATTCAAATGTTTGCCTTAGATGAGTTTGAAGATTTTAGGTATGACATGGTACTAGTAGCAGAAGAAGAAGAGATGTATATTTACAGCAAGACAAGGATCAGTCATCAGCCTTATTGGAAGCCCCAAAATTTCAAAGAAGAAACAACAGAAATATACTACAAGGTGAAAGAAGATAGAGAATGAGATGCTGAGTTAGTATAAGGCGATGAACAATACTGGAATAATTTGACAGAAGAAGAGCTGCATAACATTGACAATATGGTGGAAGCCTGAAGAGCTAGCTGTAAATTAGCATAAGTTTAATAGCATAATGTAAAATAATGTATTCCCAGACAGAAATGTCAACATCATTGTGACCCCGCTGTAATGGCATAAGAGTAAATAAAGAAACGAACATGATCCATTATGGACTTTTCATACACAAAATGTCCTTTTGATTAAGAATGAATAGTTCCAGGCCCTTTTCGTTAGAACTCCCATTAGTTTTTACCATCCATATTACTTTGGCAAGTGTCACTAGAATAAGTTTGAAGTTGATCTACATCTCCACCAATATTATTTTATAAGTAATTTTACTTAGTTTCTAAGTTTTATAGCCTCCATTTCTAGTATAATTAGGTTTCCTGCCATTGTTTTCAAACATGAAATTGTTTGAGAAATGCATGCTATGCATGCAAGTTGTTGTTTCACATGGAGAGAGAGAGAGAGAGAGAGAGAGAGAGAGAGAGAGAGAGAGAGAGAGAGAGAGAGAGAGAGAGAAGGAAGAGAGTTTAGGGTTAGATTGTTCGATGTGTGGAGATTGTTAAGGGGATTGTCTTACAAAGGTTTTAGGCATCGATTGAGGTGAGTGATTTATGTAATGTGTTATAAACTTCTTATTTTATTATGAATGTGAAAACCACAAACTATTGTGGGTTTACTCTATGTACAAATCTATCTCTACTTTCAAGTTAAGCATGTTAGATTTGGTTAAATGTTTTCAGAGTTATTATACATATGATCATAATTGTTTGGGACTGTTCATGGAGCATGAGAACTTCAGTGTTGTATTATTCCAAGGGATGAATGTCAACTGTACACATAAAGGGATCATGCGATCAGAATTATGTGATATACGATTTTATATGAGTACTCTATTTTCTAGAGTGTAAAACAGCACGCTTGACTGCGTATTACATATTCTACTAGTAGGCGACAATGGTTGTTCACCCTTCACCCTTTTATTTTACAGATGAGTTATTTGGCAAGGCAAGGACTAGACGAGCTGAGGTTGTCTTAGAGGAGGGATTTAAGGGTTTTATTTATTTTTGTACACCTCATAAAGGTTTTTTGAATTGTCTGCATAAAAGAAGTTTGTTTCCCGTTTTTAGTTTTTTTTTTATTTGCGTACTGATCAGGGGTTATTTTTTTTTGGTAATGCGAAAACCAATTGAGGATGTGTTACAGATGACTAAACTGTTGAGATATCCTGACCTGTTAGAGTATGCCACATGTATTTTAGCTCCAATATGACCCGTCTTGCCCTTGACGAACTATCCAAACATTGTCCATATCTTGATGGGCTTACGAGCCTTTATTATGCAGAGCGCCTAAAAAGCCTACAATCATCAGGTCTCGAGGCCTATCTCGCCACCAAACAGCCTTAATGAAAGTGATCTTGATATACTATCAGTTCGCTTGCCAGTCCCTGCTCTTGGCAGGAACTGCCGAAGCATACTCGAGACATTTGCAGGGGAACACCTTCTGCAATGACCTTTTAGAATGTTTCTACATCGGTGTTGTATACGAGGTACCACTTTACTTCCATGTTCAATGAACCTAGATGCTAGGGCTTACTCCTTGTTTGCCTATAAATAGCCAAGCATTCATCCTTTTTCAAGTTAATTTCTCTCTAGCCACACTTATACAAATCTAAAATTCTCTCGTGACTTGAGCGTCGGAGGCCCTTTGGAAAACACCATACCTGTGTTAGTCATAACTTTGTTTGTCTTTGTATACTTCGTTTGTCTTGCATGTTTCTTGTCAATTCAACCTCGATAGAAATTTGCACAAACATAACCTATTTAAAATTTGGTTGAATTTTGACAATGTTGATTTTTATAGGGTAACCTAGAAATAGTTCGTATCATTGTATAACATTACAGGATGAGAAGGAGAATCAAGAAAGAAGAACAAAAAAGTTAAAATAAGAATGTTGTTGGCATTCAGCATATGAACTTTTTTCGTCAAAATCAATCCCTACATAATCAAATTGGGTTGAAAGTTGTTATTGAAAGCAAGTGTAAGAGAGAGCCTTCCGTACGACAAGAATGCAACTGGTATCTCAAGTTATTTATGTATTGTTATT
This sequence comes from Malus domestica, assembly GCF_042453785.1. Lineage (NCBI taxonomy): Eukaryota > Viridiplantae > Streptophyta > Magnoliopsida > Rosales > Rosaceae > Malus > Malus domestica. The sequence continues at coordinate 16,985,501 of NC_091669.1, read as the reverse complement.
TGCGAAAGTTCAACTGCATGACATATGAAATTTAGGGTTGGGCACGAGCTGGGTCGGACCCAATTTTGAAGGCATTGGACCAGACTCGGGTTTGAAAGAAGCAGGCCGGGTTAGTCCGGATAATGAAATTTCAGAATCTGGAACTGGACCTAACCTGACCCGTTTGAATGGGTCGGTTCAGGTCGGGTTCACGGGTCCAATGGAACATTTTTTTTTGTCAAAACTTACAAAAGAAGAACCCAACCAAAAAAAACACACACAGAAACCTAATCTACTAAATCCTCTACCGCAGCCAAAGCATTTTCCGTCGACCTGCAATTGCTAAAGACAATCCTAGGAATAGAAACAGAAATAAATCCCTTCAATTTCATGTCGAAAATTTAATTCAAAAACACATCTACGGATCTACTTCTATTACACCAAGTTCAAACATGTCGAAAATTTCATGTCTTTCAAGGCATGAAAATCCATCAAACATGTCGAAAATTTCATGTCCTCTGCCAACATACATTTCTACAAAAAAGTTCATGTCATCTATGGATCTAAACAACCCCCCCCCCCCAAAAAAAAAATCAATTTCAGTTAAAAACAAAAAATCCATCAAACATGTGTGTGTTGATGTGCTGAACAGAAACATGAACTATCACAAGACATTCATATATATATATATATATATATATATATATATATATATATTCAGATTCAAGTTAATTCAACAATAAATTTGAAATTGGAACATAACAGAGGTCAAGATTCAAGAACCCAACAAAATTCCGATTGATTTCGAGAGAGAGTGAGTGAGATAGGAAAAAACGAAGGAATTCTTACAGGCATTATGCATTCATAAATTAAAGCCAAAAAAAAAAAAAAAAAACGAGAGAGGATTTCAGTGACCATGGATCGAGATTTGATGATGATGGCGGCGGAGCTAATGATGATGGTGGCGGACATAGTTGATGATGGTGGCAGCAAACGAAATTAGGATGGTGGGAAGTGGCGGACGGAGGAGAGATCGAAGTTTGAGTGAGAGGAGATGAGAGATTGAGGGAAAGGGAAACTGAAATTCAGTTTAGAAAATGTTGTGGGTAAAATGGATAGGTGATTTTGAATGACTCAGATTAGAAAATGCTAGAAACGGGTTGGGCCAGGGGCCTGTTTATTCCTAGTTTAAGAACAGCCCCGCCCCACTAAATTTGTATACCCGCCCCATTTTGTGTTCTGAAATTTTGGACCCATCCCTTACCCACCCCAAACTGCGGGTACCCGCCCTGACCCGCGGGTTCTGGACCCGTTTACCCACCCCTAATGTAATTAACTTTGTATACAAGCTCCATAGTTTTTAGTGTAGATAAATTGATCTCCTTGCTGACATCTATAGTTTTTTTTTTTAATTTAAACATTATGTTGTTGATTGGATTGACATCTCGCCATTCCTAAGCTCAAGGAGGCATGGGTCGACTTTTCAAAGTCTACTTTGGGTGTCCCTACTTTAGCGCGCCTATCTGTCAAAGGTCATGCCTAGAGATATGCTCAAGTGGTCAAACTCTCCTAGCAAAGTTTACTTAGCATGGCCTGCAACTCCATTGTCATGGAGCAGACAATTGATCGGATCATATTTATATATATTTTTACTTCGAATTCACTCGTCTTTTCTTAGTTAGTTCCTTATATTTTTGAGCTATTTACGTTATTTTTGTGTTTATAGGATTTGTTATGCAAAGAAAATAAAAATAGAACAAGTGAAATTTTATGTAATAAATTCGTCAAAACTGTCTGTGTAGATCAGCTTTTAAATTAAATTAAAAATTATATTTAATAATGATAAGTCGTGATGATGTTTGAAACATCATCATGATGGTTTTGTTTTGTAGAAAAAAAAGAAAGAAAACGGTGGAAAGAAAGAGTTGGACAAAGAAAGGAAAGAATCCAAGGCAAAAGAGGAGTAGATGCGGGGAGTGTGAAGCAAGACAGGAAAAAGAATAGAATAAGAGTCCAGGTGGCGCAAAGAATAGCAAGAGGGGACGGACAGTCCACACGGGAAGCTGCCCTTGGGGGCAGCGGGAAAGAAAGAAGGCAGTAGGCGCAGGTTACAGGGGTGATACGGGAATAAGAGGCGAGAGAGCAGTGAGGGAAGGAGAGGTCAGAGAGAGAAGCAGCAAAGCTACCTTTGGCAGCTGGAAAGAAGGCGGAAAGAAAGGAATCCCGGGGGAAAAACGTGAGAAACCGGGGGAAGGAGAAAGGGGCTGCCCTTTGGGCAGCTCACAAAGGCACAGGGGCACAAACGGAGAGGAGGAGAAGAGCTGCTTTGGCAGCGTGAGAAATAAAGGGGTCTGGGGGATTGGTGTAGAGGAAGCTGCCAATTGGGCAGCTCTTGCGAGGTCAGACAGAAAAGGGGAGCGCCAGGAGGAAGAAGCTCGGATTGGGCAGCACGTGGCAAGTCAGCAGGGAGCTGCTTTGGCAGCACGGGGTCAGTGAGGACCGAGAGACAGGGAGGTCAGAAGCGAGAGGCACGGACAGACAGCAAACTCCCTCATCTTTTGATTTAATCTTTCCAAACTTCTCTCGGTTAAATCTCTCCATACTTATATTTTACTGTTGGTTTTATTTTAATAATGTGTAACTAATTTTATTTTAGCTAGAGGTTAATTCGAAACCATGAATATATTTGTAATATGAATTGATTACCTTCAGTTGTGATTTCATAAGTTGTGATTTCAATTTACTTATCCGTTCGTATAAAAACTGATTTGTGTATGTTGGTTAAGAGTGCACGCTTAATTTACATGCATGAATTTGATGCTAGAATATAAGTGAATTTCACCTAATCGTTATGAACTTATTTTCACAAGTAGTAAAGGTTGCTAGTCACAATCACGTTAAGTAAATTCTTGGCAAGAGTATCATGCTTTTCATAGTTACGAATGCCTCGTCAATGCTTATAGTTTTCACAAAGTTTAATGATCTTTGATTGTATCGCTATTGTGCTTTTCACGTAGGGGACTTTTGAAGAATGTTTTGAATTGTTGTATGCGTTTTTCCGTCCAATTCAATAACTTAAGGAAAACTTGAAGATTAAAAAAGTGCTGTTCACGGTTAATCTGGAGTATTGAGATTCACAATTTATTAAATGAACAACTGGAAATCATTTTGTATGCAAGTATAACATGTGTGGAGAAGAACCCTCTAGCTAGTCCGTCATTTATCCTTTCACCTTAATTTCATGTTTTTGTCAATTCTGTAATTTAATTAAGTTTAATTTACTTTTCATCAAAACCAAACACCCATCCATTATTAAATTATATTATTTATTTAGTTTTCTTTATTGTTAGTCTTTTAATTTAATTTCCGTCCATTTCAGTTCCTAGTGTTTAATTTAATTGTTTTCATTATTTTGAGTCATTCTAAGTGTGTTTCGAGTTATTAGAGTTTTTAGCCTAGTTTTGTGTCCTTGAGTCTTATTTACTATTTTTAAATTAATTTAGAATAGATTAGCAATCCCTCCTAATCCCCGGCCTAGAACGATACCCTACTTATACATATACTACAATTGTCAACAAGAGGGTTTAATTTGTGTGTCAAGTAATTGTCGCATCAACAATGAGTGTCTCTTATAATAGCCAAGTTGACAATCACCACTTACTACTCGGAACCATTTTAGTTTAATTGCTTTCTCACCATTTTTCTAACTTAAGTATTGAAAGCCTTTATGGGGATACCCTCCCTCTTTCTTGAATGTTCATCAATTGATTTAACAGTGATAATTATATGCTGATTTTTCCATTAAGTTATCCATGGAGAAAATTTGCATCCACACATACCAGATACCTTACAAACTCATAATTAAAACAATGATATGGATATATAATGAGAATCTTATAAAATATTTGATACCTATTATTATTTTTTTGTTTACTTTTAGTTCTCATTCTTATAAAAACTGAAAGCAGTTTCCAAACAAATTTTTATTTAAAAAAATGAAAAAAATGTCAAATGTTGCATATGAAGAGTCTCTCCTACAAATAGCCAAGTTAACTAGGAAAATTGGTAATCGTCATTTACTACTCAGAATTATTTAAGTTCAGTTTCTTTCTCATACTTTTTTTTTTCTTTTATGAATTAAGCATTGAAGGCCTTTTGGCGGATATCCTCCCTCTTTCTTGGATGTTCGTCAACCAACCTAATAGTGGTAATTATATGAAGATTTTTCCGTCAATTTATTCGTGGTGAAAATTGGCATCTGCGCATACCGCATACCACATACCTAACAAACTCATAATTAAAGGGTGATATGAATATTTATTGAGAATCTTATAATATATAACAATTGTTTTTTTTTTAATTTTAGTTCTCATTCTTTTAAAAACTGGAAGTAGTTTCCAAATAAATTTTTATTTTAAAAAAATGGAATGGTATCAAATGCCCCTAAAAAAGTGAACGTAAAACTAATTATATCGTGACAAAGAGCAAAATTAATCTTTCCTCTCCGTCTTGTGAGAGAGCTTCTCTTTGTGAGTGCTTTTCTCACCTATGTGTGAGTGACCTCCTTAACATCAACCTCCTTCTAGCCACCAACCCTAGCTATGGCTAAGGTTGGCGGCAGTCATCTTCTCATCATTTTTCTTCTTCCATTTTCTTTGCTTCTGCCACAACTTTTGTTTTCCCCTACCTTTTGGTTCGATCGTTCTTTTCCCCCAACCCTTTCTGCATCTGATTTCACTATGCCCATTTTCTATTTTCATTCCCCCTTCCTTCCACCTCCACGATTTCTACTAATCCACTCCATATTGTTTCCAATTGGATCTGTCCTTCATTGATCCAATAATTTGATTCGTCACTCGAATTTTCTCATTGCGATTTCTTGCAATTACAATGCTGTTTCTCGGTGATCTCTCAAAAGCTGTGTAGAGCTTCAATTCGGGTGTTTACACCACCTCTTTCCTTTAGGGTGTCTTTGATAGCACCGATGCTAGTGGGTTTCTTTCGTTGTGTGGTGGCGAACAATGTTGTGCTTTCTAATGGAATTTGGAGTCTTCTTTTCATCTATGTATGAGGCTGTGTATGGTTGGATATCAAAGGTTTGCAGGGGACGTTGATTTTTGTTAGGTGGAAGTGGCGTGCCAGCAACGTCATTGGTAGGAAGCTGTTAGGTTGTTTCGATGTTTAGTTTGGGCTCAAAAGTCAGTTTTTGGGCTTCTCTCTGTTTTCCTTTGGTGGTCTATATTTTGGATGCGTGTATATTGTAGCTGGATCTCCTTTCTTGTAATTATATTTTGTTGGTAATGAATTTACCTTTCTTCGAAAAAGGAAACTAATTATATCGTTACCAAATCCAGTAATCCACTTTCTCACCTTAACTCAATTATAGTGTGCAGAACCGATAATAGATGTTAAACAAAAAGGGAATTCATGTATTGTTTCTCATAATAGAGAAACTTCGCTAGTGCTAATTAACTAAGAAATCACACGCTTTGTGAGTGGTGCCATACAAATAATGTGTACTGTTAAAAGCTTCGTCACATAGATGTATTTGTAGGAGGGAAAATAAGCAAGTGCACTGGATTATTATATGACATGAAACATTCTAAAGTTGCCTTAGACAAAATTATGGTAATTTTTGTACTAAGAACAAGCGGCCCAATCCTTTTTTTTTTTTTGGGTCAAAGGTGAATTCATTACCAACACCACAAATATACAAACTAGGAGGCCCAATTACAGGTTAAAGCACAAAATAAAAGATGAGTCCTCCAACAGAACAAAGCCCAAACAGAAAATGGGCCAGATAAAAAACAGAAACTAAACAGCCCAAATCAGCCTTTAATACAACCGTCATTGAAGCACAACAATCTTGCTCCGTGCCTGCCATTTTCCCCAACAGTGGATCCATCCAACCAACTCCCTAGAAGTGGACCCTCTTCCATCGAGCGGCTAATGGATCTGAGTCATAGAGTAAAAACAACTTGTGGTATGAAAGAAACCAGTGGGAAAGAGATCCCACCAGTGATAATGCCAAACAAGGCATACACATGGAAGGTGGTGGTGTATCCACCAAAGTTGGAGTTGTATGCACCTTCCAAGAGGTTCGCGGCAATTCGCGCGAAGAAAAAGTGACTGCAAATCCGAACCGATACGAGATCGAGGAAGGCTAGAGCGTAGGATAAAATGGAGAATGAAGGGAAACAGGGAGGTGAATGGGAAATAGAGATTGGATGAAAAAGGGTTCGAAACATTGGGTGAAGTATGAAGTAAATTGGGACGAAATATCGGAGGCAAAAGCACAAGCCAACGAGCATACAAAAAGAAATAAAAAAGAGAAACAAGAGATGGCCACCGACCCTGGCCTTAGCCATGGCTGGTGACAGAAAAGGGATAAAGGATTTGACAGCAAACTCTCATGGGGAGAGAAGGAACTCTAACGAAGAGCAAGTGGTCCAATCTTCAAAAACTTTTCAAAGGGATAAGTTGGACTATTGTGCGGACAAGACCTCACTAAGCTCTGTGGGGACGAGAATGAGAAAGAGACGTATGGGTGCCGATGAGGTGGATGAGAGATTTTTCAATGTGACTGGCACACAGGGTGATACACCACGTGTCACTATACAAATGGTGAGATATGAGTGTTAAAAAGTTAATAACTTAAAAAATAAAAATTTTCACCACTTACATAAAAACACATGATGTACCATCTATGTTCCCGTCACATGAAAAATTTCTCGAGGTGGAGGCCGTTCCTGAACGCCCTGTGGCGTGTTACTTTTTTCTTTTGGACCAAAAATATCTAGGTTCTTTCTATAAATGGAAGCCAATTGATCCCACACGTGCCAGGATACTAGCGGTGAAAAATTGGTGTGTTGCTAGAGATAGCCAATGGTGACACGTCAGTACCCAATTCAGATTCTTTTGTGAGGATCCTAGGAATTCATAAATCATATCTATTTATCGTACATTGTGCAGTCAGTTTTCGTCAGATACTGTTTGTGTTTAATTTTAGGGTAAAAGATTGTTTACTACCCTCATGTTTTGTGGTTTTCAACATTTAGTACATCAAGTTTTTTTCGTCTCAGATTCATACCTAAAGTGTAAATTTTGGGACAGTCTCATACATCCGTTAGTCAAACTGTTAAGTCTCCCGTTAACTGTGACGTGGCGCACTGACTGGGTGCCACGTGTCATCCATGTTTTTTTTTTTTTCTTCTTCCTTCTTCTTCTTCCTCAAAACGCAACTTTTTTTCTTCCTCCTTCTTCCTTCCCATTCTTCCTTCTTGTTCTTCTTCCTCCGAAATCTGGGGAAGAAAAAAAAAAAAAAAACTGAATCTGGGCAGATTCAGAGGAAGAAGAAGAAGAAGAAGAAGGAAGAAGAAGAAGAAGAAAGAAGAAAAAAAGAAGAAAAAAAAAAGAAAAAAAAAGAAAAAAAGAAAAAAAAAAGAAAAAACTGAATCTGGGTAGATTCGGAGGAAGAAGAAGAAGAACAAGGAAGAAGGAGGAAAGAGAAGGAGGAAGAAGAAGAAGAAGAAGAAGAAGAAGAAGAAGAAGAAGAAGAAGAAGAAGAAGAAGAAGAAGAAGAAGAAGAAGAAGAAGAAGAAGAAGAAGAAGAAGAAGAAGAAGAAGAAGAAGAAGAAAAAAAAAAAAAGCTTCCCCAGATTCGGAGGAAGAAGGAGAATGAGAAGGAAGAAGAAGGAAGAAGGGGAAGAAAGGGAAGGAAGGAGGAAGGAAGGAAGAAGGAGAAGGAGGAAGAAAAGAAAAGAAAAGAAAGTTGCAGTCGGAGGAAGAAGAAGAAGAAGAAGGAAGAAGAAAAGAAAAGAAAGAAAAAAGAAAAAAAAAACGTGGATGACACGTGGCGCCCAGTCAGTGCGCCACGTCACAGTTAACGGAAAACTTAACAGTTTGACTAACAGATGTATGAGACTGTCCCAAAATTTACACTTTAGGTATGAATCTGAGACGAAAAAAACTTGATGTACTAAATATTGAAAACCACGAAACATGAGGGTAGTAAACAGTTTTTTACCCTTAAATTTTAAATAAAAAAATTGAAAGAATTTATAACCGAATGATATACGATAAATAGACGCGATTTACAAATTTTCAAGGTCCTCACAAAAAAAATCCAAATAAAATCCGAATTCCGTTAGATCATCGAGGGTCCTTTAAGTTAAACCTGGCCGGATTGGCTAATTGAGGGCCTAGCCTACGAGAGCATGGTTGTCGCTCTTATTTTTCCAACATCTTACTTTATCACGGAAATATTCGTAATTTAAATTTCCTTTGACAATAATATTATTTTTAAGTTCTAGATTTCAGTTTATATTATAAGCTGGAAAAGGATGGACAAAAGTAACGGAGAATTAAGTAGGAGGTAGAGAAATTGACTTCAAATTTGTTTCACTTTGCACCATTCTTCATTTCTCATTTACCTCACTTACGTATCTTCTATTTATATAGCACAAATATGAACAAAAAAAAAAAATCTTATCAAATGAGCCCTTGATTTGGAGGCATTGCTTATGTTCATAGCTAAAACAACTTTATCCATCGAAGGTGTTACAACCAGTCAGAAGCAGATAGAAGTAAGGACCAAGGTGGTCTCAGGATCACCAACAACAACAAATTCCTTTCCCACTAAGTGGAGGTGGTTATATGAATTCTAGAGCGTCATTGTGCTCGGTTATGTATCATGTCTTCCGTTAGATTCTAGTACAAGTCTTTTCTTAGAATCTCTTCCAAAGTCTTCCTAGGTCTTCCTTTACCCCTTCGATCCTGGAGCTCTGTCCTGTAGTCGCATTTTCTAACCGGAGCGTCAGTAGGCCTTCGTTGCACATGTCCAAACCACCGTAACCGATTTTCTCTCATCTTTCCTTCAATATCGGCTACTCTTACTTTACCTTGGATATCCTCATTCCTAATCTTATCATTTCTCGTGTGTCCACACATCCAATGAAGCAGGATCACCGAAGTTCAAAAAATATACATGCGAAGGCCTTTTGAGGATCTTCCGAGTGTTTGGTATTGGTTCTTTTTGTGCCTACTAAATGTTTGATGTAATGAATGCTAGACAAATCTCAATAGATTGTGTTGACAATATTCGACAAAATTCTCTCTATATTACTTATCAGATTCCTTCGGCATATGCCATTATCATGTTGACATGTGTGCAACATAGTTTGGTTGACAATAATAAGCCCACCAAGCGTTCAACGAAATGCCAAAGTGAATAGGTTGATATTTTTTATTTTTTTGCGCGCTTCACGTTCTGTTCCTATATAAAAAAATTATATTCACACTAAGACTGTCAAGTTTCAAATCCTGAATCCGCCATTGTAATCGGCAACACTACAGTTAATGTAACTAGCCAGTTAGAATCGTGCTCTAACATTAGAGATCGGCGCCGGTGTTGATCTCTTTAAAAACATCTCCATATCAATAACCAATAAAATACAAACTCTATTAATTAATCAATAAATTCAAATTAATAATCAATCTTAAACATCACAAATACTCTCCTAAACATAAAAGCAATATTAACAAACAGTCTAATTATATGTCACAAAGTCACAATTCAAAATCACGAACGACGTTGCTGCTGCCTAAGTTGAAAATGAAAACCTCAAAAACTAATCATATATTTATATTCACAATTCACAATTCACCCTTCAGCATGAATTGTGAATAAAAAAGCTCAGCTATTAAAATTTAGAGGGGTGAAATAAAAATAAGGGTGAATAGGCCTGAAAATAAAGTTTTAATAAAGACCTTCTAAAACGTTATAATATCTCGTTGTAAAACCTGTATAGTTTCCAAAAAATCATACTACGTGCATGAAATCAAATACAAATCAACAGTAAATCAAAAAATATTCCAAATCACTACATATCGATAACAGCATAATAAAATCAGGTGCTTATCAATCTATGCTGAAACACGAGTCGGAGTTGCCTAATGCAACCTGATAACTCATAGATCAATCTATGATAACACATGAGTCGGAGTTGCCTAATGCAACCTATACGCCTAGGCAACCTATACGACTCATAGGCAACCTATACGACAGTGTTGGAGTTGCCTATTATTGCAACTTGTATGACAGTGTCGAAGTTGCCTATTGCAACTTGTACGACAGTGTCGGAGTTGCATAAAACACAAATATAGTTATGTCATAACTCAATCATTTCAATAACACCATAAACTCACTTGAATTTACCTACGCGTCCTGCGTTCACCTTAGCACTTCAAAGCATTCACAACAATTATATGTAGGTAATATGCATATGGATATGCCATGATGCAATCAAAAACTCAACTGTATCATAGTATTTTAGAATATATAAATTTACATGACATGGCATAAAATGCATAAATCAATTTAAAAGCATTTGTAGAACTATCAATTATATATATATATATATATATATATATATATATATATATATATATACGATAAAAAGGAAAAGACACACTCACCTGAGGGCCGCGCTACTGTGGAGCCAAAAATATTCACTAGGCGATACGTGGAATTTTGGACAAAAGAGGACAAAAATACCCTTGAGGCATACCATGATTCCTACACGCGAGCAGCGGGCAATCATCTTTCAATCAAGTCAAAAGTGCCCAAAATATGTAACAATTAAAAACCTCTTTCATAAAATCCTTTCTATAAGGTATTTCCCAAAACCTAGTATTTTCTATTTCATTATTTAGCTAATCAATTAGCTAAATAATATATACCTACCATATCTCCTAAAATCATCCTTAATAGTCAATAAAATCACCCAAATTAATAGTCAAAGCCGGCCAGCATTCCCATCCTCACCTTTCCCATTTTCCTTATTAAAATAGTCATTTATTTTTATAATCACCCATTTATTCTTTTCATATTTAATTAGCCAATAAATTGGCTAATTAAACATGAAATTGAACCCCAAAAAAACCCTTTAGTGGCTGGTTACCTTTATTCAAAATTGGGCAAGGCCTAACCCTATAAATAGGCACCTATTCTCACCAAAAATTCATTCCAATCCTCTTGCAAAAAATCCTAAACACTCTAAACAGTTTTTCTCTCTAAAATTCTAACTTTGGCATCGGAGGTTCTTCGGCCAAAGCCCCCCCCAATTCATCGTGGGCATGTGAGGCTTTTGGCCTTAACATAAGGTGTTAGTTGGTTTGTAGGTGCAAAATCGTCCAAGATCGAGGAGGAGAAAATTTGCATCCACAAATTGGTGCTTTCATTGAGAGTTGAAATCCATACTCGTAAAAGACTCTCGCGCAAAAAGTTTTTTTTTCTTTGTTTTCTAGTCCATTTGAATATTTTTCATACGTTCTTATTTATAGAATTTTTTACTTGTAAAGGTTCTTTGATAAAACGTATAAGAAAAATATAATGGCTAGAAATTTAGAAAATTCCACAAGTGAAAATTCTAATATTCAAGATATGGGATTGCGGAGATCCGTGAGGCAAAATGTGACAATAAGGGGAGCGGCATCACCACCATGAGTTTCCACCATGGGAACCATCGCGGTGGCTACCTCGGTAGCCACCCACGGCGAGGTCCATAGTGCCTTCACCACGGCCACCAGGGGAACCACCGCGGTGGCTACTTCGGTAGCCACTCGTGGCAAGGTCCATGGTGCCTTCATCACGGCCCGAGCCGTGCCATCCAAGGTTCATGGTACCAAGGCCACGACCTAAGCTGTACCATCCAAGTTTACGTGGACCCAAGCTCAAGCCTCGCATTCACATGCACCACGCATTGATCCAGCTTGCTCTCATGGTTTCCCAAGCTGCCCAAGTCGGCCTGAGACAATCTCAACCATCCGGACAAATCATCGAGGCTGGGGCGTTTTCATCACATTTCTCCGCAGATTTGACATTCCCCAACTCAAATCGCGCACTTGGAGTCAACCACCTTTTTATTGTTCAAGGAGGTGCATTCCATCCAAGTTTTTCCAATCCGAATGGCGAACAAAACTTGTCCCGACAAGTCATAGAATTGACGAGCGCCCTTGCACAACAAAATACCTTGGTGAATCAACTTTTGCAATGCACTGAGATGCAACGCGCCCACGATGAAGTTTCCCGAAGTAGAACAAGGGTAGACAATGAGCATTTTAAGCAGCGTCCTGGAAAACAGTCATTCAACCAATCACAAGTCGAGCATTCAGACATTGCACACTCTCGATTGGGCCCCCGAAATAGCGTATACTCCCGTCTTAGCGCGCGGAGGAGCCTGCACTCTCGATTAGGCCCACGGACAAGTATACATTCATGGTTGGGGCCACGCTTTGATAATCAACATGAGCAGCCTTCCAGGTAAAGCATTCATTCGCGATTAGGCCCACAAGTAGTATCCTCCACATCACATCGGAGCAAGCAGCCTGACAAACGGAAGGAAACAATCGTTCAATCCGGCTCTAGTTCAACCGGTAGTCTGCAAAGAAATCCTTCGCCTGCTAGGAATCTATCTCATACATTGCAGCCAAGGCATAGACGAACCGAGCGAGAAGAAGAGCAACCTAGACCGGTAGATAAAGACCAAGGGCAGCCGAAGGCTCCGCTACCCCAACAAAAGCAAATCCAAGAAGAGGTAGAAAGGTTTTTCAATGAACGGATGCGTGATTTTCGACTCAACGAAATGGTTGATGAAGCACTAAGGCGAGATATGACCAACATAAGCAGGTCACCTTTCACGGATAAGATAGAGCAGGCAGAGCCTCTGCGCAAGTTTAGCATGCCGCATTTCACATCTTTCAAATGATACGGGGATCCCGAAAGACACTTGAAGCATTACCGAAGTGCGATGGTCATTTATCGGAATAATGACGCCATTATGTGCAAAATATTCGCCACTACCTTACAAGGCGAGGCACAAGATTGGTTTCATACCTTGCCGACACGATCCATCCAGAATTTTGATGATATTTCCTTGGTTTTCACCAAAGAATACTCATCTTATCGTTCGATCAAGAAAAAGTCCGATCAAAGAAAAACCCAAAAGAGTCACTTCGCGATTACGTGAAGAGATTCAAAGCAGAGAAAGCGAAGATCGTCGGATGCGATAACTCAATAACAAGTGCAGCCTTCCAAAAAGGACTCCCAGCAGACCACCCACTGTTTGGAGAAATGATCATGAAAGAAGACCTAACTCTAGCAGATTCCTTTGCTCTGGCAGAGAAGCATGCACTTTGGGACGAGGCTCGACAAGCAGAAAAGGCTCCTGAACAGCCTCGAAAAGAATTGGCAGCTGCTTAAAAGAAGGAGGATGGAAAGCAACCCAACAAGGGCATGCAGGAGGTCAAGCGCAGGGACCAATCCACGATCAAAGAAGACTCGATAACCAATAACTATTCTAAGTTCTCAATTCCGATTCATCAAATCCTTCGTGACATCAAGAATGAACCATGGTTCAAGTTGCCGAAACAGTCAAAAGGAGATACTTTCAAGTTGGACCACACCAAGTATTGCGCATTCCACCGAGGTCCTGGTCACACAACCAACGACTGCTACACTTGGAAAAACTACCTAGAGAAGCTCGTGAAAGAAGGCAAAGTTGATAGATACTTGGACAAGCCAGCTGTGTAGCCAAAAAGGAATGCAGACGGAGATGAGGAGCCACCAACTAAGATGATTCGAATCAATGGCATTTTCACCGAATCTGAGCACTTGGGGGCCACTAATAACTCCAAAAAGAGGAAGATCCAGCAGGCTTTACTAATCTCACAAGTTCAAGCAGTCGACACCCAACCTGGACTTGTTATTGGCTTCACGGAGTAGGATGCGGAAGGAGTCGATTTCCCACACGACGATGCATTAGTAGTATCTGTCCAACTAGCCCATGCTATAGTCGACAGGACGATGGTTGACAATGGAAGTGCAGTCAACCTACTTCAACTTTCGGTCATTCAGAAGATGGGCCTGGAAAGTATAATCATACGCCGGGTCGAGGTACTTATTGGATTCAACGGACACACCTCAACTGCTATCGGCCATATCACACTTGACGTGAAAACACCGCCAGTCGTCTTAAAGCAAACATTCACGATCGTAAGTGACCCATCTCCCTACAATGGGATTCTTGGGAGACCTTGGTTGATCAAGCTGGATGCCGTCACTTCCGTCAAGTATCAAAAAATTCGATTCCGCATCCCGGGAGGAGGAGTCGGAGAGATCAAGTCTGACCAGGCTTCATCCTGACGATGCACTGTGCAAATGTTGAAAGAATCAAAGAAGAAGACCTTTACCCCCGTAGAGGTTACCGAAGTCCGAAAAGACAAAGAAACTACCAAATAGCAATTACAGCAGGTGGATCGAGAAGATGGCACCCAAGTAGACAAGATAGGATGGAAACCTGAAGAGGACGCCGAAGACGTCATTCTTGATCCCCAGCAGCCGAAAAAGACGGCTAAAATTGGCTCACGACTAAGCCCAGACGAGAAGAAAGAACTTACAATTTTCCTTAGGAAAAATTGAGATATCTTCGCATGGTCACCATCTGACATGCCCGGTATTGATCCCAAAGTGGCCTGCCACAAGTTGCACGTCGATCCTACTGCCAAACCGGTAATTAAAAAAAGAAGACATTTCACACCCGAACGAGTAGCGATCATCGAGGCAGAAATCGACAAACTATTGGAGGTCGGTTTCATAGAAGAGGTAGCACACTCGGCATGGCTTGCTAATGTCGTACTAGTCATGAAGAAAGAGAATGACAAATGGAGGGTTTGCGTAGACTACACCGACCTCAACAAAGCATGCCCAAAATACCATTATCTTGTCCCCTGGATTGATCTATTAGTAGATTCAACTTCTGGAAACCACTTCCTTAGTTTCTTAGACGCATACTCCGGCTACAACCAAATAGCCATGCATGAGCCCGACAAAGAGAAAACTGCGTTCGTGATAGAGCGAGGCACTTACTGCTACAAGGTCATGCCCTTTGGCCTCAAGAACGCGGGAGCCACTTACCAAAGGCTAGTAAATATGATGTTCAAAAAGCAAATTGGGGTAACCATGGAGGTCTATGTCGACGATATCATGGTAAAGGGCAAGCAGCAATTAGATCACATTCGCAATTTAGCAGAAACTTTCAATATCCTTAGAAGGTACAAGATGAAGCTCAACCCCACCAAGTGCATGTTTGAAGTATCTTCAGGCTGATTCCTAGGGTACTTAGTAACCCAACGAGGAATTGAAGCACATCCCAAGCAAATCCAAGCAATCATAGAGATGAAATCTCCAACTACCTTGAAGGAGATCCAAAGCTTGACCGGACGAGCAGCTGCTCTCAATCGCTTCCTTTCACGATCCACCGATCGATGCAAGCCTTTTTTCAAAGCTATCAAGAGGGCACAAAGAGACAAATGGGATGAAGAATGCGAAAAAGCTTTCCAAGACTTGAAGAATTATCTCACATCACCTCCCTTACTATCCAAGCCAGAAGCAGCTGAGGATTTATACATTTATTTGGCAGTTTCCGAAGTAGTAGTGAGCTTTGCTCTTAAACGAGAAGAGCTGGGGGCCCAACTGCCGGTATTCTACACTTCTAAAGCTATTCTCGATGCGGAAACAAGATATCCGAAGATCAAAAAATTAATTTTGGCGTTAGTTGTTGCGGCTCGGAAGCTCAGACCATACTTTCAAGCTCATACAGTCATTGTCATGACTCAGTATCCCTTACGATCAATATTACATGGTCCAGACGCTTCTCAACAAGTGATGAAATGGGCATTGGAACTTGGCCAATATGGTTTAGTTTTCCGACCTCGCACAGCGATAAAGGCCCAAGCCTTGGCAGACTTCATAGCGGAATTCACGCCTAGCCTAGGCAACGCAACAGAGCGGCCCAACCCAACGACGCCCCAAAAGCAGCCGAGAGTACCTTAGCCACACTTGATCCATCCAATAAAGATTTCTGGAATTTGCATGTCGACGGAGATCCAACTATAGAGGCTCGGGAGCAGGTGTAGTTCTTGTTACTCCGGACGGCTCAATGCTCGAGCAGGCGATCATTCTAGTTTTCAAAGCATCCAATAACGAAGCAGAGTACGAGGCTCTACTAGCAGGCCTTCAAATGGCAAAAAACTTGGCAGTGAAGAAACTCACAATTCATTCTGATTCCCAACTAATCACCAACCAGGCTCCTAGGGAATACACGGCAAAACACCCAAGGATGGCACAATACCTAGAGAAAGTACGCCAGCACCTTGAGGCATTTCAGACTTACACTCTCACTCAAGTTCCGCGGATAGACAATGCTCATGCAGATGCATTAGCTGGTTTAGGCTCCGCCCTTGACCACCAATTTAAACGCTCAATTCCGGTGGAATATCTAGACAAGCCAAGCATAGAGATGGAGCCGATAGCTGAAGTGTCAAAGGTTAGTGTAACTCCCACTTGGCAAAGTTCAATTATAGACTACTTGGTCAACGACACATTACCCACAGAAAGATTGGAGTCAAGGAAGCTCCAAATTAAGTCGGCACTCTACTATATGTGGAATGGCATTCTCGTCCGAAGATCTTACACCGGACCACATCTCTGCTGCCTAGCACCTCTCGATGACTTGAAGGTTCTAAGCTCAATCCACGAAGACGTTTGTGGGAATCACTCCGGAGGCCGATCCTTAGCCCAAAAGGCTCTTAACGCAGGCTATTACTGGCCTACCATGCACCAAGATGCTAAGGAGTTAGTACAAAAGTGCAACCGCTGCCAACGCTACAAACCATTACCAGCACTACCCGCCAGTGAGCTACACCCGCAAACGAGTCCTTGGCCATTCATGCAATGGGCAATCGACCTGGTAGGGCCTATGCCGCCTGCTACGAGGGGCAGATGCATGATGATCGTGGCAACCGACTACTTCACCAAATGGGTAGAAGCAGAACCCATGATGACCACGACTCTGACGGACATAGAGCGTTTTATATGGAGGAACATCATTTGCCGATTTGGCATCCCTCAGTCCATCGCCACTGACAACGGCCCTCAATTTGTGGGAAAAGATTTGGCAAAGTTCTTCCAAAAATACGACATCAAACAACACATGTCCACACCAAGATATCCTCAAGGCAATGGGCAGGCCGAAGCATCCAACAAGACGATCCTCGACTGCCTCAAGAAATCCCTCACCGACAAAAAGGGAAAATGGCCAAATAAGCTCCCGGGATGTTTATGGGCGTATCGCACCACCAAAAGATGAGTAACTGGTGAAACTCCTTTCTCTTTGGCGTTGGTTTGGAAGCAATCATTCCTCCCAACATCATCGTGCCAAGCATCAACACTCTATTGCCAAGCATTAAGCAGAATAGTAAATAGATGGCCACATATTTAGATTTGGCAGAAGAGAGGCACGAACAAACCATCACCCCTATCCCAGCCTACTAATAGCAGCTCATTTCCAGCTACAATAAAAGGGCCAAGATCCGGCAGTTCCAACCCGGAGACCTAGTCCTAAGAAAGGCCTTCATCACTGCCCGCAGAGAATGCTCGAAAAAAATGGATCCCATCTGGGAAGGTCCTTACAAGATCAGCAGAGTAGGCGGCAATGGTAGTTATACTCTTGCTACCATGAATGATAAAGAGATCGAGAAGTAATGGAACGCCTACAATTTGAGGAAATACCATGTGTGACTTCACACTATATTAAGAACTGAAGACTCAAGCAGCTCAACGGGCACTACCTCGTAAACCGAGGACTATCCAATCATCATGCAATTTTTTGCAACCAAGTTATTTGCTCATTTTATTCATTTTTCAATAAAGAATTAAGAAGTAATTTGTAACTTGGCTTTATTATATGTCTACAACAAATTATCTTTTTCTGCACTTCAAAAGACGATTGCATCCCCCGAGGGACCAACTGTGCTCTCCAAGGTGGGAGGATAAACTCAACACTCTGAATATCCAGACGTGGATGAGCTTGGCTGCCCTAGTATAACTAGGTGCATGATGGCTTGTGCCGGGATTCCTAGAAGTAGCCACAATGGTCTGTTTCAAGGCTTAGCTAGTTGAAAGATTATGGGTCTATCGGCTTAATCCGCAGGGAACCGGGCCCTAGAGACGGAGGGGGCACATTATGCAACACACTCGATGGGCGGTAGCCCTGGAAACCTAAAGCTGCTACCGAGTGCACTAAGGTAGACTACGGATTTCCAGAAGACTGCCTACGGCTGGCCCTTCGAGCAGTAGAACCACGCTAGACTTATGCAACCGCACATTCTTGTGAAAGGTTAAACAAGCTAGCGTGCACACGCGAAGATTTTATCCACTGCCGACATGCTACGTAGTCGATAAGCTTCACCTCTGCCAAATGCAGAACAACCTACACAAAGTCCTAAAGTGTTATGATACTTGCTACACAACCTACGGAATTGGAAAGAGCCAAGGTTAAATAGCCAAGTGGTTACGCGGATTCGTCTGCTTCTGTAAGTAAGGCATCCGGCTGCCAACCCTATGGTTAACAGCTTTGCAAAAGCTCTACACCAACACCTACGGCTGCATAGGCTATGTGGGCCTGTCTGCTTATAGAAAAGTAGCACGCCTGCCACTGGCCTATAAAGTCTAAAGTTTAGGGCATGGACAAAAAAAGAAGCAAAGATGGGAAAATCAAAAGAATCAAGTTTATTAAATTTTATAGCAAAATTGATAAACAACAAGCAAATATCGAAGGAGTTCAAGCAAAAGCAACAAAGGAAAGAAAAGGAAATCCTAAAAGCTACCTAGAAGACTACTCTTCAATAGCTTGGACATCTCCTAACTGCTCGGTCGTTACAACTTCAGCAGCCTTGGTGTTTTCAGCATCGACATCCTCTTATTCTTTACCCTCGACTGCTCCAGCCTGGGTATCAACTCCTCCAACTATTTCACCGATAGAAGAGTCAAAAGTAAAAACGAGCAAGTCTTCTGGAGAAATAGAGAAGGTCTCCAAGTCTTTACCGGAAAACTCAAAGTCAGACGGCCGCCCATAGAGATGATCAACATAGCCCAACTTGTAGAAATCGGCTTGATTCTAAATAAGCGAAGCCTCAAAACCATCCTTCTCACTCTTCAACTGCTCATTCTCCTCAAGCAGGCAAGCACGAACCCGCTGCAACTCCTCAATTTCCTTCTTCAAATTGTCGTTGGTTTTCACAACACCTTGAAGTTTCGATACTTGAGGCTCAAGCCCGTCAACAACCTTTTTGAAGTGGATCACTTAGTTGTAAGTAGCAATCAATTCTTCATCCTTTACATAAGCAGCGGAGCGAAATTCAAAGATGGAACGCTCAAGATCTTGAATCTGAGGTATGTAACGCTCGATTTCCTTCTCTGCACTTTCATACTTTATTTGGATCGCATCAAGCCTAGTCTTCAAATCCATGATCTCCTGACGAGCGGCTTCAAGTTGCAGAGAAGTGGGGGCAGAAGTATTAGATTCCTTCAAAGCAGCAAGCTCAGATTCCAATTTCTTGATTTTTTCGACCGAGGAGTAAGCTTTGGCAGCCATAGTTCTTGCCATCTCTTTAGCAGCCTTGGTATCCTCTTGGTCAAGGAACATAGACTCGGCTGCCAGAATTGTTGTTTTCTGCATCATGGCTAGCAGAGCAGTCTTCCTATACTCGGGTGTGTGCTTCGCAAAAAGGCTCGGACCAACAATCTCTTTGATGCCATCAACAAACTTGGCACATACATCCATGTCTTCAAGAAGATCTGGTTTCAAAAGCGCACAAATCTTAGCAGCTTCCCCAGAAACGGCCTTGCCGGATTCTTCAAGCTTGCCTGAACGAGCAGCTTCATTCTTATCAGCAGACGAGTTGGTTGCAGAAGCGGAAGAAGCAGTTTTTGGCGCCACTTTAGCAGACAGGGGCACCTTATCACTCTTCATAGTAGCAAGCCTTTTCAAGGGTAAGCCAGGCTTAGCCTTAGACGGACGCTTCAGCACAAACTTCGGTACCAGAGGCACAGAGGAACTTTTACGCTGAGCAATTTTTTCAACAATCGAGCTAGCAGCCTTCAAAGCAATAGGTGTTACCGGCACAAATGTAGCAGTTCGTTCTTTCTCGCCCTTAGAGGAAGTCAAGTCAATCACAATCTTGGGAACAGCCGGAGAATCCCCACGAGCAGTCTTCGTTTTCTTTCCAGTGGGCATCTCTTGAGCAGGCGGGGAATGTTTCTTTTTCCCACCTTCATTGATAGTAGGCTCCATCACAGTGATAGGACGAGCCATCGCGTCTGCCTTGATCCGTTTTATTTCTTCTTTTGGAGGTAGCCTACCTTTTTCCCTACGAAGAGGACTAAGCAGCCAACGCCACTCACGATACTCGGAATGGATACCCAGAGCGACATGTACTTTTTTCATGTCCGGAGAAACCCTAGGAGTTGAGCCAAATTCCGAATCTAAAAAAAAAAACGACGGAAGACAATCAAAAAATTGAAGAATAATTTGGCACTAAAGCAAAGCAGTCGAAAAGACTAAGCAGTCTGCTTACCAGATATGAAGACCGTTGGTACACGCAGCTCGGGGGAAGAATCAGATTCCCATTCTCCACTTATCTCCAAAGTCTCTTTGGCCCAATCATGGTCTCCTTTGCTCGAATTATCAAAAATCTTATAACGAGTTCGCAGTTGCCCAACTCCATCAATGTGACCTATGTCAAAGAAATACCAAAATTCGTTGGTGGTTAGTCCCAAGTCAAAGAAGTGGTTCAAATTGTGGAACCCCACCATCACTCGGACCGCATTTGGGGAACATTGGGCAGGCGCACATTTCATGGAACAGAGCACTTCTTGGAAGAAACGCGGCATAGGGAAAGTAAACCCTTACACAAAATAATAAGGATGGAACTTGATAGCTCTCCGAGTTCCACTGCATGGTTCCCAGCTGCTACCATCCTTGACTCGCCTCACACACACTCCCGATGGAATGGCATGCCATACGCTTCAAGAAAATCTCTAAACAATTCAACAGAGCTAATCTTGAGGTGAGCAGCTTTGAAGTAAACAACCTTGCTCAAAGACCCGCCTTGACGATACAACGGGGGCACACCATCATCATTCTTGTGGCTCAAAGAAGACATGCTTGAAGATTCTACAAAAGTACAAGGAAGATTTGTTAGAGAGTGGTTTTCAAAAAAAAAAAAAAAAAAAAAAAACAAAGCCTAGCCGCAAAAACCCAAAAAGGGTATAAGACCCTTCATTTTTTTCCTAGGGCACGGGCCCAGTTCAGTTGACAAGGGGCAGGCGCCCCCACATTTTTTCCTTTCTCATAGCCCAGGCATGGCAACAGTGCCGCAACTTCCCTAGGTCCATTGTCAAATCTCCTCGACCCCCATCGAGCCAATTTCAAGTCCCAAGACTTCCAAGAAAATTATGAAGACAGAAAAATAAAATTTTTCTTACCTAGAAACAACGAGAAGACGAAGCACGCAACAAAAGACGATCTTTTACATAGGCAAGACGAAGCAGATTGCTAGAGGAGGGGGAACAAATATCCTCTAAGCTCTCTTTCTCTCTTGTAAGGTTGAATAAGTTTCTCTCTAAAAGTTGATTTAATAATCCACTTAAGGTGGACTTAAATAAACTTTGAGGAAATTTATTTCCTTTTCCTAGAAGAATTAAATTTCCTATTAAAAGAGAGAATCAACAACAAAATAGGAAGCAATTCAAAAGTTTCCTAAAGCGAAAAAATCTCTACACCTGTTGCCCTTTTCTGCAAGCAGCCCAACAGGTGTGGGGGCATTTGTGGAGCCAAAAATATTCACTAGGCGACACGTGGACTTTTGGACAAAAGAGGACAAAAATACCCTTGAGGCATACCAGGATTCCTACGCGCAAACAGCGGGCAATCATCTTTCAATCAAGTCAAAAGTGTCCAAAAAAGGTAACAATTAAAAACCTCTTTCATCAAATCCTTTCTATAAGGTATTTCCCAAAACCTAGTATTTTCTATTTCATTATTTAGCTAATCAATTAGCTAAATAATATATACATACCATATCTCCTAAAATCATCTTTAATAGTCAATAAAATCACATCGTCCAAGATCGAGGAGGAGAAAATTTGCATCCACAGCTACGACTCCCTAACACGAATATCGAAACGTCACGAACGATCGTCACCTAGAACAAATATTCAGTCACGTCTCAGAACTCTTATCAATAGAACACATAACTTACATAAAACACATCCCAAGGACATTCTAGAATGATTTGAGACCCATTGACCAACATCAACGGTCTGTCAAAGACCGACGGTATGGTCCACAACCCTACGTAACTCGATCCAGAAGATCCGCCCATTAGATTTCAGATTCGTAACTTCCTAAGGCCCTCATTATACTCATAGAACATCATACTAAAGTCTCACCACGATCCGACGGTCAGATCTTGGCCAATCACAATTTCCAGTGACGGTTAACGTTTTATTTTACAAACTTACAAATCCAATTTGGGAAGATCCGTACGTCGTATTCCCAATCCATAAGTTCCTATGACCCTAAAATATTACGTACTATAACATAATAAAGTTTGGTGACAATCCAAAGGTCGGATCGTCGATTCACTTAAGGTTCAAAGGGCGGTCTCTATCTAAACTATAGTCATACAATGAGATTCCGTCAATCGAACTTCAATTATGGAATCAGAGTATCTAAATTAGTCTAGAAAGGGCAGGTGGGGTCTCAGCCCACGCGCCGCCGCACATGGCGGTTGGCTGCCCCGACTCGCCTGAAAATTCAAGTATTTCCAAAAATTACCAAATTTTACATGAAAATAAATCTCAGTGAGTGGAGCAGGTTTCATACCTATGGCCAAGTCCAATTTGGCCAGGAAACACCTTAAATCGACCACGAACCGCCGGAACCCTAGAATTGGGTGTGCTCCGATTCGACCTCAAAATATGCTCCGACACCTCAACCACTTATTGGGCTTTGTTCCTGAGGTGGAGTGATATATTTTGGTGGTGATAATCGATGGAGTGAGCCTCGGAAATGGCAGATCACCGTCAAGACGCCATCGCACCCACCGATGCATTTCTTGCGAATCCAAGGCCAAATTACATGAATTTTGGGATGGAATTGGTAGATGGTAGGCTAGGAAGTTGTTTCCAAGTGGTGATTTGGCTCAATTTTCTGTGAAAAGCCATGAATGGCGTCAGGAAGCATGGCATGCCTCCAGTCAGGTCGAACCAAAATTGGTCGGGGATCCGATCCCGTGCATCCCCTCTCCCTCATTTCCCTATTTTCTTTCTTCCCTGATTCTCCTTCTTCCTCTCTCCTCCCCCGATTCGTCCTACCTCCCTCATTTCTCTCCCGGAACTCTTCTCTCCTCCTCTGATTGGGCAGCTCTGCCCAAACCTTCTCCTCTGTTTCTCCTCCTCCCCGATTCCATTATATTCCCCTCTCAGCCACACACATGTGGTATAATAATTTAGTAGTATAAAATAATATAATATAATTAAAATAGTGATTCCTTCAAAGTACTTTCGGGTTCGTAGCTTCGTGAAACTTTAACTGTAACTCCAAATTCGCTTCTGCTTGCGCTTACGCGTCTGTATTATCGAGTACTTTAGGAATACGCTAAAAGAATATTTCGCACATCTCACTACATGTTGGTCAATGAAAGTCAAAACCTTCACCTCTAGGGCATTTTTGTAAATTCACACTTTTAAAATTTATAAAATCATATAACTAGGGACGGGTTGTCACAAAAAGTATAAAATAGTTGCTAGTTTCGAGTAGAAAGAAATGCAGTTGTCTTTTTTGTTTTTTGTTCTTTTTGTGATAAAAAGATAGGTTTTTATCACAAATGGTCGTTGAGATTGATCAAACTCATCATTTTAGTCATTCACTTTCAAAATCAATCAGTGTCGTCCCTGACATACACTGCCACACATCAATTTGGTCATTCCGTTAAGAATCCGTCAACGTTACTGTTAGTTTGTATGTGGGACCTACAAATCTAATGAAATGGTGACACGTGGATTACACAAAATAAGACTTTTTATCGCAAATGGTCCTTGACATTGATCCAGCTCCTCATTTGGGTCCTCAGAAAAAAATTGATAAATTTGGTTCCTGACTTTCAATACCACATTTCAATTTAATTATTCTGTTAAAGTTTCGTCAATATTTTTTGTCCCAATAATCCAATCATATGACCCCACATGGATTAATTACAAGAAACTTTTTTTTTTTTTTAAGATTTAAAACTAAAAGTAAAATAATAAACTAGAAACCAAAATTAAAAGAAAAAAAGTCGTCATCGTCATCATCAGGGTATGCTTAAAAATAAAAGGAAGGCACCATGACACCACTAAAGTACTTGGCCTCCTAAACTCACTCATCATTCTCTTTAGTTGGTTATAATTCTGTCAAATTTGAATTGAATTTATATTGATTTTTTTCCCAATTGGGGTTGTGGGATGCGAGAAAAATGTCAACACGGGTTACTCATCTGATGGTTCACTCTTAAAAAAAAAGTTTCTTATAGTTAATCCACGTGGAGCCATATGATTGGATTAGTGGGACCACATCAACACACAAATGAAAAATATTAATGAAATTGTAGCGGAATGACTAAATTAATGTGCGGTAGTGAAAGTCAAGAACCAAATTTATCGATTTTTGAAACTCAGGGACCAAAATGAGGAGCTGGATCAATGTCAGGGCCATTCGCGATAAAAACTCTTACTTTGTGTAACCACGTGTCACTATTTCATTGGATTTGTGGGTCCCACATACCAACTAACGGAATAGGTGACGGAATCTTATCGGAATGACAAAATTGATGTGAGGTAGCGAATGTCAAGGATGACAATGATTGATTTTGAAAATGAGGAACCAAAATAATAAGTTTGATCTCTCAAGAATTATTTGTGATAATAACCCTATAAAAACTTAGCCACTTAATCCTACTGTCTATGGTTATGGTTTGCCGCACCAAAATGCCATACCTAATTGCTGAGTGGGCAACGTCTGGCCGATAAGGGAAATTTTTGGGTTTTGATTAGGTAGCTGCCCACCCTTGCCATATTGGCCCTGCTCCGGGGCTAATTGAGAAAGCCCCAAACTTCATGTGCAAAATTGATCATCTGCCCAATAAATAATGGATATATAATTGAAACAAAAATACGAAATGGAAAAAACAAAAGTATCAAAACACGGGATACTAAGATTTAACCGCATTTACTAATTAGGGTAAATCGCCAAAATGGTCCTTGAGATTTGCATAACTCATCACTTTGGTCCCTGAGATTCCAAATCGATAAAAGTGGTCCCTGAGGTTGTCCACCATCCATCATTTAGGTCCTTCCGTTAAAAACTCCGTTAAGTGTCCAGAGCTCTTGGCCGGAAGTTTGGGCAATTTTCAAAGCTTTGTAACTCAATCATTTCTTAACCAAATTCGACCCATAATATATCAAAATGAAGATAGGAAAGTGTAGAATAAGATTATACCTATTTCGAAGCCCAATGGTTGCCGGAAAATAGCCTCAAAGTTGACTGGTCCAAGTGAAAACTTGAAAACTCGCCAGAAACTGGGTAAAATTTAAACGTTCATAACTTCTTCAATACTTAACGAAATTAAGTGATTCAAAAATGAAAATCATACTTCTCAATGAGACAAAGAGAATGATACCTTTTTTCAGCGAAATCGCCGTGGTTTGGCCGGAAAACGACTCGAAAGTGGCTATCTTTGTCTCGAGTTAGCCACTTTCGAGCCGTTTTTCGGCCAAACCACGGTGAGTTAGCATCGATGTACCATTTTTCTTCGTCTAGTTGAGAAGAATGATTTTCATTTTTGAATCACTTAATTTCGTTGAGTATTGAAGAAATTATGAACGTTTAAAGTTTACCCAGTTTCCGACGAGTTTTCAAGTTTTCACTCGGACTAGTCAACTTTGAGGCTATTTTCCTGCCATCTCCAGCAACCATTGGGCTTTGAAATAGGTATAATCTTATTCTACACTTTCCTATCTTCATTTTGATATATTATGGGTCGAATTTAGTTAAGAAACGATTGTGTTACAAAACTTTGAAAATTGCCCAAACTTCCAGTCAAGAGCTCCGGGACACTTAATGGAGTTTTTAACGGAATGACCAAAATGATGGATGGTGGACAATCTTAAGGACCACTTTTATCGATTTGGAATCTCAGAGACCAAAGTGATGAGTTATGCAAATCTCAATGACCATTTTAGCGATTTACCTTACTAATTATATTATTGACCATGATAAACTCTTAAATAAATGAGATTTCATTTCAGTAGCCTTTCTTGATTTCTTCTTATTATTTGTTTGGATGTGATTTCATTACTTCTCGCTTTAGAGAGAGATGTTATCATCTATTTTTTTAATATACAATGATAATTTTACATTAAGGGGCATGGAATTGGACAAAGCCACACATGTGTGAGTCATAATAATAATTTGGTTTTGATTCGTCATCCACGTAAGTCGAACTTAAGACCTCTTATTTACAAATGAAAAAAAAAAATCCCGATACCATAGTGCTAAATGACACATATTAAACCATATTTCGATTGAATGAATTGCTTTATTGTTTGAAAAGAAAAGAAGTTTGGTGTTTCCATGTTCTACTATCTTTTTTTTTTTTTAGTACATCGATATTTTTACACTAAAAGAGGGGGAGTTTGACTAAGCCGCACAATGGGTAGCCTAATTTGGTATCGAATTCGGTATCCACGAGATTCGATCCTAAGATCTCCATATTTTTTAAATCACGTCTTTATCCCCCATTAACCGACATTTATGTTGCTTTTTATCCTCTTAAATCAAAGTGGTTATCATCTAGATGAAAATTAATAAAGAATCTAATTAATTTTCAGTAAAATTTTCTTTAATCAAATGGGATTTTGATTGATATTAAACAAATTTAATAAATTATAATCCGATCGTATTTAATTTAAACTTGATATAGTTTATAAGAATGCAAGCGTATGTTTGGGACTTTAAAAAGGTCTACAAAAGTGTATGGTGTATTAAAAAAAATTCATGGACTTGAAAAGAATACATGAGGTGTTAAGTGTATAAATACCCAAGAGCCATGACAAATACAACATCAAAATTATATTTAAATACTCAGCGTGCTTGTGAGTTGGAGGTAATTAATATTTACCACAGGCATATATAGAAATAGAGTAAATTGTATATATACACTTGTATTGTCTTTTCAAACTAGTCCTTGATGATATTTTTATGCGGGTGTTAGACTTTTTTCTAATTATTTATGGTGAACTTAGAGCTCGTTTAGAAGTGTTTTTTAAATGATTAAAAACGCTTGTGATGAAAATATTTTTTGAACCAATCCTTAATAAATATGCAAGTGAATCCTTAAAAAACACTTGAAGTGCTTCTTACAAGAAGATTGAAATCAAAAATATTTTTTTCTAAAAACTTCTTTAGTGTTATAAATAGGCAAAAGTAGAGAAATAACATTTGCTAAAAGTAAGGACGAAGTGGTGCAAAATATCACACTGACAAAAGTATTGCAGATATTAGAAAATGAGGGATACTGAGAGTATTATATTTCTTCATTTTCTCTTCTTGATGTTCTTCACACTTTGAACAACCGAAGTGCTCTATTTATAGAGTCACCTCAACGAAAACTTACAAAATTTACTATTAGCATGTGAAACTTTACTATACACATGTGGGCAAACATACCCACTTTTTACAACACTCTCCCTTGGATACCCACATATCAACATCAGTTGCCTCATTAAAATCTTGCTTGGAAAAACCCAGTGGGAAAAAAAACCATAGTGAAGGAAAAAGAGTACCACTTTACCCCGGATGGTGTTAAGCATGCTTTTGTTGCCTCGTTAAAACCTTGATAGGAAAAACCCAGTGGAAAAAATCCTAATCGAAGGAAAAAGAGTACAACATGCATGTATCATGGATGCTCCCCCTGAATTGTATCTCTCCCTAATTCCGCATTCTTCAAATTTGTAAGCTGACGTAATCTGATTCCCTGCACTAACTTCTGAAATGTGCACCTTGGTAGAGATTTGGTGAACAAGTCTGCTAAATTTTCATTGGAACGGATTTGTCTGACTTCAATAACTTTACCCTTCTGAAGCTCATGTGCACTGAAAAATCTTGGAGATATGTGTTTAGTCTTATCACCTTTCATGAATCCTTCCTTCATCTGGGTGACACAGGCTGCATTATCTTCATGGATGACAGTTGGAGTGTTTGTCTTTGAAGGTAGACCACATGAATTCCGGATGTGATGGATCATTGATCTTAACCAAGAACATTCACGACTTGCTTCATGTAAAGCAATTATTTCCGAGTGATTGGAAGATGTAGCAACTAGCGTTTGCTTAGTTGATCGCCATGAAATTGCAGTATCTCCATAAGTGAACACATATCCATTTTGTGAGCGAGCTTTATGCGGATCGGAGAGAAAACCAGCATTTGCGTATCCAACAAGGATCTGTTCATTTGTAGGCTTGTCTGAGTAGAAGAGACACATATCTGTTGTCCCACGAAGGTATCCTAAAACATCTTTGACTTCCTTTCAATGACGAATTGTTGGAGCAGAGCTGTACCTAGCTAACAAGTTAACTGAAAAAGCTATATCTGGTATAGTATATTATGCTAAATACAATAAAGCACCTCTTGCGTTCAAATATGGTACTTCTAGACCAAGGACCAGTTCATCATTGTCTTTTGGACGGAATTGATATTTCTTAATGTCTAAAGAACGAACGACCATTGGGGTGCTAACTGGATAAACCTTATTCATGCCAAATCACTTCAGTATTTTTTCCATGTAAGTTGATTGATGGACCAAAATTCCATTAACGCAATGCTCGATCTGCAGGCCGAGACAATATTTGGTTTTTCCAAGGTCTTTCATTTCAAATTCGCTTTTCAGATAGTCAGCAGTTTTGTTGAGCTATTCAGGGGTTCCAACTAGGTTCATATCATCAACGTATACTGCCACTATAGCAAATCTAGTATTTGATTTCTTAATGAACACACAAGGGCAGATGACATTGTTGGCATATCCTTCTTTAATCAAATATTCATTGAGACAATTATACCACATTCGCCCAGATTGTTTCAGCCCATATAGTGATCGCCTTAATTTGATTGAGAACATACCTTGTGGTTTGTTAGTTGCTTCAGGCAACTTAAGTCCTTTTAGGACTTTCATAAATATGTCTGTATCTAATTCTCCATATAGATACGCGGTGATGACATCCATAAGTCGCATGTCAAGTTTTTCTGAAATCACCAAACTTATTAAGTAATGGAACGTAATTGCGTCAATTACAGAAGAGTATGTCTCTTCGTAATCAATTCTAGGTCTTTGTGAAAAACCTTGTGCAACAAGTCGTGCTTTATATCTTGCAATCTCATTTTTCTCGTTACGTTTCCTTGTGAATACCCATTTATAACTTACGGGGTTCACACCAGGTGAGGTTTGGACTACTGGTCCAAAAACACTTCGTCTTTCCAAGGAATTTAATTCTGCCTGGATTGCATCTTTCCACTTAGGCCAATCTTGTCTCTGTTTGCATTCATCAACAGAGTGGGGCTCAATGTCATCACTTAAGATAATTTCAGTGGCTATTGCAAATGCAAACATGTCGTCGATGATTATTTCATTTCAATCCCACAATTCATTAGTACATGCATAATTTATGGATATTTCTTTGCTTTCATGTACTTCTGTCTCTTCAGAGACAGATGTCTCATCAAGGACATTTTCTTTTTCTAGAAGTACAGAATCATGAATTGGGGATTTATCATTCAATTTCTTTTCTTGAATGATATCATTTGGATTCAATTGTGCCATCATCTTTCTCTTTTGTGGGGCTGAATCTTTTGAACCTGGGGGTGTACCGCGCTTCAGGAGTGCACTGGATGAATCATTCGCTGCCACTTTATTTTGTCTAACAGGGACATCAATTCTTGCATGTGCGTTTGCAATTGGTATATGTGACTTTGTCACTTTCGAAGCATCATTAAATGCATATGGCATTTGATTAGAAATACCTTGAAGATGAACGATCATTTTCACTTCATTTTCACATTGAGTGCTTCGTGGATCAAAATGAGATAAGGTGGGAACAACCCATGTCAGCTCTTGTCGTTCTTCTAGAACGGTCTTTTCTCCCCCTAACGACGGGAAAACTGTCTCATCAAAATGACAATCAGCAAAATAAGTTGTAAACACATCACCAATGAAATGTTCTAAATATCTAATGATATATGGTGAATCAAAACCTACATAAATTCCTAGTCTACGCTGAGGTCCCATTTTAGTTCGTTGTGGCAGTGCAATAGGCACATAAATAGCACAACCAAAAACTCGTAAATGTGAAATATTTGGCTGATGTCCAAACACGAGTTGTATTAATGAGTATTGGTGGCCGCCTATGGGTCTTAGTCGAACCAATGATGCTGCATGTAAAATGGCATGTCCCCATGCAGAGACTGGCAATTTCGTTCTCATGAGTAGAGTGCGGGCTATTAATTGAAGCTGCTTGATAAATGTCTCTGCTAAACTATTTTGGGTATGGACATGAGGAACAGGATGTTCAACATCAATGCCCAGTCCCATGCAGTAATCATCAAAGGTTTGAGACGTAAATTCACCAGCGTTATCAAGTCAAATGGACTTAATGGGATGATCTGGGAACTGTGCTTGCAACTTAATTATCTGAGCAAGAAGTCTTGCAAAAGCTACATTTCGAGTAGACAATATGCAAACATGTGACCATCGGGTAGATGCATCAACCAAAACCATAAAATATCAAAATGGTCTGAATAGGTCCACAAATATCCCCTTGAATTCTTTGCAAAAATGATGGGGATTCATCATCAACCTTTAGTTGTGATGGTCTAATTACCAACTTCCCTTAGGAACAAGCCTTGCAAAGGTTATCATTTGAGATATCAATGTGTCTGCTCAATAATGGATGTCCATTAGAGTTGGTAATGATTCTACGCATCATGGTAAATCCTGGATGACCCAGACGATCATGCCAAAGCATGTAAACCTTTGAATCCATGAACTTATGGTTCATGACAGATGTGTCTCAACTGTCTTTATGTATGTATAATACAATCCACTCGATAAACCATGCAACTTCTCCAATATACGCTTCTGGGTATCATTAGAGGTAATGCATAAATATTCCACATTTTTTACACTTTTCATTTCAATGTGGTATCCATTTAGATGTATGTCTTTAAAACTCAACAAATTTCGAATGGATTGAGTAGCATATAATACATTCTGTATGGACAATATTATTCCATTTGGTAACATAATCTGGGCTTTTCCTGAGCCTTCAATTACATCTGATTGCCCTGATATTGTTGTTACCTTTACTTTTGCAAGTACGAAATTCGAGAAATACTTTGAAACTCGAAGTATTGAATGCGTGGTTGTGCTGTCTGCAAGACAAAAGTCTCCGCCATTGCTCTTATTTTGAGAATAACCATAATTTTTATCCTTGTTCTCTAAGTAAAGAAAAAGCAGTTTATTCATACTGGAATACTACTTTTATTGAATTGAAAATGCAAGCATTAAACCACAAGTACAAATGACAAGAGTACATTAAACATAAATAATTCAATGGGATCCATAAACTTCATTCCATCTTTCATTAATAAAGTCTGTAGTATCCAGGTGTGTTATGTTTAACTGTCCTGATAAATTGGTCACTGGATCAGGTGTTTCCATTGGTTGAGCCTGGTCGAAGAAATTGATCTCGATACCCTTCTCCTTGAAGGAGGCTTGACATAGATCCACCAGATGCTTTGAGGTGTTACAAGTACGCGCCCAATGTCTGTTGCCACCACACCTATGGCAAACTCCTTCAGGATTTCTAGGAGTGTTCATATGAGTTTTTTCTTTCTGGCGATTTGCATTTTTAAAGCTCGGGCCTGGATTATGCCTTGGAACCTGGTTGTGAAATTGGACACCATGGTTTTTGCCTTTCCCGTTCCACCGGCCTCGCTTGTGGCCACGTCCTCGTTTGTAATTACTGCCACGGAAGGATATGGTACTCATTTCAAGGGAAGCAGCATTCACTTCTTGGAACAGTGCTGATCCAGTAGATCGAAAATTATGGTTTTTCATCAAGAGCTCATTGTTCTGTTCAGTTACCAGGAGCACAGATATCAGCTGGTTGTATTCAATGAAGCCTCGCGCTCTATATTGCTGTTGTAGGAGCATGTTAGAGGCATGAAATGTGCTGAAAGTCTTTTCCGATAACATCTCCTCAGTAATAGTATCCCTACAGAGCTTCATCTGAGAGGTAATTCTAAATAACGCCAATTGTACTCAGCCACTGACTTGAAATCCTGGATCCTTAGGTGAGTCCAGTCATAACGAGTTCTTGGAAGAATCACTGCTGTCTGTGATTGTATCTGTTTCTCATGGCCTTCCAGATGGCTAACGGATCTTCAACCGTTAAGTACTCACTCTTTAGTGCCTCATCAAGATGGCGTCGAATAAAAATCATGGCCTTTGCCCGATCTTGAGAGGATGAGCTGCTCTCTTCCCTGATGGTATCTCCAAGATTCGCTGCTTCCAAATGGATCTTGGTATCCAGTACCCAGGTAAGGTAATTATTTCCAGTAAAGTCCAGGGCAGTAAAATCAAGTTTTACCAAGTTCGCCATTTTCTTTTCTGATAGAAAAATGAGGTGTGTAAAAACTTACAATAATATGTGTTCTGGAGGAATATATTGTTAGAACTTCTGGTTCTTACAAATTTTTTATCTTTAGACAAAAATGTTAAGTACTCGAAACTTCAGGCTTGAGATTTACATGATTAATGAGAAGTGCAATTGTACCGCACCATTCTCATCGAAACAAGTATAGGATGTGCGATTATTCCGCACCACTTTAAACAACAGGAAAATTTAAATATGTAGAGTTAGGTGGACGATTATACCGCATCACCTAAAATTGCGATAAAATTAAATATATAAAGCAGAGTGGACGACTATACCGCACCACCTAAAATTGCGATAAAATTTAAATATGCAGAGCAGAGTGAGTGATTATTCCATACCACCTAAAATTGGGATAAAATTCGATAAAATTTAAATATGCAGAGCATAGTGGGTATTATTCCACATCACCTAAAATTGCGATAAAATTTAAATATGCAGAGCATAGTGGGTGATTATTCCACACCACCTAAAATTGCGATAAAATTAAATAGCAAGTAAAGTTAAATATGCAGGATAGGGTGGGCGATTATACCGCTCCACTTAAAATCTGCAGTAAAATTAGATCTGCAGTCCAACATAGGCAATGATACCGCACCATCTTGGATTGCATAAATAAACACTGGGTTAGTAGTCAAGAGTTACACCAAACAAAAAAATCAAAGATATAAGTAACTGTTAGGTTGAGAACTAGAAGTAAACATGGTCCAAACAGTTCTTCGCGAGGGTATATCTAGCAATTGAAGCAGAGGAAGAAGAAGAACAGTAAAAACCTTAGAGGAAACATTTTTTTTTCTTCTTTCGATGAAGGGAAATGAGAAATGATCAGAGAGTCGTGCTGATAACGTGTTATAAATAGGCAAAAGTAGAGAAATAACCTTTGATAAGAGCGAGGACGAAGTGGTGCAAAATATCATACTAACAAAAGTATTGCAGATATTAGAAAATGAGGGATACTGAGAATATTATATTTCTTCATTTTCTCTTCTTGATGTTCTTCACACTTTGAACAACCGAAGTGCTCTATTTATAGAGCCACCTCAACAAAAACTTACAAAATATTAGCATGTGAAACTTTATTATACACATGTGGACAAACATACCCACTTTTTACTACATTTAGTGATTTCAAAAGCTGGTTTGTTATTTTCAGTTATTCGCATGGCATCACATGTTTTGTTGGATCGGTTGTGTTGGCCTTATCAATTATTGGTTCTTTCTCGTGTCCTTTCAAAGACTTGGTAAAATCATGCAGGACCGGTTGCCGGTTAGTACGAACCGAACATGCATGAAATGTTTAATATTCATGTTAGTCTCTGTAATTGGTGGGCAGCTGAGAAATAAATTGTTCTTTTTTAGTTTTTTTTTTTTTTCTTTTCCTTAAGACTCTTGATTATGCAATTTGGAGGCTTTGCTTAACTATGAACTTATGTTGTGAAATGAATTTTATTTTACCTTTATGTTGATGGTTTGGATAAATTAAGTTAATACCATTGACATGGATAACCTAAATGCCCCTAAACAGGCCAACGAGAATGAGTTACATATACTCATCAAGACAACATTATTATGTGTTAAATCAATAATATAGTGTCATATATTTCAGTTTTTCCACACACGACATTGTATTTAGATGACAGGTTGGTGTCTTAACCTTATGCCCTATTTCTAACAAAAAACAAAAAAAAAAAAAAAAAAAAATCAAACTCTGTAGAAGAAAGTTCATTAGATTTTCTTTTTGATATTTTCAAGTTAAACTAATATATAAATTGCAATGAGAGAATTCGCACCTAATTGCCTAAGAGGGAGTGCATCTGCTCCAACCAATGTGGTTACGCCCATGGTTGCGAAGTCCAACAAACTTTAGTAAACTCTTATTAATCTCATCGATTCCTTACAACTTAATTCCTTAAGCAATATTCTCTTCCAAATCTCTATTCATATTCTGTGTTTAAAATCAATATATCACATGAATTATCGTTTCCTAAGGACTTGTTTGGTATTTACGATTGAATTGGAATGAATAAGTCTTTAATTTCAAGGTATGTTAAGGCGAGGAATGAAAAATTATGACCAACTAGAGAGTAGAAAATGAATTACTCATGAAGAAGACTTATCCATTTCATCCTTAATCTTCTTCAAAATTGTAGAATTAGAAAGGATGAGTTATCTCCATATCTAATCTTCTTCTAATCCCCCAAATGAAAAATCAGTCAATTCTACATTCAATGTGCCTTAAAAGTAAGGAGTTATCCATTCTAATTCAATCTTGATTGCTATCTCCATCATCACCTATTTGTATTCCTCAGACTCCCAACCCAGCAGTTATTATATGAATTTTCATGTCCTTTCTCCTTTTGGGTTCTCCTTTCTAACGTTGACATCCGTACAACACATTAACGTGCCTTGAAGTCATTATCACTAATCTCAACTCACACTCATCATCCTTCCAACCAGTTTCTTGTACATAAAGTTACCCTTGACTCCTCTTAAAAAAAAATTCTTTCTATTTTTCAATTTTTAATTTTTAATTTTTTTGCTAAATCGGCTTCCTTGCCAGTTTTGCGGGGTTGGGGAACCCAGAAATGTTTAAAAAATTAATGACTTATAGTTTGGCAATTTTGTTTGGCAAGTCAAACTAAAATTAATGGATGTTAATCCTAACATTATACTCTTGCTTGTTGGGCTGTCTAGTTTATTTTGATCATGTCATCTAATTAATTTTTAATAATCCAATGGAAGACTAAACAAATGGGACACTTAAAATTTAGGGTAAATTACATAGTAGCCCCTCAGGTTTGAGGTCTATTGCAATCTTATATAACATCTTTAAAACATTTCACTTTCATACCTCAAGTACTATTTTATTTCAATTTCATACAACCGTTACATTTTCCATCCATGGATCTGTTAAATGCTGACGTGGCTGCCACATATATGCCACGTGGCTGCCAAATGTCTGCCACGTGGCAAATAAAATAATTTTTTTTTTTTTTTAAAACCTGTCTGCCATTTTTTTTTCCTTCTTCTTCTTCTTCTCCTTCTTCCTCCTCCTCCTCCTCCTCCTTCTCTTCTTCTTCTTTCTCCTTCTTCTTCTGGGTTGCAGGGGGTTCGATCATTCTTTTTTTTTTTTTCTTCTTCTTCTTCTTCCTCCTTCTGGTTCAGTCCCTTCTTTTTTTTCTTCTTCTTCTTCTTCTTCCTCCTCCTCCTCTTTCTTCTTCTCTTCCTCCTCTTTCTTCTTCTCTTCTAGGTTCGGTCCCTTTTTTTCTTCTTCTTCTTCCTCCTCCTCCTCCTCTTTCTTCTTCTCTTCTTCTTCTTCCTCCTTCTTCTTCTGGGTTGCAGGGGTTCGGTCCCTTTTTTTTTTCTTCCAATTTCAGGTTTTTAAAAAAAAAATTAAAAAAATTATTTTATTTGCCATGTGGCAGACGTTTGGCAGCCACATGGCATATATGTGGCAGCCACGTCAGCATTTAACAGATCCATTGATGGAAAATGTAACGGTTGTATGAAATTGAAATAAAATAGTACTTGAGGTATGAAAGTGAAATGTTTTAAAGATGTTGTATAAGATTGCAAATATACCTCAAACCTGAGGGGCTACTATGTAATTTACCCTAAAATTTAGGTTTTTGGGCAAACCAATGAAATTTGTTCTTTTGAGTTTAAGATACTTCAACTTGACGTAAAAACTTGTTTTGGAGTTGAGGGTTGCCTCTAAGACTGGATATTGAAAGTTTCACAAGTTTTTCCTACTCTTGTTGCTACCTCATTATTTGCACTTAAAAGTTTCCTTCCCATCGATCTTCTATATCTGCAAAACACATAAAACTTACTTGCAACCTTGTATATCAGAATCAGACAATGACTAATTGACAAGCTCTCTCTCTCTCTCTCTCTCCAGATTGTTTTGAAGGCTAAAGCAATGGAGGGAAAAGTATATAAGTTTCTCCATGGAACTATTGAAGCTACCATCTTCCATGCCACACCTTACTCACCACCACCAATATTCCCCTTCAATGTAAGAATTTTCACAAGCTAGCTATCGTTTTTTTTTTTTTTTTTTTTTTTTTTTTTTATGTTTACAATTTTATCAGCAACTGTAGTTCATGAGTGTTGAACTCAGCACGCACCTCCTCCAGTAAAGAGGGGTACCGATAGAGAAAACCGTCATGTTCTACATATAGTTGTTTACCGTCTAGTTATTGATTCTAATAAGTTTCCAATGCATTATACATGCAAGAGTTTAACCATTCCTCTACAATTTGTTGTGTCAATCTCAAAGAGTTGAATTTTTGCTTTAACGGAAAATTGTGTGGAAATCTTGTTTTACAGTGTATTTTTGCAAACGGAAAGCCTGCATATGTGACCATCAAAATAGACAACAATAAAGTGGCAAAGACGACCCACGAACGCGACCGTGTGTGGAACCAAACCTTTCAAATCCTCTGTGCTCATCCGCCTGATTCGACCATCACCATTACCATGAAAACAAAATGCTCCATCTTGGGAAAATTTCAAATTCAGGCACATGAGATACTGAACGAAGCAAGTTTTATCAACGGTTTTCTCCCTCTTGTACTCGAAAATGGGAAGCCAAATCCAGAACTCAAGCTCCGGTTTATGTTATGGTTTAAGCCCGTGAAGTTCGAACCAACTTGGGGGACAATAACTGTTAATGGTGGATTCAAGGGGTTGAGGAATGCATCATTTCCACAACGATCCAACAGCCATGTCACCCTTTATCAAGATGCTCACCACTGCTCAACTTTCAACCCTACGCCGGAGTTTTGTGGGAGTCCGAGAAGACTATGGGAAGATGTATACAAAGCCATTGAGGGGGCAACACATTTGATTTACATTGCGGGCTGGTCTTTCAATCCTAAGATGGTTCTGGTAAATAGAATCCCAACACAATTTTCCAAGCTATAAATTATTACTGTTTCTTTTGTTTCAGAGCCTTATATTGTGCTCTTAATCAGGTCAGGGATCCTCAAACAGACATCCCGCGTGCGCGAGGGGTGAAGCTCGGTGAATTACTAAAGCAGAAGGCCGAGGAAGGTGTGGCAGTGAGAATAATGCTTTGGGATGATCAAACTTCATTAAAAATTATCAAGAACAAAGGAATAATGGGAACACATGATGAAGATGCATTTTGTTACTTTGCACACACGAAAGTGATATGCAAATTGTGCCCTAGATTTCACCGCAAGTTCCCCACAATCTTCTCTCACCATCAGAAAACCATAACTGTAGACATCAAATCCCTCACCAGTGCAAGTGACAAAGAAATCATGAGCTTTGTTGGGGGTCTAGATCTTTGTGATGGGCGCTACGACACGGAGCAACATTCGTTGTTTCAAACACTCAATACAGAATCACATTGTGCTGATTTCTACCAGACCAACATTTCCGGGGCTAGCCTTCAGAGAGGAGGGCCAAGAACGCCGTGGCATGATGCTCACGCTTGTATAACCGGCGAGGCTGCTTGGGATGTTCTAACAAATTTCGAGCAACGATGGTCCAAGAAATGTGATCCCTCTTTATTGGTCCCTTCTATCACCTTAACAAGCCTCATTCAACAGACTTATGCAAGTAAACCCTCTGAGAGGGGCTGGAATGTTCAAGTTCTTAGGTCAATTGACAATGTTTCGGCAAGCCAATTGTTTCGAAACCTAACCGTGGAACATAGCATTCATGAAGCCTACGTTGAAGCAATTAGGCGCGCCGATAAGTTTCTATACATCGAGAACCAGTATTTCATGGGAGGGTGTTATCTGTGGGAGAACGATCAGCATAGTGGATGTAGAAACTTGATCCCCGTTGAAATTGCACTAAAAGTGGTCAATAAGATCAAAGAAAAGGAGAGGTTTGCAGTGTATATCGTGATTCCAATGTGGCCAGAAGGGTTACCTGAGAGTGAACCTGTGCAGGATATACTTCATTGGACTAGAAAGACAATGTCAATGATGTATAGATTGATTGGAGAAGCCATAAAAGAAAGTGGAGTTGAAGGGCATCACCCAAGAGACTATTTGAACTTCTATTGCCTTGCCAATAGAGAAGTTGAGACCCAAGGGGAGTTTGTTCCCCCTCATTCTCCTCATCATGCAACACAATATTGGAATGCACAAAAGCATAGGAGGTTCATGGTCTATGTTCACTCCAAGCTCATGATAGGTATGTAGATGAATTTCAATTTTTTTTATAAATAAAGTTATATGTATTGTATTTACTAATTGGTTATCTCCCGCAAAGGTGAAATCCTACTTTAATAGGTGGATTTCACATAGTTTACGCTTTTGTGAGAAACGCAATCAGTAATGTGATCACTGAATATCGTACATGCACTGTTACTTATTACTTATTAATTGATTCCATTTTCTACTTTCTCGTCAAATTAAAGTTGAGTAATCCTATGTATGGTCTGACTTCTATTAGAGATGTTCTCTATAATGTGGTACAATCAATAATGCGATATAAGAAAATTAAATTGTTAAACTAATTTATCTTTGTTGTGGTGCCTACTATGAACTAGTGGACGATGCATACCTTATCCTAGGATCTGCAAACATAAACCAAAGATCCATGGACGGACATCGAGACACTGAGATCGCCATTGGATGCTACCAGTCCGACAACGGTGACAACAAGATGATGGTGAGCTCGGGAGGCAACATTGGAGCATACCGAATGTCATTATGGTACGAACACACAGGTCGTGTTGAAGAACTGTTCAAGCAGCCCGAAAGCTTAGAATGCGTGCAGAAGATGCGTTTTATCGGAGACCGGATGTGGGAAATTTACAGTGGGGAAGAAGTGGTCGACATGGAAGGTGCTCATCTTGTGACATATCCCATGAGTGTTTCAGAGGAAGGATATGTTGAGGACCTTGTGAAAGGCAGTGATGGTCATTTTCCAGATACAAAGGCTATGGTGAAGGGCAAGAGATCAAAAGTGATACCATCAATATTTACTACATAGTCGATTAATTAGCTTTTTTTAAAAAATATATATATATATATATTTATATATACAAATCTTTTATTTTTAATTCTTTTAAGAGCAATTTAGCGAAGTCATTGTTTGCAGAAAATGTAAAACTATTCAAAATTTTCATTTGGTTGTGTCGCGTGAATGGGGAGAGTATTAATTTGATGTCACGATTGTAAAGACTTTTTATACATGTCAATAATTGCACAAGGACAAACTACTTGTGTGGTGATGCTTTGCTTACCCCAATAAACGAAATACTATGTTTTTATACCTGAAGTGTGTGTGTGTGTGTATGTGTATGTGTGTATCCTTCCTTTAAGCTGCTCTTCTTTTTTTTCGTGTGTGTAAAATAACATGACTCAAAAAGACTTCATTTTGGTTAGGTAATTTAAATAATAATAATAATAACAAGGGAACTCTTTTTTGAAGCATTTTATCAAACAGTTAGAGGGTATGAAGGCAAACTCCAACTTTCAAAGGGGCATCATCCAAATTATCTATGAAGATTCACCGGAGTTTGAAGAGTCAGCTGACCCCAGGGCCGGCCCTGAGAATTTGGGGGCCCTAGGCGAGCCTTCGAAGTGGTTCTTTGTATATTGATTTGTATAAAAAAAGAATTCATTAAATACATAAAAAATTCTATTTTCACATCAAATATCATTAAAAATTAATATCTAAATAAGATAAATATACAAACATTATTTAAACATTACACAATTCACATTTTTAGAAACAAATGTACTAAATGTTTGCAGTCAAGAGTTTAAAATTGAGAGTGAAGAATAATAAAACTTGATGATCAAGAGAGTAAATAACAATAAAACTTTATTGACGAGTATAATTAATTCAACGCCAATTGTTTCTCTTGTGTTTTTTTTTCTTCTAAAATCAACATCACACTAACGAATTGAATAGTAAAATAATCCATTGAATAAAAAGTTATTGAAAAGAAAAATATATAATTCAAAGTTTTGATGACCTTAAAGTACAATCTTTAAGACCATATAATAGTTGGTTTAAACATTCAATAGAAATGAAGAGAATGAGAAGTTGGTTTAAATTACAGGATATAAATTTTTTTAAGGGGCCCTAGGCGGGCGCCTACTTGGGCTACCCTTAAGGTCGGCCCTGGCTGACCCTCATTGCCCCTTAGTGCTTCCGCCCCAGCTAAGCATTAGAACAATAAATTTTATCAAATTGAAGAAATTGTTCAAAATTTCTTACTTATAATAACGAAAACTATAACTAAACTATATTTCTGAGTTATTTCAAATTTTAATACAAGATTTGTCTTTCTAGTATTTTCAGTAAACTGATATTTATATTATACTTAGGATAATACTAAGGAGATCAAATTTCTAAATCAACTTTTATAAACCAAATAATGTGGATGTCGATGATTTGATTATTACGTAACTTTAATTAACGTGCTTATTTCATATTGATGACTTATCATTTGGTTTATAATTTGATGAAAATTTTTTATTTCTCTAACATTATCCTTATATTTAAATATAAAAGAATACGAATATTTTCCTTTCCTTCTGCATTTACCGACAAACTCCCTCTCCATCTCTCTCTGCAAACGCTAATGGCAAACATTGAGGCCCTATTTGGCACACCCTATAAAGCACCAGATAGTACTAATAATACGATGTACAGTGTTTAGTGGCCGTTTGGATTAAATAGGCACCGGATTAAATAATTTGGGCCCACCTTTTTTACACGTCGTTCACCCGCTTGCTTATACAGCCCAAATTCACCATATAACTTAGTCGGCCTCACTTCCTCTCCGCTCGCTCTCGCCCTCGCTTCCTCTTTGCTCGCTCTCGCTTCCTCTCCATGCGCTCTCTCTTCCTCTCCAGACGCACTCTTCCGCTCATCCCAGGTTCGTCATCTCTTCTTCTTCGTTTGAATCACAGTTCCTCTTTTCAATTTTCTTCTTCTAGGATTCCGCCCCTCCCTCTATTCTTCCCCCTGCTCCTATTTTTCTTGCAATTTTCTTTCAATTGATTGAATCTAGTTATTATTTTCTCTCTAATTATGCAATTGATTATGTAATTTTGTGTTTTAATTAGAATTTTTGAATTTTAGGGTTTGCTATTGGGGTTGAATTTAGGGTTTATTGTGGTTAAATTTAGGGTTTATTGCACTCGCCTTAAAATTGGATGGGGACAATCTGCATGATCCTCAACCTCTCCTAAACATTGCATAAGTTCTTGTTAACTTTGCTTCCAGACTCGGTTTAAGCAAATAAACTTTCCAATTATATTGGATCCGAACATAACGAGAGCGTAAAAGACACTGATTTCACAGATTGAAAGCTTTAAGGGAATGGAGTTGATTGATTTTAAATACCATACCACAAAGCATGTAAAAACGAATTGTTTGTACACTTCCTTTCAATTGCTGAGACATCCCCAAGATTAAAAGCATGACATGTGACATATTATCCTAATCAGAAAAATAAAGGTAATAAAAACATATAGCATTTCTCTTGATCTTGTCTAGTATAAAAATAGGCTCGAGAACGATTGGCTAGCTTTCTGAGTACTCTACCTAGAGTAAAAGCAGCTTTCACATGAGGTTCCCTGTAGTAGTAAAGTTTTTCATATTGGTAGAGAATGTGTACATAAAGGTTTAAGAGAGGTTGAAGATACTGCATATTGTCCCCATCCAATTTGGTGTTTGAGACTACATATATTTTATAATTACTATGACATTTTTTGGTAGGACTTATTAACATGCTTCATTCCGTTTTCAGTGTTATATGCATTCATGCTCTAGTTAATTTTTTGCCACTATCTAATAATGCTATTTTATATTTTCACTAGACATGGATGAAAGAAAGATTGTGGCAAGCTTCATTGTTAAGGTGTGGTACTTGAATATTGTGACTTGGTTGATGATGTGATTCATGATGAAACGTAATTCAGCAAGAAGGCGGAATCGGCAACTTGCACTTAGAAATCGCACATTTGTTAGGAGAATGGTAGGGACAGCCTATTTAGACAGCATAATAGGATATGATGATGTTCAATGTGTGA
The DNA here is from genome assembly GCF_042453785.1 of Malus domestica. Lineage (NCBI taxonomy): Eukaryota > Viridiplantae > Streptophyta > Magnoliopsida > Rosales > Rosaceae > Malus > Malus domestica. The sequence goes on along the minus strand of NC_091669.1, from coordinate 16,942,775 downwards.
ACCAAATTAGAAGGGATAGAAGAACGTTCCATTATTTATGTCAAATGCTTCGTGACCATGGTAAAGTAAAATTGGATGGTGTAGTGACAATGGAAGAACAAGTTTGCATGTTTTTGCATATATTTGCACATCATGTAAAGAAGCATACAATTGGGAGTAGGTTTTGTCGATTGGGGAAGACCATAAGTAGGTATTTCAATTCCATTCTACATGGAGTGTTAAGGCTACAAGGTACACTTTTGAAAGTGCCAGAACCCATTCCTAATGCCTACCCAGATCCTAAATGGAGTTGGTTTGAGGTATTCTTCATATTTTATAAAAATTACTTATAAAATTAATGTAACTAAATATATTGAGCTTACTAATGTTAATGATTTTTTTTTAGAATTGCTTGGGGGCATTGGATGGGACTTACATTAACGTTCATGTCCCTGAGCGAGATAAACCAAGATACCGATCAAGGAAGGGAGAGATTGTGACCAATATGTTGGGAGTTTGTAATATGGACATGAATTTTATATTTGTGTACCCAAGTTGGGAAGGGTTGGCCTCTGATTCTAGAGTACTCCGAGATGCGATAAGTAGACCATTGGGATTAAAAGTTCCCACGGGTAACAATAGATTATTTGTTTATATTAGTAATTTTTTTGAAGAGAATTTATATTAGTAATTTGAATCCTCATTTTTCTTATATACAGTAATATACATTTTTTGGTGTGTTAGGGTGCTACTACCTTGTGGATGGTGGGTACACAAATGGTCCAGGATACCTTGCACCGTATAGGGGAGTGCGTTACCATCTCTCAGAGTGGAGAAATAAAAGACTCCCGATTAATCATGAGGAATATTTCAATATGAAACATGCTCAAGCTGGAAATGTCATTGAGAGATGTTTTGGACTACTTAAGATGCGTTGGAGCATCTTAAGAGGTCCATCATTTTTCCCAATTAGAACACAACTTAGGATTATGACAGCCTGCTGCCTATTACATAATCTTATTAGAATGCATATGTTAGCTGATCCAATAGAAAATGAAATCCTAAACTTGGACGAATCTGAAAGTAATGATGATGATGAAGATATGATTGAGACTGTTCAACCTACACAAGAATGGACTGCATGGAGAAACACTTTGGCTATGAATATGTACAACGAGTGGCGTGCACAAGCATAATTTGATTAATTTTCTTACATATCCATGTTGTATTTTGGTTATGGTTTGTTATTTGAACAAATAGTGATTTCTTATGTATTCAGTTATGATACTTTATTCGAACAAAGTGTGAACTGGTTATGTATTTATTTAAAAAGTGTGATGATTTGCTTATGGTTTTTATCACTTACTATTAATTGTATGCACTATTCATTATATGCTATCTTATTGTGCATGTAATTATAGGAATGGAAAGTGATCAAAGTAGTCAACCAAAAGGGAGTAGAAGGGTTTGGAAACAATATGAAGAAGATGCATTGTTGTCTATACTTGAGGAAGCAGTTGTTAAGAATTTGCGATGTGATAACGGTTGTTTCAAACCTGGAACAATGGCTCAGTTTGAAGCAGCTATTAATTTGAAATGTCCTAATGCAAATATAAAGGCAGTACCACATATTGAGTCCAAAATGAGGAGGTGGAAAAAAGATTATGCAATAGTTTATGACATGGTTAATAAAACTGGTTTTGCATGGAATGATGTACGAAAGTGTATTGAGGTTGATAGCACTGAAGTATGGCAATCTTATGTGAAGGTAATTCTCTAACATAATATTAGAATTTAACTTTACATATTTGATTACTTAACATGTTCCTTTCCATAGAATTTAATAGTATGATTGTGTCCACCAAACTGATTGGGTACACAACAGTCTTGTTGATTAAATTGATTGGGTACACAACAGTCTTGTTGATTAAATTTAATATGATTGGGTACACAACAGTTTTGCTGATTAAATTGATGGATGCTTGATTATATCAAGATAGGTTGAAGGGAACAAAATAAGATTATGTATTTTATGGATAGTGTGATTTGTTTTCGCATTGTAGGTTAACCAAGAAGCAAAGGGTTGGCTAGGAAAATCATTTCCATTGTATGACAGATTGAATGTTATTTTTGGGAAAGATCGAGCAATTGGAGTAGGAGCTGCAACTCCTATTGAGATGATGAATGAGCCTGAGCACATTAATGAAGATGAAGATGAAGATGAGGTGGAGACTATATCTCCCTCTGTTGCTCAATGGTCTGGCAGTTCAAGTACTCGAAAAAGGAAGATAGCTGCTAATGATAATGATCTTGCTGTGGCATTTAAAGAAATGATTTCTGAATCAGTTGATAAGTTGGGTGGAGTTTTACAAGCTACTTTTGGGAAAGGGCCACAACCTGAGATTGCTTCAGAATTGTCAAAAATGAATTTGTCTAATGAGGATCAAATCAAGGCACTAAATATCCTTTTTGAAAAGCCACAGAATGAGACGACATTCTTGACTTTGGATAGTCCAATGAAAAAAGACTTCTTACTCATGTTACTTGGACAAAGTAACCGCAATTGACATTGCAAACCAACAACAATATATTTTGTTAAAAGCAGCATGCATATCTTTTGTTAAAAGCTGCATCATGCGTATATTTTGTTAAAAGCAGCATGCAAATATTTTGGCTATCTAGACAAACTGTTTCTTACTGAAACCAACTTGCATTTGTATATTTTATGAACTTGGATATGTGGTTGGATCATATAACGTAACGATTGTAGTTGTTTTTTGTGAACCTTCGTTTATGTTATTGGAAAATATTTTGAATTTGATGTATGGAATTTACTATATTTCTTTTTTATTTGAAAATTTGTGTGGTTTTCAAAAGGTATAAATATGAGAAAAGTTCAACAAACTAACAAAGATTTGTCAATTTTTTTTTTCTCTTGTCCTATCATGTTCAGTACCAAACACAGTATAAATAATACGGTCATTAATCCGATACTGCACCAAGCGCCCGACTAATTTATTCAGTACTATCCAGTGGCTATTTATCTTATCCAACAAAAATAGTCAGTACTACCCGGGTTGCAAATCCATGACCTTATATTTCGTATAAATTATTCCGCCTACAGCTTTACGGTATTGTTCTCACCCTCTAACTTCCAACTTTCTTTCTTTGTTTCCACAGAAAATAAGAAGGAAAATTTCACTCAACACCAATCTATGCTACTTCTGTGAATAATTCAGACGAGTTCGAGCTCACTGAAGATCGGCGAGACGCTCTGTGCGTTTTGCTGACCACTGATTGGCCTCGTCAAGGCTTTCTTCTTCAGCTTAGCTGGTTGCTTCGATCACCACTGTCAACCTCACCGCCTTTCCTTCACCCATGATGACGTCGTTCGACTCGCCACCACTTCTCCATGTTTGTACATGAGCTTTTCTTTTAGTATATAATTTTTCAGAAATGATATTTTTTTTAAATAAATTTAATTATTAATAGATTGGATAATGTTTCTCGCTTTTTCTCTCTCCCAATTAGTAGGGCTGGAAAAAAATACCAAAAATCCCAAACCGAAAAAATACCAAACCAAAAATCCCGAAAATTGCGGTACCTAATATCGAACCAATCCCGAAATTTCGATACAGGAATCGGTCTCAAGTTTTTGGGATTTCGGTAATCCCGAACCGAACCGAAATAAAAAAAATAAAATTTTAAATATATATGCGGAATTGTAATAGCCGTCGGATTTGGTTAAGATTTAATCTCAACCGTTGAATATTATCAAACCTACTCAAAAGTCATAACAGAAGAACAGAACTCACTCACTCACTCACACAGTCATGACTCACAGTCTCACACTCACTCTCTCTCACCTTAGACTCAAACCTCGCTCACCCTCCTCGCCGATTTCTCTCTCTGTTTTCAAATCCAGCCACACAAGTGACTCACCTGAGTAATCTTTTTAGTCTACATGTTCAAAAAGGCACTTCTCCATCTAGGGTTTTTGATAGGATTAAAAGCACACCACAAAGTAGCACACAAATGTCCTATTGATTTTCCTTATTAACACTAAGATTTGTCAATTGTAGCATATGAAAATAAGGGTCTTTCCCGCAGAAGATTGTTTTATCTAACTACCTAAAATGTCACAAAAACTGGGTTGCCGTCCCTACTGACAAGCCACCGAAAAATAATTATTAGACTGACTTATACATATCTAAAGTCTACGAAATTTTATATGTAGATACTAGACACACAAATCTACACTCACACAAATTTTTGGGATTTTTGGAGTTGATTTGCTATTTAAATTAAATCGAACAAAAACAGGATAGAAACAAATTTTAAGTAGTTCACAAATTAAGAAAAATGAGTTAGGGGTATTGCTATCCACCACCAAATAATCATGCAAACATGTTATGTTTCATTCAAATTTCTTTTATTTCCGGATGAAGATGCTCAAGTTGGCTCAATGTTAGAACTCAACCTATTACTCTTTCTTACGTAGTATGTTAAGAGAATGGCGTTTTCACCTTAACTTAGTCCCTAGCATGCAATCTAGAATGGCGTGTTCATAGATTTAACAAGTAAAAATCATTAAGAACGAAAAGAGTTTGAGTCATCACAAGGCATCGTAAGTACTGGCGTTGTCTTACTTATCCTAGAAATTGGTTCACATGTTAATCGCAATTAACAAGTACTACTCTAGAACATATGTAGGTCCTCATTCAACAAGGGCAGGCACACACATATTCATAGTGTTAGAATCCTAGATATGCTTACTACGTATGCATCCATAGAAAACAAATAAAGAATTCATCAATGAGAGAAGTAGTAAACCAATTTTCATCCATTCATAAAAGTAATTCAACAAAATGTCATAACAAAATTGCAATCATATTCGGGGCTTCAAAACAGCCCCTAACTACTAAAAATTTAGTTACACACAATCCTTAAGTTAAAACAAAAGATAGACATGAGTTTGAGAAGATAGAACCGAAAGAAATCAACCGAGGCTTCCTCCCTTTTTCTTCCTTCCCCAATGCTGGTTTTAAACCCATTCTTGCTGCATCATTTTCTTCTCCTTAACTCACCCACTAATAGCCATTTAGTGATGACAATAAGTGAGAGGAAATGTGGTAAAACAATTGTAACACTTTAGGTAGCCTTTATGCCAATTACTCCCTCTTAATCCTCATTTTTAATTCCATTTCATCTGATATTTGAAGAGGTGTCAGCTGGCTTGTTCTTGGCTGCAAGTTTTATTGGATTTATTGCCTTCAATGCAGTTACAAACTGCACAGCGTCTTGGAAACCTTTCAGTGTTAAAACGGCCATAACGTCTTCTACAAAAATGCTATTAACAATCCGCAAAATGCTCCAGAAAATAGACATCCGTAGCTTTCTAAGCATATAAGGCTCATTCTCTAATTAATTCTGAGATGTTCGCAACTTGCTTCCAAAGTCAGCTGACCTGCACAGGCAGTTTTGACGAATTTGTCACCTAATATCCAACTTGTGCTATTTTTCTTTTCTTTGCTTGACAAATCCTACTAAACACAAAAACAAAGTAAATAGCTCAAAAATATAAGGAACTAACTAAGAAAAGACAAGTGAATTTGATGTAAAATATATATAAATATGAGCTTATCAGTTTTGCCTACGCTTTAATTCCAGCATCTGAAGAGTAAGGAGGGATTCAGAATTCCATTCGGCTGCTTAGGGATCCCAATTCTTCATCGTCAAGGTTTGTTTCGCTTTAATCTTTATTATTGTTATTCATCTTTCAAATTGCTCAACTTTAACAACCTAGTTGCTGCTCAAGTTTTAGGGTTTTAATTCAATTCAATTGTTGTAGGCGGTGTAAAGATTTGAGCTCTTGGAACTTACCCAATAATTAATTTCCCTAATTGTTTGACATTGTGGTTTATCAAATATGTTTGAGATGGTTATGAATATTTGTTGTATCTGTAATTCCACAACTTAAAAAATTCAGCTTTAGTGCTACCTTCGCAGTTAATTTGTAGTGGTTGCTTTGAAAATCTATGCCGATTGATTTGGGAACACTGCCCTACACTACATGATAAAATCTAATTATATATATGGTAAGTAGAACAAGGTAGAGAAAACACATGCATTTAATCTAGTTTTAATTTGTGGTGGTTGCATTGCATGTTGTTCAAGCGCAAGCAGTGTTTGGAACTTTGGATCAAAACATTCTTGACGTCCTTTATTTATTGGTTGATAGATATATTTCTTCAAGACTTGGTATCAATCAATTAGGTCTTGTTTGGTATCCTTCTTGGATCAAATTTTTAGTTTTTCTTTAAGCTAATGAGTGTTAAATGTTAAGTAATTTAGTTACATTCCACATTTTTAAAACAAAACTTTGGATCCAAGAAGGATGCCAAACAAACTCTTAGCTTCCTTGCTGAATTCCACCATTGTAATGCAAGGCTATAAATATTGTAGAACAATCTAATTATATATTGTAGAACAATCAAATCCCACCATCAAGTTCAAGATACATATATACATTTTTATGATTATTTTTCCCGAGCCTTGAGGCATATGTGAATATATTGTTTGTATCTCTCCTTTGCCCTTCTGTAATTCTTGTTGGGGCATTACTGTGAGATGTTGTATATGTTATTCTTGCTGGGGCATTACTGAAGAACTGTTATGTTATGCAAATTGGGCCGATTGGCTATTCTGCCTATTCTGCACACTGCACAGTGCAAAAACCCACTATATAGGCCAAAAGCTGAAAAGCCCAAATGCCCAAAAACCCAAAAGCCCAAAATTATTTTGGGATTCCCGATTTGTCCCAAAATCCCGAAACTATTTCGGGATTCCCGAAAATTGGGATTCCCAAAAATTTGGTTTGGGATCGGTCTTAAAATTGAGAATCTCAAAAATTTCGATTTGGGAATCGGGACTAGGGTTTCGGTTTGGTATCCCATACTGAACCACCCCTAGGTTTGGGTGCGACTGACTATTTTTGGCAATTATTTTGGGGAAAATTAACGGATTACGCTTTAGGGTTGTGTAATTGCATGCATTTTGAAGTTAATTTTGTTCATGGTTTATTTGATCTTCATTTGTGCATACTATGTACGTATTTTGTGCGTATGCTTTTGATATTGTTGAAAATTAATTGATTAGGTTGTACTTTGGTTATATGGTGTAGTTATCTTTGTACCCAATTTTACACAATTGGTCCGAGCAATTGAAACCGTTGATAGGAGCATATTTATGCGACTTAATTAGCTTGTTTCCTTGCATTTACATTGCTAGTACTTAGTAATTTTAGTATTTTAAGCTATTTTCGTGCAATTTCAGGTTTTAAGGACAAAGTATGCAAACATGTGCATTTTGGAGCCTTTTGGAGCAGTTTTAGGCATGGAATGGATAGCTTATGCTTGGAGCAAGGTGGATGGACGAAATTGAAGATCAAAGAAGGCTAGGAATGAATAATGAGATAAAAGAAATGAAGAAATGAAAATGAAGAACAAAGAGTTCAGAATTGGAAGCCAAAGTTTCTAAAGTTGGAAGTTTCTATTCTTGGAGGTTTCCATCTTTGGCTCCAAAGTTTCCTAATCCTTCCTCACCTATGTTCCAGCCACAAAAGGGTTTCAAAACATGTTAGGTGGCCTAATTACATATTTCCAGAAGTCCTAGAACCTACCCTAGATATTGCCGCACCACCCTAGGCTTTTTCCTTTCCTTGCCGCACAAGGGATCCTCTCCTTTCCTATTTTCTGATTTTAATTCACATTCCCCTTTACCTTTCTCTCCTTTCTTACCTATTTTCTGACCCAAAATTGCATTCCCTTTTGTTTCAATTCTTGCTGCACAAGGGGAGAGGATTCTTACCTATTTTGTGCCTCAAAACACATTCCTAAATCTGTCCTACACTCTCTTCCGAATTTCCTTTCCTATTCTCTTTAATTCCTGCACCTTTCTTGCCTATTTTCCATTGATTTCTGATTCCAAATTTAATAAATTCGTAGCCCTTCCTTTCCCTATAAATAAGACCTCTTTCTGACCATTCTAAGCACTTCACCCTTCACCATAACCAACCTATATCCATCCACCACCACAAATCACCACAAAAACCTTCAACCATCCCTTGTGCCGCAGCAAAGAAGAAGGAAGGAGACCCTTGGACGTGCTTGCCATTCAAGACGTTGGATTGTTGAAGCGTTTCTAGGTGTTTTCATTCTTTGTTTTCAATGTCTAAATTTATGTATCTTTGTTTTGCGTTTATGAGGAACTAAGCCCTTCTTGGCTAGGGGGCTATTCAATACCATGATTATACTTGCATTATGAATTGATTACCTTCAGTTGTTATTTCATAAATTGTGAATTCAATTTGCTTAACCGTTTGATTGATAACTTATTCTTGTATGTTTATTAAGAGTGCACACTTAGTTTTCATGCAAGGATTTGAAGCTAAAATATAAGGGAGTTTCACCTAATAGTTACAAACTTATATTTGCAAGTAGTGGAGGTCGCTTATAAACAATCGTGTTAAGTGAATTCTTAGCAAAAGTTTCATGTTTTTCTTATAGTTTTCATGAAACTTAATGATCTTTTATTGTACCTTTATTGTGCTTTTCACATAGGGGACTTTTAGAGAATGCTATGAATTGTTGTATGTGCTTTCCCATCCAATTCAATAACTTAAGGAGAACTTGAAGGTTAAAAACGTGTTGTCACAGTTAACCTGGAGTATTGAGTTTCCTGACTTATTGAGAGAAGCAATTGGAAATCAATTTGAATGCAAGTGTGTCATGTGTGGAGAAGAACTCCCTAGTTAACCCATCACCCATCAATTCACCTAAATTTGTCTAAGAATCTGTTTAAATTGTTTTTGTCTTGATTTACTTATTTTCGTCCAAAATCAACCCCACCTTATTTCTTTGAGTCATATTAGTTAGAGCTTGTTTTAGATTCTGTTTTTAAGTGTTTTGAGTCAAGATATAATCAATTTTCGTCCAAAACTTGTGTTAGTAGCAGAAAATGCCTTAGTGTTGTTTTTAGGCAGTTTTGAGTCTTTTAAGTTTGTTTTGAGTCTTGTGACTCTTGTTAAGTGTTTTTAAGTTTATTATTGTGTTTCTAAGTCAGTTTAGAGTAGATTAACAATCCCTCCTAATCCCCGGTCCAGAACGATCCCTACTTATCCATACTACAATTGTTAACAAGAGGGTTTAATTTGTGTGTTAAGTTAATTTTCGCATCAACCGTTGAATGAGCAGAGTTCTAGACCATTGGATGATAGAGTTGTTAAGGTAATTTCTTATCATTATTAAGGTTTCAATCATAATTATAATCTCTTAATAGTATAGTAAATTGTTTTAACTTAATATTATGGGTAAATTACATAGTAGCCCCTCAGGTTTGAGGTCTATTGCAATCTTATACAACATCTTTAAAACATTTCACTTTCATACCTCAAGTACTATTTTATTTCAATTTCATACAACTGTTACATTTTCCATCCATGGATCTATTAAATGCTGACGTGGCTGCCACATATATGTCATGTGGCTGTTAAATGTCTGCCACGTGGCAAATAAAATAATTTTTTTTTTTTTTTTTAAAAAACCTGTCTGCCACTTTTTTTTTTCTTTCTTTCTTTCTCTCTTTCTTCTTCTTCTCTTTCTTCTTCTTCTTCTTCTAGGTTCGGTCCCTTTTTTTTTCTTCTTCTTCTTCTTCTTCTTCTTCTTTTTTCTCCTTCTCCTCCTCCTTCTCTTCTTCTTCTTCCTCCTTCTTCTGGGTTGCAGGGGGTTCAATCATTTTTTTTTTCTTCTTCTTCTCTTCCTCCTTCTCCTCTTTCTTCTTCTCTTCTTCTTCTTCCTCCTTCTGGTTCGGTCCCTTTTTTTTTTTTTTCTTCTTCTTCTTCTTCATCCTCCTCCTCTTTCTTCTTCTCTTCTGGGTTCAGTCCCCTTCTTTTTTTTTCTTTTTTTTTTTCTTCTTCTTCTTCTTCTTCTTCTTCCTCCTCCTCATCTTTCTTCTTCTCTTCTGGGTTCGGTCCCTTTCTTTTTTTTCTTCTTCTTCTTCTTCTTCCTCCTCCTCCTCTTTCTTCTTCTCTTCCTCCTCTTTCTTCTTCTCTTCTGGGTTCGGTCCCTTTCTTTTTTTTTTCTTTTTTTTCTTCTTCTTCTTCTTCCTCCTCCTCCTCTTTCTTCTTCTCTTCTGGGTTCGGTCCCTTTCTTTTTTTTTTCTTTTTTTTCTTCTTCTTCTTCTTCCTCCTCCTCCTCTTTCTTCTTCTCTTCTTCTTCTTCCTCCTTCTTCTTCTGGGCTCGGTCCCTTTCTTTTTTTTTTTTTTCTTCTTCTTCTTCTTCCTCCTCCTCCTCTTTCTTCTTCTCTTCTTCTTCTTCCTCATTCTTCTTCTGGGTTGCAGGGGTTCGGTCCCTTTTTTTTTTTCTTCCAATTTCAGGTTTTTTTTTAAAAATTAAAAAATTATTTTATTTGCCACGTGGCAGACATTTGGCAGCCATATGGCATATATGTTGCAGCCACGTCAGCATTTAACAGATCCATGGATGGAAAATGTAACGGTTGTATGAAATTGAAATAAAATAGTACTTGAGGTATGAAAGTGAAATGTTTTAAAGATGTTGTATAAGATTGCAAATAGACCTCAAACCTGAGGGGCTACTATGTAATTTACCCTAATATTATCTAAGATCCTAGTTGGTTTGAACAAAGTGGAATAATGGGGATATGCCTTTGTCTTATTCATGTATTGCTTTGGCCACGTGGAGTAATGCATCATTAGGAGATTGATTTGATAGAATTTGGCAGTGCCATGTGGGATGATACGGTTGCAATTTTATAAGAGTAATGCTAGGGAAACTAAATTTGTAGACTAAATTAGCAAATTTAATGAGGTGTTACTAATAGAAAATGAGCACATTTATCAATAATTAAGTAATAATCCAATCACCAACTTTCATATCATTTAGTTTACAAAATTTAGTTTAGCATGCAAGATGGGGTAATTATCACTACCGAATATCCTAGCAAGATACAAGTATTTTAATTAACTGGGATAATGCAATTGCGTGCATTATCACATCTACGGAAAATAAGGATTGCATGCAAGACTTAGAACTAAAATGGGACTGTATCAGATTGCTACAAATGAACAGTGGGCTTTTTGAATGATGGTGCCAATAAGATGGCAACAATCAGATAATTAACCTTTGGTCTTTTATGCTTTTACACCGTGAGTCAACATGTAAACTTTATGAAGCCAGATTCACTCAGCATGAATATTGGGAACTCGTTCAACGAGGGTGGTTCGGTATGGGATACCGAATCAAAACCTTAGTCCTGATTCCCAAATTGAAATTTTTGGGATTCCCAATTTCAAGACCAGTCCCAAACCAAATTTTTGGGAATCCCAATTGTTGAGAATCCCGAAATAGTTTTGGTATTTTCAGGATGATGGGAATCCCGAAATATTTATAGGCTTTTCGGCCTTTCGACTTTTCAGCTATAATAACTTGGTTGTGGTTGTGCAGTGTGCAGAATAGCAAATCTGCACTACATATCTTGGCAGTGCATAGATCAAAATTTGGATGGGCTATAACTTGGCTGTGTCTGTGCAGTGTGCGGAATAGCAAATCTGCACTGCATATCTTGGCTATGCAGTGAAGTGATCATCAAAATAAATTAACAATTTGCTGCCTATTCTACTACAAATGCATGCAACAAAAATAAATTAACAAATCCAAAACCAGAGTTTACTAGGTTCATTCAGAATTTCTTCTACGACTAACATAATTTGAGTCAAAGAAGTGGGATATGAACTTATAGTTTACATGTGTGCAAGTGTTCCCGTGAGTGAGGATCTATGCATGTGTAAACAGTTTAAAAGTGATGATCGCATATTTTACTATTTATTTACTCCAAAAGTTACATTTTCTTGTGATAAGTTGGATGAAAATGAAAGGGATTTCAGAGATTTGTGCCTTTATGACTAGTTAATAATAAGGCAACATTCTTAAGATTTTTTGTCTAATTTCTAGTCAAAATGGAAGTTGCTGGAGCTGTTGCTCTTTTGGATTCATGTGTAGGCATTATTTAAAGTCATCTTACTTTCAAAATTTTTATGTAGGTTCTACATGGTCAAGCTGGCAATATTATGCTTCCACATGGACCATTTTATTTTGCTTCCACGTGGCCACTTCAATACTTAAAGGGCATCAAACTTTAGTTAATCTCTCTCAAAAGCTAATGGAAAGGCTTGCGATTTGTCCCAAGTTCCAGGAGCAAGCCAAGAGTTGCTTAAGCACTGTTCCCTTCTCATCCGCATCAAAATTCCCACTTCTAATTCAAAACCAACGGATCCGATCAACCTCTCCCTCCTCAAGAGAGTACTTCCTTCACCAAATTTTCAGTCGGTGGATCTTTGCAAGAAGATGAATCTGGAGCATTGGGTTGATTAATTTTCGAAAAATGGCAAATATGACCTGGAAGGTGAAATTCGAGCTGCACAGTTTGGGGGATAAGGAAAAGGAAGCAGAGGAATGTTATTCCCTCTTGCTCCTAACTTGTTTGATTTTCTTGTGGTTTGTTCTCTTATATTATGGGTTTTGGCGTGAAGGTATTAAAGAGAGAGAGTGGTTGTTGATGTTTTAAATGGATTTACTGAGTTATCCAAATCAAGGGGTAAATAACAGCAAGTAGACCAAAGGCACAAGGGAAGACGTTGGCAAATGGAGAAGGTGATCAAGGTGTGTGTATTGTACGAAGTGGCAAGGAGTTAAGGGTTTCTTCCGTTTCTTTTGTTCTAATGTTGTCAATAAATGGGTTACAATTCATTGTCGGTTACGAAAGAAGAAAATTAAAAACTGAAGAGGAAAAAGAAAATGGGGGACTGATCAATCAAAAAAAGAGAAAAAGAAGAGACACACGGAAGACCGATTTTTGGCAGGAAGAAAGGCTACGGCAGAGCAGAGGAGTTTACAGGGTTTTCTAAACTCAATTTTCTTTTAATTTTATTATGAATTCAATGATATTTCCAATTATGTTTCGGAACTAATTTTCCTTAGCTAGGGCTACGATGTAGCCATGACTATGAATGCTTAATTTCTGAAGTGAATTATTTCAAGTTTTCAATTTCATTGAGTATCGTTTGCTGTGTTTATATGCTTGGTTTTAGTCTTGGTGATTAGCTACCATCTTGACTTTTACTTGGTAAATTTGATGCAAGTTGTGCAGATGCCATGTTTTCAACTTGAGTGATAGCTTCTTGCAAATAGATACCATGAATTACCTAGTAGTAGATGCCATACTCTAGGATTTGTGTAGTCTTTATATAAATTTCCAGTGATCGTAATGAGTTTCATGATGTTAAACTATTCCAGATGCCATGGATGGTTGCAAATTGAGATATATGTAATAGTCTAGATGCCATAGATATTACATGTGTTAGGGAAATTTGACTATCAATGAGATTGAGTACTTGTTAATAATTTGTTGCAGGAAATAAGTAGGATTGGTTATGGTGAGTCGGACGCTCTAGCGTTTTGCTCGACTGAATTACAATTTGTGTTCTTGGCTGCCACTATTTGCATTGTGATCAAACTTTCTTGTTTTTATTTGTTTTTACTATTAGTTTCAATTCTCAAAAACATCTTTCATCAATCTTTGCTAGTTTCACTTCGTTGCAATTGGATTTAAGTTAGTTGATAAGAATTAAATCGTTTTCTAAGGGACGATATTAAGTGCTTGCTTTCTATACTATCAAACGATTCGTACGCTTGCGAGCATAAAATTTGGAACTAAGTTGGACTAATTTCGGTTAGTTTAAATTTCGCAACAAAAAGCACAGATAATGTCATGCTTTGATGACCATTCCAGCAGCATTACGTTATGAGCAAAATTTCTTTTACCTTGTAAACATAACGAACTGTTCAAATCAAGGTTTCTTTTCTTGTTCTAAATAGTAAAAGAAATCATGATTTCACACCAGGAAGGATACTGAGATGAGGTGAGGTTTGAGTCTGAGGTGAGGTGAATGTCAAGAGACTGAAAGAGAGAGAGTCAGACACTGGGTTTAATAACTTTGATTTATATGCAACGGTTAAGATTAAATCTCAACAAAATCCAACAGCTATTAAAATTCTAAATATATATATTTAAAAATTAAATAATATATATATATATATATATATATATTTCGGTTCGGTTTGGGATTACCGAAATCCCAAAAAATTGAGACCGATTCCAGTAGCGAAATTTTAGGATCGGTTCGGTATTGGGTATCGAAATTTTCGGGAATTTCAGTTTTGGATTTTTTCGGTTTGGTTTGGGATTTTTTTTCTAGCCCTACGTTCAACCATGCATGCCGTGAATTGTGTTGATAAGGATTGCTTAATATGATTATCAAACAGTGGTTGATTATCCATTAGTATCAAGATGTGTTCACGGCAAAGGCTCTTGCACTGGCTGTCTCACAGTTTAGTATTATAAATACAGGGGTATCTACAACATTGAGAGGCCTCCTCCAAAATCAACACACAATACACCTTCAGTTTGGATAAACAGCATTGTGGAGGCAACCGACAACATCTTCAGTTTGGATAAACAGCACTAGAGCCTTAGAATCAGCCGATCGATGAGCACCTTCAATTTGGATAAACAACACTGCTTCGAGACCGACTGGTTATTTATCCAAATCCCAGTCAACAAGGATTTCCGAGTCCTTGTTGGAAGAGGTCATCTCATTAGCCTTCTCGGCGAAGTGAGGTGTTACTAGGTTACTACATTCGACACATTGAAAGCCGAATTTGATATTGAACTTCAGAGAATTAGCAACCTTGTCTTCAGGCTCTTGAACCCGAAGGCCGAGACGTGTTTCTTCCTCGGTGACAATCGCGAGATCAAGAAGTCAGTAGCGCACCCAACGCCACATCAACATTCATTTACTCCCTGGCCGAGCTCGGCCAACGAGTTGGCACACCTCGCATTCGAGCGAATGACGTAGTTAGCTTATTAATTACTAGCCTATGCGGCGCATAGGCTAAGTAGTTTTTAAGGTCAACAAGATGTTAGGCATATTTGCTTGAATTTGGTTCGAAAATTGGTTGAAATTGTGCATAATATATACATATTTTGTGCATGTTCTTTTGATATTGCTGGAAATAATTGATTGAATTTGGTTCATGAATTGGTACATATTATGTGCATGTGTATATGTTGGGCATACTTGCTTGAATTTGGTTCATGAATTGGGTGGATTTAAGCATGCATATCCTGTGTGCATGTTTATGTTATTAAACACGTAGGCTAAGTAGATTTTAGGGTCAACAAGATGTTAGGCATACTTGCGAATTTGGTTCATAAATTGGTTGAATTTGTGCATAATATATACATATTTTGTGCATGTTCTTTTGATATTGCTGGAAATAATTGATTGAATTTGGTTCATGAATTGGTACATATTATGTGCATGTGTAGATGTTGGGCATATTTGCTTGAATTTAGTTCATGAATTGGGTGGATTTGAGCATATAATGTGCATATACTATGCATATCTTGTGTGCATGTTTATGTTATTAATTTGATGTGTGTATAAAACCTTATGTTTGTCATTGTTGGATTCAAAGGCTCTGTTGAAAATCTTGCAGGTCAAAAGTCAATCTTCTCCTTCATCAAAACTCGTGTGTCTGCTAGATGAGGTGTTTCCTACCACTATTTCCTGTCTATCATACACCTTGGGGTGTCTGTGTAATATAAGAGGCCGATTTTCAAAAGATCAGCTCAAGAAATTCGAGGATTCTTGCTTTAGTCATTTGGTTGACGTGGACCGCATTGATCAGTTTGGCCAGCTCAACCACTAGCTATCCTTAGGGCTATTAAGGATAAAGTGATCGACAATTCCATATCCTTCCTGTACGAAAAAAAATGTCGCTAATAAAATTTTTAAAGTGCCAATAATATTTTTTGTTTTTATTTTATTTACAAAAACTTCATATAGCGGTATATATAAGTTCCATATGTATTCTTCTTTTTAAAAAGACACATTTAGAAAATGAAAAGATGAACCCAATATCAAATCAATGCTTTTGATTCTTTGTTAATAATTATTACTTCATATTAGAGTGTGGGTCCTTAAGTTTTATCCAACTAAGTTTCGTGTAAAGCTTATTAACACTAACGTCCAATAACCATAAGATGACGTGTTACGATTAGGATGTGACAAAATGGAGAAATGTTAAAAACCCACGAATCCGGATCCTCTCCGATCTTCTTTGTAAAGATTTTAAAAAAGGAAAATTAATGAAAAGGGTTTGAAAACTTTGAGTTTTAATGATAAGGACAAAATAAAGGGTAAAGTGAATAGTATCAGGATTGACTTTTTAGTGTAAAAATGTGGTTTTTCGTTAAAGTGAACAGTATCAGGTGCTTTTCGTTAAAGTTCCCTTTTAAAAATTCATAAATTATGTCCGTTTATCATACATTATACAAGTATAAATTATTTTAAATATTTTATTTAAAATTAAATACAAAAAATACCTAATAAAAATTAATTACACAATTTACGATGCATAAACACAATTTACGAATCCGATTGGCAAACCCACATTCCATTTTTTTATCATTAAAAACTACAATAATAGCATACCACGTGTCTACTCTGTAGGGTTATAATAGTCAAATCAAAATCAAATAAATGAAGGATGAAAAATTAAATTAATTCAAAAGTCCTTTTTCATGATTTGTTTTTAAAATAATAATGTACTCATTAAGCAGTGGGATGATAAATTTATTTATTTACAAAATTCGAATTAATAACTAAATTTTTTGTCTTTCTAGCATTGAAATAAACCGAAAGTTATATTTAAATAAAACAAGATAATACGATTATTTTGCCTTCCTTCTGCATTTACCGGCAAACTCTCTCTCTCTCTCTCTCTCTCTCTCTCTGCAAACGCCGATGGCTGAGAGACGCAGATTGCAAATCCGTGACCTTCTATTTCGTATAGATTATTCCGCCTACAGCTTTACGGTACTATTCTCACTCTCTAACATCTGTCTCTTTTGTTTGTTTGTTTCCCGAGAAAATAATTAGAAAGGGAATTTCACTCAAACACCAATCTGTGCTGCTTCTGTGAATAATTCAGACGAGTTCGAGCTCGCTGAAGATCTGAGAGACGCTCTGTGCATTTTGCAGACCACTGATTGGCCTGGTCGACGCTTTCATCTTCAGCTTAGCTGGTTGCTTCGGTCGCCACCGTCAACCTCCCCGCCTTTCCTTCACCCACGACGACGTTGTTCGACTCGCCGCCACCTCTCCATGTTTGTACACGAGCTTTTCTTCAATATATAACTTTTAAGAAATGAAAATATGTTTTTAAATAAATAATTAATTAATTGGATAATGTTCTCTCTCTCTCTCTCTCTCTCTCTCTCTCTCTCTCTCTCTCTCTCTCTCTCTCTCTCTCTCTCTCTCTCACTCAGTTAGTGTGAATGAGGTGGAAGCATTGCGCGAACTGTTTAACAAGTTGAGTAGTTCCATTCTCGACGATGGATTACTTCACAAGGTTCATCAACTTATGCACGTCTTCTACAATTTTTAGTTTTAATTTCTTTGACATGGGTCGTGGAAATTATATCTTTTTCTTTGATTTTTTTTTCATTTATTAGTAGCTGAAATTTAATTAGTTGTTCATGTCCAGGAGGAGCTGAGGTTGGCGCTTTTCAAAACTCTAGCTGGTGAAAATCTTTTTCTTGATAGGGTAAGCTCACTTATGATATTCTAATTTAATCTAATCCTAACTGCGGGAAGGGAGATTGGATGTCGGATGCATAGGG
Source organism: Malus domestica (assembly GCF_042453785.1). Taxonomy (NCBI): domain Eukaryota; kingdom Viridiplantae; phylum Streptophyta; class Magnoliopsida; order Rosales; family Rosaceae; genus Malus; species Malus domestica. The sequence continues at coordinate 16,924,970 of NC_091669.1, read as the reverse complement.
AGAGCACATCCGCTCTAAGTTATCTTCCGGGTACATATATTAATTAGTTGCTGCTTTTTTTTTTTTTTCAAGCAAAATGGAAAGTGTGAAGATTTCATAATCTTTATTCTTTAGTGACATTCTTTAGCTTAATAGCCGCTTTTTCATCCTTCCATGTGAATGCAACATTTTTTTTCAACTAAGTAATGTGACTCTAAGCGATTTACGTTTCATCAATCTTGTCTGAACACTGAACCAACATATTTATTAATCTGTTTCCTTTCAATCTGTGATGAAATGGGATGTAGGTGTTTGATGTTTTTGACGAAAAGAAAGATGGAGTGATTGAATTTGAGGAGTTTGTCCACGCACTAAGTGTGTTTCATCCGTATGCTTCTCTTGAGGCCAAGATTGATTGTAAGTACTCAACAACCCAACGTCAGCTGCTTAACAATAAGTTTGGAGGCGTTTCGTGTTAAACGACATTGTCTTCTTCTTTCTCTTTGGTTGATTGCAGTCGCGTTTAGATTGTATGATTTGAGGCAAGCCGGATACATCGGGCGGGAAGAAGTAAGTATCTTGATGTGTTTGAGACTGTGAACAAGTTCTGTCGTTTCGGTTCATCATAGTTTTGTAAACAATTAATTCGTCTGTCGTATTACTTCTACGGTTCTACCTAACAGCTGCAGTTGCTTTCAGGTCAGGCAAATGGTAGTTGCTACTTTGTTGGAATCTGGCATTCAGATGCCGGATGAAACTCTTGAAGCTATCGTCGATAAGGCAAGAATTGTGGATGTTTTAAACTTGTGTTCCTTTACCTTTACTCTGAAGTTTTACACTCTCAAAGCTATGTTTTCTAGCTCAGACGTTTGAGGATGCCGACGTTGACAAGGATGAAAAAATTGGCAAAGACGAATGGAAAGCTTATGCTATTCGGTACCCAACACTCCTAAAGAACATGACCCTTCCATATTTAAAGTACCTTTCCCCTACTGTCATTCCTTTGCGTTCAATTCTTTTTACATTCTTCCCCAATCCATTTCTTCTCCTAAACATGTTCTAATTATGTTATTGACACGCCAGGGACATCACGACGGTTTTTCCGAGTTTTATTTTCAACACTGGAGTCGAAGACTGAAAATGTTGGTAAAATCAGAATCAGAAGATGTGCTGCGTTTTAGGATTGCTTTGACCAACAAAACGGAGCTGGGTTGATATGATTTTTACTCCTTGAAGGTTCCCCCTACTTCAACTGGCACAAGCATTTCTGGGATTGACCTAATAAAATCCAGCCACAACCTCATCCACAACTTTGTTAGCCAGTGGCAACATACTATGAGAAGATCATATCACCGCCGGTTCCAAGCCAGTGGCAACATACTATGAGAAGATCATATCACCGCCGGTTCCAGCGTGAGAAGATCATATCACCGGGTGCCCAGCAACAGCGCATATTCTCTTTTATACTTGTGGACATTGAAACTTCGGTAAAATAAATGTCACCAACAACTTAAATTTTGATTCGCTAAGACTATCTCCAAAGGAAATCTCAAATTATAAGTAGAATGTCATTTAATCAAATTTAAATGTAAGAATAAACTCCAACTAGTATGTCAATCCTATGTTAATTGATATATGAACGTTCATGAGAAAATGTGATGTCAATTTTTTTTTAGGTAAATTACATTTTCCCCCCTTAGATTTGGGTGCAATTACAACTTCTTACATCATCTTTAAAACATTTTAACCTCATACATTTAGTATTTATTTTATTTCAATTTCATACATCTGTCAAAAAAATCTATTAAATTAACCATTAAGTGATGATGCACAAATATGAAATCATCATTTATGCGTGGCTACAAACTTGTGTCATGTGGCTAAACAATTAATAAAAAACTTAAAATTTAATTAAAATATTAAAATAATAAATTTAAAAAAAATCCCAAATCTTCATCTTCTTCTTCCCTCGAGCCACCCCTTCTCCTACCACCACCCCCTTTCCCACCCGAGCCGCCCTTCTCCCATCACCATCCCCATCCCCATCACTTCCGCACCAACAAGCTTCTTCCTCCAGCACCACCACCATCAATTTTGGCCCACCTTCCTCATCTGCAAAGCCCAAAGCAACCCAGAAAACCCCAAGTCGTGCCCTACACCCCACCTCACCAGACGACTCGCCGCTCGCCACTCAGCTCCAAATGACTCGCTCAACTGGGACAAGTTTGGGGACTTCATCGCCACGCAATCCAATGAGGAACTCGACTCAGGATCATGGCACCCAATCTTCGAACTAGACCCCTTCAAGCCTGACCCAGCCATTCACCCTGACGTTGCGCTCATGGATGACGATGTTTTGGAGATCGAGGATGAGCTCGACTCGAGCTCTAGGCATCTCTGAAGACGACTAGGGCCTGGAGCTTTGAGACCCATCATTCAACTGAATTACTCGGATTTGGGATCTAGTGTTTCAATCGTAAATGTGGAATTCGGACAAAATTAGTTGCAAAAATGAGGAATTTGGGGTTTTTAGTTAGAGAAGGAGGTGCGGAAATGATGGGGGATGGGGGATGGGGGTGGTGATGGAAGAAGGGCGGCTCGGGTGGGGAAGGGGGTGGTGGTAGGAGAAGGGGGAGCTCAGAGGGAAAAAGAAGATGAAGATTTGGGATTTTTTTTATAAAAAAAATATATTATTTTAATATTCAAATTAAATTTTTTTATTTATTAATTGTTTAGCTGCATGGCACAAGTTTGCAACCACGTCAGCATAAATGACGACCTCATATTTGCCACATCATCACTTAACGGTTAATTTAACAAATTTTTTAACGGATATATGAAATTGAAATGAAATAAATATTAAATGAATGAGGTTGAAATGTTTTAAATATGATGTAAGAAGTTGTAATTGCACCTAAACCTGAGAGGGGAACTGTAATTTACCCTTTTTTTTTTTTTTTTGAAACGAATACGATATCATTAAACTGGGAAAGTTTACACTGGCTCTTGGATGAGAAGGTCTCGAATAACAGTTGGAGGCTTCTCAATCCAGATAGTTTTGAACCACTAGACAATGTTACCTTTGCCAAATGGTGGGCAAATCCATTATTATTCCTAGAAACAAAAATAAAATTTGAAGCATTAAATATACTTGCACTATGAAGTACATCCCCCCTAATAAAGCCATTGTGGAAGCACAATCCACACAAGTGTTGATGATGGATATGGCTTGGGAGGAGTCACTCTCAATTCGTACCTTTTGGAACCCCAAATGTGATACCAATTCCGCCCCATGAAGGATGGCGTGCATCTCTGCATGAAGTGGCGACGAGATTGCAAGCAAAAACCGACGAGATTGCAAGCAAAAACCATGCCCCCGTTACCACAAAATTCCCATGTGCATCCTGCAAGACAGCACCTACCCCACCTACCTTGCCTTACAAATTTGTCGCCCCGTCCACACTAAGCCATACCCAACCCTCTTCCAGCACCCATCCCTCCATCCCGTGGCTGCACTTTTGCGGATTGGGCAACCCCATTGTTGTGCAACAGACCCGAGAACCGCAACAGCTTGAAATTCCTGCCACCATGCCATAGTGCGTTACGCTACCACCTCTGGAGACCCATGCTTTCCGCTCCAAATCCGATCATTGCTTTCCTGCCAAAGATGCCACATCACCATACAAGTAAAGTCGAAAGCATGATTTCTGCGTTATAGTAAAGCTAAAAACTACTCTTTAACGGTATGGTCGGGGTATTGAATCAACCAAGAAAATGAATGGGACCGCAAACCATGTGGCTCTAGTGAAGTGACACTCTTTTAGAACATGTACCTTTGCCTCAGGACCCTCATTACAAAAGACAAAAATCATATCTATCGATACTTCTTTCCTTGATAAATTTGACTTTGTTGGGAGAATGTTCTAGCAAGTTCTCTGCACCAAGTTCCTTACTTTCAACAGGACTTTAGCCCTCCATATAGCTTTCCATAATGGAGAGAAAGGGCTACCACCAGTGTCAGAAGAAGAAGCACTCACTGATGGGTTGTAACACAATCCCATGCAACCCAATAGGCATTCTTCACTATGAGTATCACACAATCACTATAATGGCAAATTATTTTATTGTGTGCGTCACATTAATGCACCAATTATAAATCTCAAAATTTTATTTTTTTATTGGTGTTTTTTTTTCAATGGACCCTACAAATATAATTTACAAAAAAAAAATCATATAGGTTAGAGGAAGAAAAAAATTTACGTTGTCATGTCAGCCATCAAATTAACATTTGACATTTATCTTTGAAAAATTGACATTAATGGGCCATATTCTTAATTTTGGGACCAAAATAGGAGTTTTAGGATATGCATAGAACATGCACATGACATACATAAGAATGTGACAGAAATAAGATTTTCTTAAAACTTGAAATAATCAAATTGCCTCCCATATAAATGGTTATTTTGTCCAACCCAATCAACATTTACTCATTGACGAAAAATTCCTTGCTTGACCCCCAGCTCGAAGAACCCTAACCCCCAAATAGCGCGACCCAATTCCTCTCCAATTTTCCAACCGACGCCCAGATTCTAATCTTTTCTATAAGTTTCACGGCCAAGGCGAGCTTGGTATCCATCGATTCAAACAATTGTAATGGAAAAATAAAAAAAGAGGTATGTTTTGAATTGAATTTTCATTATTTGAACCTAGGTTTTCCCAATTTGGGAACTTAGGGTTTTGGGTGCAATTGACTGTTTTGTACAGTTAATTTGGGGAAAATTAACGGATTAGGCTTTATGGTTATGTAATTACATGAAAGTTATATATTTTCTATCTAGGTGAGTCGCAACCTAAGCAGGTGCCTAAACAGGTCTGGGTGGGCTAGACGGGTGCCTCATCAGGTCTAGGTGCCATTTCTTAATTTTCAAACGCTTAAGCATTAATCAGGGCAGTGGCCAGCCGCCCCGCCTAGGCTGCGCTAGGCGGGGATTTTTATAACAGTGGTGCATACTGTGTACGTATTTTGTGCATGTGCTTTTGATATTGCTGGAAATTAATTGATTAAGTTGTACTTTGGTTATACGGTGTAGATGGTGGGCATACTTGCTTGAATTCGGTTCATGAATTGGTTGAATTTGTGTATACCGTATACATATCTTGTGCATGTGCTTTTGATATTGCTAGAAATAATTGATTGTATTTGGTTCATAAATTGGTACATATTATGTGCATATGTACATGTTGGGCATACTTGCTTGAATTTGGTTTAGGAATTGGTTGAATTTGGTTCATAAATTGGTACATATTATGTGCATATGTACATGTTGGGCATACTTGCTTGAATTTGGTTCATGAATTGGTTGAATTTGAGCATATAATGTGCATATACTATGCATATCTTGAGTGCATGTTATATGTTATTAATTTGATGTGCATATAGAACCTTATGTTTGTCATTGTTGGATTCAAAGGCTCTGTTAAAAATCTTGCAGGTTGAAAGTCAAATCTTCTCCACCGTCAGAAGTCATGTGTCCACCCGATGAAGTGTTTCCTGCCACCATTTCCTATTTATCGTAAGAAGCAGATTTTCAAAACAGCTCAAGAAAATCAAGGATTCTTGTTTCAGTCATTTGGTTGACGTGGACTGCATTGATTGGTTTGGCCAATCACTACACTATCCTTAAGGCTATTAAGGATAGAGTGATTAACAATTCCATATCCTTCCTATTTGCGAAAGATGTCACTAATAAAAATTTTAAAGCACCAATAATAATTTTTTGTTTTTATTTTATTTTCTTGAAATGTCATAATATCGGTATATGTGTTCCATATAAATTCTCCAATGTCAAATTTTGATTCTTTGTTAATAATTGTAACTTCAGATTAGCGCGTGGATCCTTTTATTAAGTTTTAACCAACGAAGTTCCGTGTAAAGCAATTGTTTTTTTATTTTATTTTTTTTGAGAAAAGTTCCGTGTAAAGCTTATTAACACTAACTTACAATAATCATTTGGCGCCTAATCATTTTTACACTAACTTACAATAATCATAAGGTGACGTGTTAGGATGTGACAAATGGAGAAATGTCACAAACCCTCATTCCATTTTTCTGTCATTAAAAAACTACAATAATAGCATATCACGTGTCTACTCTGCAGGGTTATAATAGTTAAATCCAAATCAAATAAATGAAGGATAAAAAATTAAATTAATTCGAATAATAATACTACAATGTAATAATATTTTATTATTATTTATAAGTAAAAAATTTTATATTTAATTCTCGTCAAAGGCATATTTGAAGTGCATTATTGCTAACATGTAAGACTAAGTTGATCTCTAAATAATATTGTTTGTTAAAAAAATAATTTTTTTTTGGAGTCATGATTTGTTTTTTAAAATAATAATGTGCTCATTAAGCAGTGAGATGTAAATTTTATTATTTATGAAATTCGAATTAATAATTAAATTTTTTGTTTTCCTAGCATTTCAATAAACCAAAAGTTATATTTAAATAAAGCAAGATAATACGAATATTTTCCCCTTCCTTCTGCATTTACAGGCAAAGTCTCTCTCTCTCTCTCTCTCTCTCTCTCTCTCTGCAAACGCCGATGGCTGAGAGACCCAGATTGCAAATCCGTGACCTTCTATTTCGCATAGATTATTCCGCCTACAGCTTTACGGTATTACTCTCACTCTCTAACTTTTATCTTTCTTTGTTGTTTGTTTCCTGAGAAAATAATTAGAAAGAAAATTTCACTCAAACACCAATCTGTGCTGCTTCTGTGAATAATTCAAACGAGTACGAGCTCGCTGAAGATCGGCGAGACGCTCTGTGCGGTGTGCATACCACTGATTGGACTGGTCGAGGCTTTCATCTTCAGCTTAGCTGGTTGCTTCGATCGCCACCGTCAACCTCCCCGCCCTTCCTTCACCCACGACGATGTTGTTCGACTCGCCGCCACCTCTCCATGTTTGTACACGAGCTTTTCTTCAATTTATAATTTTTAAGAAATGAAAATATGTTTTTTTTTTAATAAATTAAATTATTAATAGATTGAATCTCTCTCAGTTAGTGTGAATGAGGTGGAGGCATTGCGCGAACTGTTTAACAAGTTGAGTAGTTCCGTGCTCGACGACGGATTAATTCACAAGGTTCATCAATTTATGCACGTCTTTTACAATTTTCAATTTCTTTGACGTCATGGACTTTATATCTTTTTCTTTGATTTTTTTCATTTATTAGTAGCTGAAATTGTAAGAGGTCGCACTTGGTTGCCATCTGCGATGGCAAGTGCCTTCGTCCATGAGCGGTAGGTCTCGGGTTCGAGACTTTGGGAGCAGCCTCTCCATAAATGGGGGTAAGGCTAGCCGACATTCACCTCTCCCCCAGACCCTGCGTAAAGCGGGAGCCTTGTGCACTAGGTACGACCTTTACGACCATTAGTAGCTGAAATTGTATTTGTTGTTCATGTCCAGGAGGAGCTGAGTTTGGCGCTTTTCAAGACTCCGGCTGGTGAAAATCTTTTTCTGGATAGAGTAGGCTCACTTACGATATTCTAATTAAACTAATCCTAACTGCGGGAAGGGAGATTGGATGTCGGATGCATAGGGAGAACACATCCGCTCTAATTTCTTTTCCGGGTACATATATTAGTTGCTGCTTCTGTTTTTCGAGGAGGAAACAGAGTGTGAAGCTTTCATGATCTTTATTCTGTAGTGATATTCTTTAGCGTATAATAGCAAATTTTTCATCATTCATGTCAATGCGACATTTTTCCAACTATGTAATGTGACTAAGCGATTTACGTTTCATCAATGTTGTCATATTGATCTGTTTCCTTTTAATCTGTGATGAAATGGGATGTAGGTGTTTGATGTTTTTGACGAAAAGAAAAATGGGGTGATTGAATTTGACGAGTTTGTCCACGCGCTAAGTGTATTTCATCCGTATGCTCCTCTTGAGGCCAAGATTGATTGTAAGTAGTCAACCAACTTCAGCTGCTTGACATTATGTTTGGAGGCCTTTTGTGTTAAATGTTTTCTTTCGTCTTTGGTTGCTTGCAGTCGCGTTTAGCTTGTATGATTTGAGACAAACAGGATATATCGAGCGGGAAGAAGTAAGTATCTTGATGTGTTTGAGACTGAACAAGTTCTGTCGTTTTGATTCATCATAATTCTGTCGACAATTAATTTGTCTGTTGTATTACTTCTACGGCTCTACCTAACAGCTGCAGTTGCTTTCAGGTCAGGCAAATGGTAGTTGCTACTTTGTCGGAATCCGGCATTCAGATGCCGGATGAAACTCTGGAAGCTATCGTCGATAAGGCAAGAATTTTGGATGTTTAAAACTTCTATTTCTTGACCTTTACTCTGAAGTTTTACACTCTCAAAGTTATGTTTTCTTGCTCAGACGTTTGAGGATGCCGACGCTGACAAGGATGAGAAAATTAGCAAAGACGAATGGAAAGCTTATGCTATTCGGTACCCAGCAGTCCTAAAGAACATGACACTTCCATATTTAAAGTACCTTTCTCTTACTGTCATTCCTTTGTGTTCAACTCGTTTTACATTCTTTTCCGATCCATTTCTTCCCCTAAACATGTCCTAATTATGTTATTGACACGCCAGGGACATCACGACGGTTTTTCCAAGTTTTATTTTCAACACTGGAGTCGAAGATTGAAAATGTTGATAATGCTCTGCTACCATAAGCCGGAAAATCAGAATTGCTATGACCAACAAAACGGAGCTGTGTTGATACAGCTCATCTTTTCATAATCGATCGGATGTCTACAAAACAAAACTTCTAAGTCAATCTAATACACTCTCGCTAAGATATGTACAATGAAAAGGAGCTCTAAGATAAGAAAATGAAAACAAATACAAGAGAAGCTGGTCCATTGTCGGACTGCAACCTCGCAAGGTCCTGCGTGAGGGTCTGAACTTTTGTGGTAAGTTCCTTCCTAACACTAGTCAGCTTCTGAACTTCATAGAGCTCCCTTGATTGCATTTCTTCTTCGGCACGAATATCTGAAAAGCCTACATTCATCCGATGAATTTCTTCCTTGGCAGCGCCAACCTCAAGCTGCAACATCATTCGGTATTCAACCAGTCTCCGGTTATCAGCCAAAAGTGTTCGAATTTCAGCACGCTGCATTTCAAGTTCTTCCTCCAACATTGCAGGATGGGGAAGCGGCCGCATAGGAGGGCCTCGGCCATTAGGTCCTTCAATAGGATAGCCACGCCGGTCCTTCATTGCTTCGCGCCGAACACGATGTCTCCCTGCCATTGTAAGTTATCCTGAAACCCACAAATTTGTAGGAAATATCACCCTAAAGAAGGGGAGGAAATCAACATGTCAGTGACTGCTAAATCATTCTACAAACTAACATTATCTCCAAAGTTCCAAACTAACATATCCTATGCGCGCGCGCGCACACATCATCATGTATATAATAGTAATCAAGGTTTAAAATGTCGATATTATCGGCGATATTTCACTGATAAAATTGTTTTTGTGAGAGATCGATATTTTGACACTTATCCACCTAATTATCGTCAAAATATCGTGATATTATCAATATTATCGATAATATTGTGATATTATCGATATTATTGCGATAATATCACTCCACCTTCCTAACAGGCCTAAGGTTCGAGGGTTATGGGAAACGGCCTGAAAGGCCTGCGCTCGTCAAGAACCAACAGGGAAGAACGCCGGAGCTTCTACAGCTCGGGCTGATTGCAAACTACCACCCTAGACCCCGATCTAGGTACCAAACGAAAGCACAAGGCGAGAGGAGTGCCTTATACCTTCCGTGAAACGACCTGTGGTGGTCGGAAAACCTCTCGACACCCACGGTCTCGCCGGAGATGGGTGTGCCTATTCTCGAGCCGATTTCGTCCCAAAAACCTAACCGGAGAAATTCAAGAAACTCATCGGAAGGTTCCTGCGTTCGCCGAGTTGCAGATACGAGAAGGAGAGGGAGAAATACAAGGTTGCTGATGACGATGGGTGTCTTCCTTGAGCAGGTGCGATGGTGTGCGTGTGTGTATGTGGGTCTCGCTGTAGAGAGAAATGAGAGAGATGAGAGTTTCGAGAGAGAGAAAGATAGAGAATGCAGAAAAGAAAGAAGAAGAAAGAAGGGGTTACAAAATAAGGATTGTTAGGTGCTGCCACGTGGTAGTTTGAGAGAGAAGAGAATCTTAAGTTTATGACTAACTATGCACATGGGTAAACTATCATTTAACCCCTAAACTATTGCTGATAACTAATTCATTATATATAAATTATTATGGTGTGTTTAAACATCTTTCATTAATTACTATATATTTTCTACACTAACAATGTTTGTCAGCTCGCTATATAATTAACTTAAATCAGTTAAATCCATCATGCAATGCATTTTCTTCTAATTTTTTGTGATAAACTAATAGATAATTGACTAAATAATCATCCTGCAAAGTTTCAATAAAAATTTCCAAGTTTTTCTTACAATTTCCGTGGTTTTTATTCAATTTTTATCGATATCCATAATATCTCGATATTTTCATCGAAATTTATATGTTTTTGAACTACCGATATTTCCGATATCATCAATATTTTATACATTGATCGTAATGCAACTTCTCACGGCAAAAAGAAACGTACTGGTATTTATGTACGTATGTATGCGTGCGCGCACACACACAGCATCCTGTATATAATCGTAAAGCAACTTCTCACAGCAAAAAGAAACATACCGGTTTCAATTCCCTTAATACACAATTAAAATAACTAAGAATCCAAATTTGATTTTGGGTTTTGCGTATCAATTCTACAATCTGGGCGGTAAATTCCGAGCGAGCAATTTCTCAAATTTGATTTTGCGTATCAGGCTATTGAATGCTGCTTCTAGCGACGTCGTTTTGTCCTATTGGGCCATCAGATTGTAGAAACTATGGACTGCACTTCTTTGGACTTTGGATGGATTTTAAAGTTTTTATAAATTTTGGGGTATTCCATTAAAATTTGAAGTGATTCTCTGAGAGTCTGCGCATTTAATTAGGACTTTGAGAGAGGTTTTTTATTTTTATTTTTGAAGGACAGCACGATATTTATTGAAAGAGAGAGAATATGTACATAAGAGAGGATAGTATGCATACATAGACCGTGATAAAAACTTTGCTGAGGATTTCCACCCGATCAAAGAACAAAAAAGTTTCATGCACAAACCACTTAGAAATCTGCTATCCTCAACGATACAATGAAGAAATAAAACAAACTAAAGTGAATTATCTTCCAACAAAACGTCAGAGATGAAGCAAGGTGGTTCCACAAATTTTCAATCTTGAGAGTTTACTAAAATCTAAAGAAATCTTGGTGTAAGAGTTTATAACCTTCTAGATGTATTCAATTAAGAATGGATTTTAAAGGATTTTAAAACGTTGAAGAAATTAAAGAGATTTTGTAGTGTATTTTAAGTACAAATAAAACCCACCTCTCCTATTGAGAATTTGAAAAAATTCACCCAAAATTTTACATGAAATCAGTTAAATTCGACCAAAATTCATGAAGTAGAGGCTCAGTAACGAATTAATTGGGCTTTTTCTGGCCTAAGATAGAAATTTTAAAATAAATGCTAACCGCACATCTGGATGATATATATATATTTGTGTTGAGGTTGATGTGTGATTCCATCTCCAATGACGATGTAATAAGTTCGTATTTACTCTTCCAGTTGTTTTTCCATCAGTCTCTACACCATCAAAATTATTGGTAATTAGGGAAACTTTGTCTATACAAGTATTAAGCAAACATAACATTGCAATCATGCTTAAGCAGTAGTTAGCTAAGTTTCTCTTTTTGTTCAAATTATTCTAGGAATTTGAATTTGAAACTTTTGACAATATTGGAAAGAAAATGATCACAAAAATTTGGTGTGCACGAATTACGATTTAGAAGTATTTAAAAAGACCTTTAACATTTTGGAATAGTCAAAATGCTGCTGCTCATGCTGTAGCTTCATATGTTACCTCGCATGGGGGTGTGTTCTGTTGAGATGCTCTGAGTGGAGTTTTTATTTAATATTCTTGCTGAAGATGTAAACGTTTCTATTAGAATTTAATAAAAGTTATCCTTTGATAGAAAAAAATTAGGATATTAATGGACATCAAACAAGCGTATATAAATCTAGTTGTAGTAAAAAATTATAGATTTGATAGGATTTCATAAAATTGTGAATTTTGGTGTATTCTAGGATACATATATGTCAAAGGATTTAAACAATCTCATCCTTCCTCCAAAGATTTCATTAAATTCTGCTCCCCTCCCTACCCAACCTTACCAGCGGGTATCCATGTTGGCCAACCATTACCAGACTCACACCCACTACTCACCCCTCCTCCGAGGACCACCACCACCTCTTTCCAGTCTCCCTTCAAAATTTTGTAATTGGTTTTTTAAAATTTGATGGTTATTCATTTATATATCTAACGTACCATTATATTATAAGGGATTGGAAAGTGCTACATTAATTTAAGGCAAGTGAAAGTTTCGAACCCGACACTGGTGATGGGCATCAATGCTTGGGGAAGGAATGTGGGTAAGTGACGGGGATTGGTGATGGCATGCGAGTAAAGAGGTTGGGAAGGAATTAATTCATAGGAACTTTAACAAAAAGTTTCAGTACTGTTCACTTTAACAAAAAATCATATTTTTATACTAAAAAATCAATTCTAGTACTATTCATTTTCCCCTTTATTTTGTCTTTATAGTTAAAACTTAAAGTTTTCAAGTCATTTTCATTAATTTTCTTTTAATTCATTGGTCTTTATGAAGTTAGGATCTTGAAGGACTTTGAAGGATGTCCATGATTCATGTGGTAGGGGTTGAAGTTGATGTACAGGATACGAGTTTGTTATCTGGTTCGCAGGGATGGTGGCAGCTGCTGTTAGAGCTGGAATTTGTCTCGAAATCTCAGAAAAACCAAAACTATAAACTGATGAACTGTTCCGTAGTCGATACCAAAAAAAATACCGATTATTCAGTACGCGAATCGTAAGCTCCAAGCAATGTCCATCGCATACTATTTTTATAATAAAGATAAGATTTGCATGTTCTATCTCTATAAAAATAATAATATAAATAATAATACAAATAAATAATAAATATAATACTAATCGTTATAAATAGATAATAAATATAACATTACTTAAAATAGAAGTTTTAATTAAGAACCCCCAGAGACTATATATTTGTGTTGTCTTCTGTCTATATGTGCAAATAAAGGCTATCAAACAGGACAAAAAGAGTGAGCTTTGTGATATTTGCCGACTCGAACCACACGTGTGCAACAGGAGACCTAACCCAACGAGAAATTTTTAATTGTGACGAGAATATGAATAGTACACCATGTGTTTTTATGTAAATGGTGTAAAATTTTAATTTTTAAGTTATTAACCTTTTAACCCACATATCCTATTATTTATATAAAAACACGGAGTATATCACTTGGTGTGACGGTCATTTACAAAAATTTCTCCAACCCGACACACTCGTTTTCTTTTCCTCGTCTTTTCATGTCTGGCTGTTTTGTATCATTGCTTGTGTACAAAATTGTAAGTCTAGTGGGTCCCACCAACTCTCCTTTTGACCCTTATCGGCATCCTCCGCTTCATTCTTACAGTGGGGAAGTTCACAACTGTGTCCTCCTCGGCCGCCCACCTGCATTTGTTCATTTCAAACCAATTTGTAATTTTCAAAAAAACGTTATGTGTAATTAAATTATTAAATTATTTATTAGTTATACAAAAATAAAATAAAAAAATTAGATCCTAAAACGACATCACAACAGAGAACAGACCTTCATATTAAAAAGGTGTTGTCAAATATTTGTGTGGGAAGAAGAAAAAGAATTAGTCAAAGTTAGACCAAGAGATCAAATGGTATTTTTTTTAATTTTTTCCACTTTCTATTATTTAATATTTGATGGTAATATGCAGCAACTCTATCGCGAGGCTAAGAAAACCTCCTTGATTCTGAGTGGTTTTGTATTAAAAGAAGATCAAGAAAACCTTGATTTGTCTCTCTACTGTGTAGCCTCCATATTTATCCATTTGTTTATTGTCCACTTTCATGATTGTTGACATTTAGTCCTCCCACAGTACTGAGCTAGTGGCTACTGTACTTATTATTACCACCTACTTTGACTGCTTTTGGGAGTGCTTTCCTAAGAAATTTGCCCAAGGACTTTTAGCATAGGAGGCAGATTCCCATTACCATTACCATGTTCTTTTCATTTTCTTTTATATTGTGCTGTCATGGTTAAGTTATTTTAACATTTTATATTAATTTTTTTATAGAGATAATAAGACATGTTAACGTGGCTTAACCGTGACCGTACAAATAGAAGAGGATGTGAAGGATATGGTAAAAGGAGGGCACGTATAAACTTAAGCGCTTTCTTGAAGAAAAAAAAAAAGCACTTTAAACTAGTGATGAGCACTAGATACATGCTGTAGAAAATTGTCAATGAAGGTGTTGATAAAAAACTAGACAAATTCCATGCAAGCATGAGCTCAAGGCACTAACATGCATACATAACATTGGTTTATAACTATACTATTATTGCAATTTGTCTTCAATAATTTAGGACTAGTCCAGAAAATGAATGGCTTGACTCTAAAATTGAATCTTAAAGATCGAACAGTAAAAATTATTTAAAAGATCGGATTATATTAAACTGGACTACCAAAGACAAACCATATTATTAATGAAGTAATAAGTTATATGCATGAAAAGTTGAGTCATTCAAGATCAATCCAGTCTGGTGAATCACATGTGGACAAATGGTTGAGTTAGGTCCAGGGAAGAGAACATCGTCTGTTCCCCTCAAGAGCTCGGGTATCTGCCAGTCTATCTGTTATGATGTTACTATATTACCAAATCATGTGTATTATGGGCTTCTGATGGAGTCTTTAGATTTTTTTTTTTGGTCTTAACTTTCCTCACACATGGAAACCCATGTGGGTATATTGGTGGTTGATAGCAAAGGATGGTTGGAACGTTCTCAAGTGACTAATTATCTGTATATAGCACGTGACTTAAATGTTATGTAGTACTGAGTGTGCGATGCTACGAGGGTTTGGTTTTTTTTTTTAATTCAAACTTAGGTACATAAAACGTAAAACACTATGCTCAAGCCCATTTAACTAAACTCAGGTTTTCATATATATAGCAATTTACCCTAATAGTAAAAGAGCATGGTTGAAAGCAAATATGAAAAGGTGCATGTCATAGACAAGCTACTGATAGTGGAAGTGCCAGAAAGTTTGATGTATGCAATATTGTCTTTTGCTCAAATGGTAATAAATGTGGAAGAAATGCAGGACAACTCTGTTCAATCTCTCCCCAAAAGCATAAAGTTTGCATCTGGTTGAAGAAATCCCAAAAAGTATAAATGCCATGTATATTCTTTCATTTTCCCTCGACTTTTTGTGTTTGACAAAACAATATACCATACTACTCTAATCTACGGGACGTAATATTCAGGTATAAAATCACCAACATAGTATTCTGACCAACTGACATAACTCACATCTTTTCATTTTCTTTCATAGTTTTGAAAAACGCACAATATTATGCAATATAGCGTTCTATATCGCTTCGCGGAAGAATAAGCTATGCAAGTCTTGAATAGCTTACGCAAAACTGCTACATAACACGACATTGCATAGCAAAACCTCCCACGCAATGTGATTTCAAACTATGCTTTTCACTTAAGTTAATCCCTTAATATTATCTATTCAGTGAACTTAGACTTCATTTTCCACCAAACTCTCCCCACATAGACCTATAAATTAATTAACAAAAGCCTATAATTAAGGAAGAGGGATGCTCATTCTGTCATTCATATCTAATTACCTGAATTGAGTGACAAAGTGGTGTAAGAAAATGGAGGCTTCAAGCCTTGCTAAGTCAAGTCCAGGACACAGCCTTTGTCCTCCTCCAAAAGGAGTGAAGTTGCAGCTGCTCATATCTTTGTCCTGCAGAGATTATACAGCTCCAATCCGTTACTTGAAAACAAAAAGAGTCCAAATTAACGTACTAACTGGTTAGCGTTTTAACGCTACTGCATGCGTATATATGTAGTCATTCTTACTTGCCACCTCCATGGATTGAAGTGATAAGGCCAATCATAGTTATTCTGATCAAGATGAACTGATCTGAAATATGTGAAGACACACCATCCCTTTGGTATTAAATACCCTTTTATCTCCACATCTTTCATGGCCTTCCTCATCACCCCAGTTATGATGTTTCCCATCCTTAGGGTTTCTGTGATCACCTGTATAATTACAATAATTAAATTAAAAAGTTTAAAAAATGCAGAGTGTTCTGGTGAGTTACTGCTGTGAACTTTTAAATTACTGTGGTATTCACTTACATTTTGTGTAAATGGTAAGGACAAGTAATCACTCCAACACGGTGGCTCTCCAAGCTCATCTTTCAGTGCTTTTAACTTCATGTTCTCCTCCTGAGTTCATCATCAAGAATTCAATTTTAAAAGAACAAAACAACAATGGATTTTTTTTTTGTAAACTTCCTATTCCTTCACAGACAATAACAGATATTTTGTTTCTTTGGGAAATTTGCATACAGTACTACTGGTAAGAGAGATTTTATATTCGAATAATTTTGACGGGTTCGCAACTAATTTATTCATTTATCTCTCAATGTAAATGTATCATTATATTAAGAAAATATAATAGACTGTTCTTGTAATACGTGCTCCCGAATACCATGTTTATATGTCTTAGAATTCCACTTGCCCCATTAACTGTATTGCTTAGACAGCCACACGTGAAAAGAGCAAAATCACCAAAACGACAAGGAAAATGAAAAATGGCACATATAAAGTAGTCAAAGAGTTGGACTTGAGTGTCACAAAGTTCCAAAAAAAAAGATCAATCTTAGAAAAAAGATAGTGTGATGTTTATTATAACCGTGCGAGTAACGATAGAATCTTACATGCAAACAAAATATATATTTTGTTTCACTATTCATCAGCAAAGGTGGGATTGTGTAATTAATAGTATCCGTGCAGCAAGCAACAAGAAAGTCTTGCATACAGCTAGAAATATATTCCTTCTTCCTATCTTCATCACGCTCAATAAGTTAGCATGACGAGGGCAATGAAAAATGGATGTATTACCAGGATGAATCATTGCAGTAAAGAGAATTTGCTATTTACCAAAATGAAAGCAAAAAAATGAAGGAGATTTTTGCATACAGTTAATTGTTGGAGAGCAGTGGGGGAGTCTGAGAGGTATTTGATTGCAAGAGTCATGAGAAGTGGCACTGAATCCTCCCCTGGTATCATCATATCAATCATGTTATCTGCTATCAGATCTCCTGTTAACTGCTCACTTGTGTCTCTCAGCAGAACATCTACCACATCTTTGGGAACCTTGTTGGAGATTATATCACTCTCTTTTTTTTTAGCTTGTATGATTTCCTGTACTAGCTTGACCATTTTCTTCTTTGCCTGAAATTAATTAGGACTCAAAATATCATTACGAGAATATGATTAAAAAACCTACGGTAAACTGCTTATATTATCAGATTATGAATTCAGATCACATATTAAGACAAACCCAACTTAACCTAAGTTTTAAAATCACGGTCCAGCAACATAAGACTGTCTGACAAATGAACTTTTCATTATAAAGTAAAAATTGATAATTAACTTGCCTGTAATGATCTGTAAAGTCTACTTCCAGGAATGTTTATGGGTATAGACATGAGGCCTGCAATGAATTCTTGGAACTGTTTCTTTAGGAACTCCATGTCCTCACCAGGATCCAAACTAATCAATGCCTTGACAAGTACTTGGAAAGCAATCTGCAGACAAAAAGGACAATTTCTTGGTAACTTTTAATAAGGACTGTAAAGAGACTTAATAATTATGAATCTATTTCCACAGACAATATCATTCATGCAGAATTATTATGAATCCCATTTGGCAAAGGAGTAGGATTCTCTTCTTTCTAAATTCCCTCTATTTTCCTCTTCTTCTCTCACATTTTATTCTTTTCTCTCTCTATAAAAACTCAACATAAGATATTAACGCGATTTAATCATAACTGTTCAAATAAAATAAGAGAGAAATAGAGAAATTTAGAAGAAAGATAATGCTACTCTACTGGAAAATGCTTTTTCGCACTCCATTTTATCCTCTTGCACTTCCCCTCTTGTTTCTAGTCATATAATTAAAAGGATTAATCGCTGTTTACTACTCTTATGTTTCGTGATTTTCAACATTTAGTACATCAAGTTTTTTTCGTCCCAGAATCATACCTAAAGTGTTAACTTTGGGACAGTCTCATACATCCGTTAGTCAAACTGTTAAGTCTGCCGTTAACTGATGACGTGGAACCTATGTGGATAATGAATGGACGCTACGTGTCAATAAAGATCCACGTGGAATATTAAAAAAAAATTAAATTAAATTTAAAATTTAAAATTAAAAAAATTAAAAAACCAAACCTAAACCTAAAAAACCAATATGGGTTCATCTCTCTTTCCTCTTCCCCACCCAATCCAGCGACCAACCCCTCTTTTTTTTTTTTTTTTCAATTCTAAAAGTCGGAAAATACCCGTAGATCTCTCTCACACTTGTCTCTGTCTCTCAGTCTAACCTGTTCAAATCCGAAGTTTGTTTTTCCAATTTGGATCAGTTTCTCTTCTTCGTCGCTTCCGTCATTGTTGATGGAGTTGCAGAGGCGCCAAGACCAGAGACAGGGTGGAAGAGGCAGAAACGGAAGCTAGAGGAGGAAACCGGCGACGAGCAGGAGATCTCGGTGAAGTCCGGCGAAGCCAGAAAGGCGTTGCTGAGCGAGGTCAGCGAGCAGGTGAAGGTCCTTAACTCCACCTTCTCTTGAAGCGAACCCTATCGAGCTTCTGCTAAGCACACCACGCACGTCCTCGAGCTCGCCAAGAACGGTTGGTTGAAGCGAAATCCCTAAATCACCCTCTGATCTCGCCTCAATTTTCTTTATTTTTTTTCCTTCATTTCTTATCAGTTGTGAAGCTTTCGAGGTTCTTGAATTGTTCGGGATTAACGAAATCCCTAAACCAACCCCTTTTCTCTCTGCAACGGAACCCAGACCCAAAGGCCGAACCCCATATTTCTGCTGCTCACGATTTAATTTTTGTTCAGAATTCATTTAATTTTTGTTTCTTCTGGGACTGGGAACTGATTTAATTTAGTCTTGCTCATCGTGTTTAATCTTTTGTTTCAGTTTTGATTTTAATTAAATGTTAAGGCTTTTTTTAAGTTGAAGTTTGTATCTTTGTTCTCTAATGGAGATTATTGTGATGAGCTCGGACTGGGCTTTCTTTGTGGGTGTTTGGAGCTTCTAGTTCTTCGCCAGTGAAAGACGAAGGAGCTTGATCGAAGACGGAAGTGAAGAAGAAAAGGAGCGAAAGAGACGGAGGCGGAGGCGGAGAGGAGAGAGAGAAAGAAGTGGTTCTTGGAGGAATGGGAGAGAATCTTAAGAGGAAGGCTAGGGTTTCTGGAAGATCTGCGAGTCGGATTCCAGGTGGGAAAGAAGCCTGGGATTGGATTGGGGAAGACTGAATGGGTTCTATTTTTTTTTTTTTAATTATATATTTTTTATTTAATTAATTATTTTAATATTTTAAATTTTTTTTTAATTTTAATTTCCACGTGGACCCCTTAATGACACGTAACGTCTAGTCATTATTCACATAGGCTCTACGTCATCAGTTAACGGCATACTTAACGGTTTGACTAACCAATGTATGAGATTATCCCAAAATTAACATTTTAAGTATATGGACGAAAAAAACTTAATGCGTTGAAAATCACGAAACATGAGAGTAATAAACAGAGATTAACTCTGATTAAAAAGACGGAAACAAGCATCCGAGTGTAGGACACCACAAAAGTATAAAAATCATTTCCCTTTACAACTAGGTTCATTCTTTATAGAAGATCATAAATTCTGCCACTTAACCTAAAGTAGAAGCCACATATAAAAATTCAAATATCAATGATTTATTATTTGGTCACGAGAGAGAGATTTATTTATCCCAAGTGCTTAATGGAGCACTTATTGAAGAAAGATGAGGTTTTACTGAACAACCAATTGAGATTATAAACATATGCAAGGTTTCTTATCATGAACAACGTTGAGTTTTTATCGTAAAATTAATTGTCAATATAGAAAAGAATCCAATTACGTATAAACATATGCAAAATCTTTTCTCAATGTGAGATTCATAATCTCAATACTTATTTTATTATAAAACCATTTTAACAGAAGAGAAAAATCCACCAGTAAATCTAGAGAGAGATGGCATCTTTTGTTTTGTCTTCTGTCCATTGGAACTCTTCTCGAAGACCAAACAATCACAAACTTCAAACTTAGAGAGAGAGAGAGAGAGAGAGAGAGAGAGAGAGAGAGAGCTAACATGTTTGGTTTCATCTTGTATGTAAATGGGATGGTCGTCTGTCCAATTTGCCATGGATTGTTGGACATAGTTTTGCATGTCTGTGGTGATTTGAGCTTTGAGGTGTGGGGACTTTAAAAAGGCTCCAATGAGTCCATGGATTCTTCTCTGCAGGGCTCCGTTGATGAGCAAAATAGAGGACTTCCCCATCAATTCAGTGAGAGATTTTGGGTAAGATGGCACAAAAGATTTTGCATCACTCTGCAGAACAATTTTACTCACTTCTGCATCTGTTGATACAATTGTTGGACTTCCAAATATGTGTGACCTGAACACCTTCCCATACCTACAAATTAAACACCCCCAAAGATTCAAATACGTATGGGATTTTCAAGTTTTCGACTTTCGAAAATAATGAAGTAAATCAGCTGAATCATTAGAACTGAAAAGTTCTTATTGGGAATTTCAAGTTTTCAACTTTGGAAATTATCAGTAAAGTTAAATCAGCTGAAACAAGAAGCTGAATCATCAGAACTGAAAAGTGCTTATTGGGTTTTGTATCTGTAATGCAAAACACAAACCCAATGAAGCATATTCATTAACACAAGCTAATCAAAATTTAAGCATGGCAAATTATTAAATACAAAAAAAAAGCGTTTAATATGAAAGTAATACAAGTTATTTGGGTACTAATTAATTTCTGCTTTTACTAATTACGTTTTAATGTACTTACAAGTGGCGGCGCTTGTCCATGAAGCTCTCAGGGCAGTCGGAGTAAGCACAAGTCACAAACTCAATGGTTTCACCAAGAAAAGGAAGCCCAAGAGTTCCCAAAGGAAGTTGGGTTCTTCTGTGTTTTGATCCGATGAGTGAAGTATTAGCAGAAGCAGTAAAAAAGCTCAGAAAGTTGGAGTTGGTCGTGTTGTTTCTGTAGAGGAATATTATGGACAAGATCGACACGGTTGCTGTTGCTGCTGCTACTGCTGCTGCTGCTGATATTAGTACAATCAGTGAATTTTCCATTTTTTTAAAAGTTGCCGCACGAACGAATGCAGTACGCTCCTCTAAAAATAAGCGTATGCTTTGCCTTCAGCTTTACCTCTCTGCTCCCTCTTAAATAATAATATTATCAATCATGGTTGCAATGAGGACATTTTTGTGAAAAATAAATGTGCATGTGTGCAGTGCACGCGTGTGGGAAGAGAGAGAGAATGTTTATTTTGGTCAAAGAGAGAGAGAGAATGTTTAATTAAGGGAATATATTTGTATTGGGAGATGGATGAGATTTTTTTTTTGGCAGATGAAGAAGGTTAGTGTGGTGCCTTGAGATTTATAGCCAAGCATGAGCTAGTTTTGGCTTTTAGCTAAAATAGTTTTTGAGATTTATATAACTCCTAACTTTAGTTTTTAGGATTTAAAATCGATAAAATTGGTTCCTGAGATTGTCCACCATCAATCATTTTGATCATTCCGTGAAAAATCTTCATTAAACAAAAATAAAATGACAAAAATACCTTCAATTTTTATCAAATCATTTTGGCATACTATTTATTAAATTGAGGGTATTTTTATCATTTAGATCCTTATTTAACATAATATTTCACGGAATGGCCAAAATGATTGATGGTAAACAATCTCAGGGACCACTTCTATTGATTTGAAATCTCAGAGACCAAAGTGACGAGTTATGCAAATCTCATGGACCATTTTGGCTAAAAAGCCGCTAGTTTTTGGAGTTTTTTTTTTTTTGTTAATATTCATTTTATACGAGCGATATCGTGAAAAGAAGAAATTGAACCATGATCTCGTATACAGAAGTATATAATGCTATGGATAAGTCTAGCAATAAACTCTCTTGATTATGCATTGACAATGAAATATACGATCACAAATTCATCGATTTAAAATTTAGTGATTAACAAAAAAATGTGGAAGATCCCAGGTTTGATGCTCCGAGCTGATGAGCCTGCTTGACTGTGACTACGGGCAGAGTTCCCCATACCCTTTTTGGGTTCCGAATGAGTGGATAACTACAGCTTATCACTAGTTGTCCACCTTTTTATTTAAAAAAAAAAAGGAATAAAAAACAAGGAACATCAATCAAGCATTTGATACATTGTATTTCATGAGAAGCCAACTTTATGAGTTGGATTGACTAATGAGCTCAGCACTAGGGCTATTAAGCACAAAGGTAATCTGTTTATAGCACAAGTTATATGTTCATAGCTTTAGTGGAATGACTAATTAGACAAGTGTTCGAGAAAGTAAATCAAACTGACAAATTTAATAACATAAAACGTCGGAAGATATATGCGTAATACAACATGCATATGTTTATAGCACAAGGTATGTGTTTATGGCTTTGGTGAATTGACTAAGTAAATAAGTGTTTAAGTAAGTAAATTAAATCGACAAATCTAATAACATAACATGTCCGATAATCTATTCGTAACACGACATATATATGACATGGGAATATGATAAGAAACAACTTTCTCTTTTGCTCTTTTTCTTTTGATGCAAAAGTAGCAGAAAGAACTTAAAATTCTTTCATGATTAAGTTGGTTGGGATATAATACAGATATATCTATAAATTGAGAGACAAGTCCCACAAGTTGATGATTGATCATCTTGCGTGTAACGTGTACTGAGGCGGCCCCCATTGGCAGAGGCTCAGCTGCGCGGCCTCGTGCATTCATGTGAGACCTTGATTTATCCAACCACACTCCATCATCATTCCGTTACCCTTACCCTTACCCCCTTTTCTAGGAGAAATTTTTAATTTGCCGGAAAACACGGTTCAGTATATCCTCGTGTCATAATATTGGTTGGAGATTTTTTTTTTTCAAATTTTCAACCAATTGTATTATTACATTTAATGTATCAGCATGTGTTTCCTGTCATTTGGTACTACGATCAATGGCAGATCCATAGAGGGACTTGGGAGGTCCTATGACCCCTCGAAGACCCCTAAATCGTTGCTTGAAATTTTTCGGGGACCCCTCGTACTCGAATGAAGGTTGTGCAATTGCAACAATGGCATCCTCACGTGGAAGACGAACACGCGAAGGAAGAAAGAAAATTTTGCCTTTTACAACCTTGGCTCAAAATGCACGTTTTAGCCAACTAATTAAAACCTTTTAAAAAAAAATTAGACTATGGCATAACGCTGGCGTTTGCTTCCTTTTTGTTTTAAGTTCCCAAGACCCCGTCACTCTTCCCGAATCTCCATCCATTCCCCCATCCAAAACCTGAAACCCCCCATTTTCACATATCCAATCCTCAATTTCCCAATTCTCAGAACCCTAAAATCCTAAAATCCCACCCAAACTCATATTTGAATTTTACTCGAATATCATATCTCAATTTGTTTCAAATATCTACACCACCACCATTTGGTTCAAGATTCAAATAAGATTTTTTTGGTATTCTAATCTAATCTTAATCTAATCTCAACTAAATTATATTATTTATTGATGGAGATTTATAATCTATTATTGATATGATTATAAATGTGTTTTATGTTTGTATACTCATTTAATTATCGGAATTTTGTTTATTGATTAATTGGTATATGTTTTTTTGTGTTTTTTTTGTTAATGTGTAGTGTGGAGATAAGAAATATGGAAATGTTTTTCAAGCCAAAGAGCATATTTGCAAATAAAACATTTTCAAACTATGAACATTGTCGTAGACGCTTGAATTAGAATTTTATAGTTTGTAATGTTGTTTGCGTATGATTCATGAATAAAATGTATTATAATTTAACTTTTAAATGTTATTTTTATCTATATATATTTTTTACCTTTATTATTGGGATCCTCCGAGTTTAAAATTCTAGATCCGCCATTGACTACGGTTTAGTGGTATATTCCTTTTCACTTGTAAGTGAAAGGTCTTAGGTTCGATTCTTGCCAAAAGTAAATTTGAACCACATTATGTTAGCTCATTGTGAGGTTTAGCCCACTCACTCCCCTTAGTGTAGATAAATATCATTTGTTCAAAAAAATCAGGTTGTATTCCCAACACACTGAAATATCTCTCCTCCCTCTCCCTCAACTTTTGTCCTCTCTCTCTCTAAATCTCTGTCTTTCTCTCCTCAACATCTACAAGCTTAGGCCAATAATTGCCAGGCAATTGGGCAATAAGCAATTATTGCCTTAGTGAAAGTAATTACCCGAGTGCATATGCACCACGTAAATGAATAGCCCAGGCAATTAGCTTTAAAAATTTATTTTAAAAAATAACAAAAGATAATAATATGTTTGTGCAGCAAAAAATAATCTCAAAATTTAAAAGATGACACATGGATTTTTTTTCGAAGAAGACGAGATTGCCCTCATTAATTGGGCAAGGCAAACAAATGTTCCCACGCGAAGTTCAACACTAAAGGCTCGAGCAGCTGCCTACGACATCACCAAACTCCCTACTCGTGGCATGGAAAAGTTAAAGGCATTAAAGATAAGATTAATCACCAAATCCTATCGTTAATACATTCCTGATTAAAGATCAACTCAAACAAGTAAGGAATATTCATCATAATCAATCAAGGATGCCTATTAATCTCAAATATTCTCTCCTAATTAATAGCTTGGGATAATTCTTTCCTCATTCATCCTACGAATAACACAACCTGACCAATTGGAAGACGAAATGTGTTCGGCAAAACCCTAACACCGTGGCTGGCCATCTTCCTATAAATACTTCATCTACATCATTTTCTAATAAGTTTGTAATGCCCCGCCAATTTATTTCGGAATTTACATTTAGTGGTAGGCCAACAAATGTCCTAGTTACCTTTTATGTTAATAACCATTCTAACATTTCTTTCTTTGACGATTTCCCACTAAAATTTAATCTCGTTTATTTTATGACTGCATCTAACTTCTAGTTAGACTGCCTACGTACCCTTTGGAGGGATCAAGCTAATCGTAGTTCACAATTCATTTTTAATCCATTTCCGAAAATATTCAATACTATATTTAGCAATTGAAACACATCAAATGGATACCAAAAAAAATTCAGAATATCGAAATCTTCATGAAGAGGCAGCATCAGCCTACTAGCCACGCGCCGCCGCAGGTGGTAGTTTCAAGTGAACGGAAACTTAGTTTTTCGACAAACTCCAAAAATTACCAAATTTTCCAGGAAAGTAGAGTTCAATGAGAGAAACAACTTTCATAAATGGGCCGAAGTCCAATTCAGTCGGAAAACACCTAAAATCGCCCTTGATCCTACTGGAACCCTAGGAATAGGTACTCCTTGATTCACCCTCATTCAAACCCCGACGCCTCAACCATTGCTTGAGCCTTATTCCTAGGGTTGAGAGAAGTCTATTGGCGGTGGGAATCGACTGTAATCATTGTCGGAATCACCGAAAAAGGGAGAAAATCGTCGGAACAACCATGGGTTTGTGGCTTCGATTTGCAAAATTGGATAAGAAGTTTAGAAATCCAACACCATAGGGATGTTGGGCTCGCCAAGAGCTTTCCATAGACACTGAAATAACCTCCAACGGAAATCGAACGGAGGAGATAGAACCGGGTCGAGTGGAGAAACCAAGTTGGTCGGTTCTCTCCTTCTCATTTCCCTCATTTCCCCTCATTTCCTTTTCTCTTCTTTCAATCTCAGCCACACACGTGGCACCATATCCACTCTCCAAAAAATTTGGAGTCTTCCAGATTAATAATTAGATTACCATTTTACCCTTAACTTCGTTCGTTAATGACACACCCCGATCGATGAAGGTCGAAACATGCTGGCCGTCATCGTGAGGTGATGTAACCATAAGCGTAAGTGATGTGAAAATGTGAATAAATTAAAACTAAACTAGAACTAATTTAAATTAAATAGTGAAAGAGTGCGCAGTCGTGGGAAGAACCCACTACAATTATTCAAAGCATAATAGACAGTACGACTACAATAAGGTAGTTAAAGTAGCTAAAGTACACTTATTACACAACATTGGATAAGTTCATACTTCTAAATACAGATAATGTCAGAACTATCAAGGGTCCCTCGAATGCCACGAAGAGTGTGGCTATCTAGGTCCTGGAAGGGCGAAAAACAAAGTTGAGTGGGTCAGCAAAACAACGTTTGTAAGAAAACCTTTATTTTTGAATATAATAACCCCTTGTTGTAAAACAAGTATAGTTTCCTTAAAACATACTACGTAAGTATGTAAACAACAGTACAACAACAATATAACCAGAAATATGGCAAGTCATGATATATCAAATACCGCAGTAATATAATCATGCGATAATCAAGTATAACTAAGTGTTCATCCATCTAAGCTGACACACCAGTAGACCTGGCATTCGTGTCGTGTTTTTCGTGTTCGTGTCCTACCCAATATCTTAACGGATCATGTCGTGTAACACCTGTTAAAATAAACGAGTAAAATGACCTGACCCAAAATCGACCCAATAATATTAACAGGTAATATGATTTGACTCGTTACCCGTTAAGGAAAATATATTTTAAACCAATAAATAATCAAATGAAAAACATAATACTAAATAAGTATATGCATACCATATTGCCACATCCAAAAAATAAAAACGTATTTAAGTAAAGTCTTTAATAGTTTTTTAATTAATGTAGAAGTGTAAAAAATATAAAAATATATATATAAACGCTTGTAATGACAAGCTTTACAACTTTCATAAAGAGCTTAACTTCGAAATTCGCCACTATAATTATATAAATCATAGATCAAAATTTAACCGCTGATTGTTGTTTACATTTACGCTCATCAAATTTTGTTTTTTCAGATTTTCTTTTTTGAAAACATGATCTATTAGAGGATGCAGGAAGATGAACGGTTTGGATCGTTGATATTATATTCAAAGTTTTACGGTTAGTGAAAATATTGCTTGATGTTTATAAAGTTTCTACAAACTATATGACATCCACTCATATTTCATTTAATCATAAATATCGAAACGTGATATCAAAGATCTGAACCGTTCATATTCTTACATCCACCAGATGATGATGTTTTCAAAAAAGAAAATTTTAAAAATTAAATTTAGTAAGAAGAATAAAGCGTAAATGACAATCGACGGTTAAATATAAATTTAAGGTTTATGGATTATAGTGTTGGATTTCGAAGCTGACCCCTTCATGAAAGTTGTAAAGCTTGTCACTATGAGTGATTGTATATTTAATTTTTTTTTTTACATTTTTTACACTTCTACAATCATTATTATTAATTTTATTAATTTTGCCCTTAAATAAAAAACATTATTCATGAGGGTTTGGAGGATTTTAAAAATCTAAACAATAATATAAGTGTAAGCACTATCTACTCGTGGAGGAATAACGATGAATCACAAGTGTTTATATATTCTTTCATATTTTTCATACTTGTATGTATGTCTTATTAGTTCTTACCTATACAAATACTATACCAGTTTATTTTAATTTTGGACAACAACATGTTAAGTAAAATTTATTCTAGTAATGATAACAAGGAACTCTCATAATAAAAATAAATAATGACTAAAACTTTTTTTTTTAACTTATATAGAATAATAATACAAAACGATATATTTAATATAGAATATATTGTATATATTAATTTGGCTATTGTATTTTATAATAAATCTTTTAGTAATTAAACTTTAAAATTATTAAAATAATTTTTTTCTTAACGAGTCGAAACAGGTTACCCACATGTTACCCGCGTGTATACCTGTTAAGAACCCGTTATTAACGAGTTCATAACGGGTCACCCGATAATGACCCGATTAGTTATCGTGTTAACCCGAAACCCGTCATTTTCGTGTCTTGTCACCGTGTTGTATAAAAAACTGCCGGGTTTACACACCAGTTCGTACAGATAATTTCTGACATGAACAAGACTGGTTGTAATCAATACGTTGTAGTACTACGATCACGTGAAGGCTAGTGCCGAAGCACGATCACATACGATTCGAAATTGCCTAATGCAATATGTACGACAGGACTGGCACCTAACTTGGATCCAAGGCGAGCGAACGGTGCGAATGTGAACATACACGTGAAGGACTGGCCTTGGCCTTTGGGCGAGTACTAACACCGGGGTGCAGCAATGATGAGCATGTACAAATATGTATGAATGTTATGACAATAATATTCCAACCATATAGCAGCATTTATCACATTTAATATCATAATAACGATACTTGGCGATATAAGCGTAAAAATGAAGTAAATATGTATTCATGGAAACTATAATTATATATAGGTATAAAAACAAACTGCCCACTCACAAATACGTCGTCGGATCGTAACCCATGAGCCTTGCCTGACCCCTCAAGTTCTTGGGATATGTTTCCCCTATAGGTGAAATAACTATTTTTAAATTAATTAAAACACATATACGGAAACTTAAATAAAACCCCATAGTTTGCTCAAACCTAGGGTTTAAATATATGAAATTGATCTACTCGACGTCACAAACCTACACAAATTTACAAAAAGCAAATCGGAGGCCGAACGTGCCCTCACGTGCCGCCTAGGGCACAGCCATACGCACCACCATGCGCAGGCAGAGGCTGACGGAGGCCTAACGGCCGTTAGGAATATTCCGTTAAATCCTTAACAGAAGTTAACAGTGTTACTTGACATCGTTAGAATATTTCATCATAGTTGACCGAATATTTCAACGTCTTCTCTGGTGGTCCTCGCTAGTCGCTGCCGTCTAAACTTGCCGAAAACTGAAAAATTTCGCCAGTTTCTAGGAAAAATTTCAAACCTTCATATCTTCATCATTTCTCAACCATTTTTCACAAAATTTATATGGAAATGAAGCTTATGAAGTGTAGAATCAGTTTATACCTTTTGGAAGTCCAAAAATGGACGAGAAAAGGCCTGAAATTGGCTCCTCAAAACTCGTCAATTTCGACGTCAACTCTTCCTCAAACCTTTACTAAAGACCTCAAGGAGTAGAGTGGAGGCCTTTGGACTTCCTAAAAACCTGTAACTCGATCACAACTCATCGGGGAAAGGTTGAGCCAAGTTGGACCTTCCGAGTTGGTGAGTCAAAACTTAACCAAATCGCGATCTGGTTACATGGTTGTGTTCGTGGAATTTAGGGGAGTTCAATGGTGTAGGTTGCAGGTCACATTTGAGTGTTTTGAGGGTCTTTTGAGGGAGTTACGGAGTGAGAGAGGTGTCGACTTTGAGAAAGAGAATGAGAAGAGAAAAAAAGAAAGGGTGCTCTCTGATTGGGTGAAGAGTTTAATGGTGATGATATGATTGGTTGCTTTCAAATGAGGGAAAGCAATTGATTGGGTGGAAATGAGGGATTCAAGGAAAAAGCAAGAGTTTGATTGGTGGATGACAAAGGAAGGCACGGGTTGCGTTAAAAAGAAATTAGGGATAGGGTTTTTCAAATTTCCTATAGTAAAATGAATCATAAAATTTATCCATCACAGTGTTTCTAACATTGATAATTTAATACGCACGCATGTACCAATCTATCCGTTATCCTCGTACTTTAACGGAGCGTAACTTTTTCGTTACAAATCCAATTCGAGTCTAACTCGCGTTCACGTGTTTGTGACGATGAGTACTAATTACATACAAAACTAGGAAAAGAAACAACAGTCGAAAACAATGTCCATGTCATATTCCACTTTTTCCCCCAAAAAGAGCAAAATCGTTATAACACACCAATGAAAAAGAAATTCCAGTGAAAAGTAGGGACAGGTTGTCATAGTTAATAGCTCCTTCATTATAACTCCGTTTCACAAATGGTTTGCGCCTACTCGTTCATGAGATTGAGCTCTATCCAAATAAGCAAAGAAATACAATAAAATATACGAGGATAAAATACGTCCTCGTATAACTACGTTAACCAACTAGGGCATTTTCGTTATTTTCCACTTAACGAAAAATTATACAACATAAATAATAATCAAATCAAGGAACGGGATTCCACATTTTCCCTGTTCAAAATTCATAACCCTAATTCAATTTATTTTCAATTTCCTCCACATAACCATAACATAACTAGTTTATATTTTAATTTTTCAGGGTATTACAAAGTTCTAGCTACGCATACAAACCATAAACACTCATTCTTCTAAGAGATGTTGACTTACGCATTGGTGATCCATTATCCAACCCCTCCCCCCGCCCCCCAGCAACCTTGTGGACGCGTGCGACTTTGGTCCTTGATCAAAGATGTTGATTGTTTTGTAGATACAAATTTGTCAAGACTGAAGACAACGGATTTTTAACATCACAATGTTAATTTCGGAAATGATTTTTAACTAATCCTATCACGCCATGTGTCATTATCCGGAATTACAATTTTTGTGGAAAAGTATGGGTTGGGTATTTCGTGGAAAATATATAATTTTTTTTAATTTTTAACATTATTTTCTAACCAAATTAATGTGGACCTTAAGATACAATATATATATATATATATATATATTTTTTTTTTTTGCAATTCAATAGGCCAGGTTGTGCCAAGTGGGCCCAAAATATTTTTTTTTTCTTCATATTTTTATCCCTAAATTAAGGACGAATTAAGATGAATCTTTGGATTATAAGACAGTTAGAAATTCAACGGTCCATGTCAGTTGGAGGGCCTAACGCAAAATATTAATAATAATAATGTAATTGACGTCAGCCTAAATGTCAAACGGACTCAGGCACACACACGGGCAAGGATTGTCTAGTGACTTGGTCCTGAAACCTTGGGCCCACAATTTGCCCGACGTTTTGAGGGAATTGGACTGCTCAATTCTTTTCGCCGTTGGGTAGAGCTGGAGTTGCTCTATTAGAGCAACTCCACCCATGGAGCCCTCCCCCCTGGCAATCCACTATTGAATCCACCCTTTTGAACAGTAACTGCCTTTAATGAATAGTAACTACCATAAATGAACAGTAATTGCCATTTGCATCTCCACCCTTGGAGCCCTCCCCCCTGGCAATAGACAATTAAAATAATAGTTTTTTTTGTTTGTTTAAATAATACAAAATAAAATTATTTGTAATTTCGGATAAAAATTCTTAAATCGTTCTCGTTGTGTCACGTGTCATTTTATCCAAAAAAACAATTATTTAGCGAATGATTTCGATAAGATTTTTATCCAATGTTATCGTGTCATGTGTCGTTATCTTTTCAAAATCTTTGGTAAAAATAAATAATTTTTTATACATTAAAAATATTATAATATTAATCCAATTAAAAAAATTAAAAATTAAAAAAAAAAAAAAAAAACAGAAACCCGAACCCAGATCCATTTCTTCCACCTCTCCTCCTACCCCCGAGAACCCCTGCAAAAACCAGAACCCAACTACCTCCCCCCCCCCCCGCCGCCGCGACGACCCACCCCCCGCCCCCGCGACGACCCACCCCCCCCCCCCCCCGCGACGACCCACTTCCCTTCCGCACCCATGGAAGCCCAGCTCTGGTCCCCCCCTCTCTCTCTCTCTCTCTCACACACAAAACAAATCTCCGGTCCCCCTCTCTCTCTCTCTCTCTCTCTGACACAAAATAAAAAATAAAAAATTGCAAAGCCCTCGGGCCACAGGCCCGTCGACTCCCCACCCCCCCTTCGCTCGTGCTCCCACCGTCGCTCGGGCTCCACACGGCTGGAGCTCAGTCCACAGGGCCTCGGGCCCTTTCCTCTCCACTGTCCCCCGAGCAACTAGCAAGGCTGGAGTCGCTCTTAAGACAAGAAAATGTAAATTTAATCTCTTGTAAATAACTCTTGGGCCAAGGATGTTGCAGAAGCGAAACACTTTTCCTTCAACTTTTTAAATTTCTTTGTTACGATGGACGGAATAAAATTTAAAACTTATTGTAATCTTAATTCATTACTTTATCATCCTTAATCACTTAACTAGTAACTGGTTTCCCAATTACACAATTCCAATCAATATCCAAATACATTAATGGACAATTAGTTACTGCCCCATGTCCTTTATGATGCAGCATTGCTTTATTTCCTTGACCTAACTTGTGATTTTCTTAAACATAATCTAATACTTTAATTAGATGATCTCATCATTTTATAGGTAAATTAATTAATACTTTAGTCACACAAATCATCATTTCATCAAATAATTCGGCTCTTAATCGGCCCCATTTGTTGACTTTCAACTAAATCTTCAGAATCCAATAGAATATTTTGGATATATATGTTGGAATTGGATCCCATCCAGATCCATTTTGTGGGGATATGATCCCCACATCTTAATCATTTATCGTGTATTGTGTGGTCAGAAATCATTTAACTTTTTTTATTTATAATTAAACACAAATAATATCTGATAAAAACTGATCACACGATATACAATGAACGGCTAAGATGCTAGGATCCCCACAAAGTGGATCCAGAGGGGATCCTCTTCCATATTTGTTTATCCTCTCCAAACCATGGGGTTTTGGGATCTTTGGAGCGTATATTATATTTTTTGCATTAGTCTAGGTTGTGTGTATACCAATTTCTATTTATAATGCCCATATTCTTTCTGGTAAGTGTGCATATGCTTTCAGAGAAGACTCCCAACAGCGAAAAAAGACATGTTATTAGACTAATTACTAGTAGGTGGTGCACGAGCTTTCTTAGGGCGATTAAAAAGACAGTGCACGTACACGTTGTGCAGAACACAAATGAAAATTAAACTATATTTTCTCCCTCTGGAAATGCTACTCAGCAGAGAGAGGCCAGAGACAAACAGATATGACAGGGAAAGACTCATGGGGTTTGCCACCATTCCTAAATTTCACAATCAGAAAAAGGGAGGGCAAAACATAATTATTTAAGCATAATCACCAGAAAAGCTTGCTTGAGTCTTGATCTAGGGTTCTCTTTTTAAATATTGGCATAGTTAGGTTGCGTTAGGATTTTTTGTTGTGTACAGAATTTGCATTAAGATTTAGCAAACTCATTAAGTTAGGCATTCCCAAACTATCACGTGATTGTCAATTTACTCAAATAAAGGGTAAAATGGATGAGAAAGTAATCCATGAAGTAAATTAACAATTACGGGATAGTTCAGAGGCATAAACGACAGTTTGCTAAAATAAAAATCACCATCTTCACAAACGGAAAGGTTTCTTTATTGCCCTTTCCTGTTTCAGATTATGTGAGAGTTTTCTCGAGTCTGTTGGCCCACGTTTGCACTAGCAAACTTGAGTCTCAGCCAGACCTCACACTGCTGGGTAAAAATTGACAAGAGCAGCAACAAAGATTTATTCCAGGTCCAAAAGCACCACATATTCACTGATTCAAAAGAACAATATTCCTTGTATTACACAAAGCAACAACGACGAATTTTACAACTTTTTTCAATTGACAATGACACATAAATTTATGCAGACACGATCCACTCCCGGAACAATCCTAAAAGAAATGTGGTAAACCAGTCAATCAGGAGAAATGGCTATTTCTGTTGGTAACAGTTAGATTTTTGGAAGGGATTTTGCCCGGATAAACTGTTTAAGAATGGCTTTCTCCTCATCAAGGCGCTTCTTCTCTTCAGGATCTTTTGGTTTAACCTTTCTTTTCTCTTCCAGCATCCACTTGAAAAGTTGGCGTTGTTGATCCTCCGGGATTGGTTCCCGCAATTTCACAGGCTCTGTGATGCTTGGTGAAGGTAGGGGTTTCTCAGTAGTAGGTGTTGTTTGAGCTGTTGTTGGAACGGTAGTAGTCACGTCTTCCTCTATGTCTTTCTTCTTTGTTCTCATAAACAGGTAAGCTACAAAAGTAATTCCAAACATCAGTCTCCAAATAGAAGTGCATTAAGATCCATAATTATGCAACAAAGAAGCAAATAAGGTATTGAAGCAATCATATTCCTAGTGAGGTATTTTCCATTCTACCATGCATCCCATGTCCATACACGCAAGTGTAAATAAATCACGGGCAGATAGACTAAAGGAAAGCCAGTTTTACAGTTTCAAAACAATTCATAAAACTTCTTCCCTAATCTGTTGCAAAAGAAGCAGATAATGCCAGACTGTAAATAGCTGGTTCAAGTTAACAGGGATTACGATCTGGCAAGAAGACATTCTAAGCTGATACAGTTAAAAAATGGCTGCATTCGGTATATCATCAGGTCCCTCACCAATGAATAAAGTCTTTAAACTGAACCACTTCTAAAACAAAAATGTGAACTGCAACCTACGCTCAATGGCAACTACCTCGATTTAGTTTACTCATCAGCATCCCTAGTTACAGTATTGACCAGTTACTGCAAGTAACAAAAAAAGTTGAACTACAGTAGCAAATCACAAAAACATCCTTCATATGTGCTGTGTGCACATGGGCAACCATCAGTTTTCTCAAATTTCCACCTTGACCCTTTACCAGCATGCACAGTCCCATTTGAGCATTACTAAAATCATACCGAATGGGAATGCACAGAGTTCAACATATAAAACTTACACCAAAAAGTAATTACCAGTAGCTTATACCAAGTAAATACAGACTACCCTTCATCACTACATCTTGTCATGTAGTACATCTGAGGGTAGTATTCAAGAAGTTGGTTAAAGCTTAAAAGTCACCCAAGTAATTTTAAGTCCATGCTGATACAATTTCCATCACCTACAATTCACAAGCAACTACCAACGAATGTAGAGAATCTAGAGATCTTCTCTTGAAGGCTCCCCTGTCTTATTACAATAATTGTGATTGTTACAGGAAGTAGGATGCTGGGAAAATAAAATTCAATCTGTCTAATCAACTATTTGATTGTAATTAGCAATCACATGTTTTGGGATTTGTAATTATTTACCCGCATCACACACAGCAAAATTTAGACATCCAAACTACTTTTAAAAGGGCTTTTGAACTCTCATTACCCTTCCCCATAGATATACATTAACATACAACCAATCAGCACTACTCATCAACGACTTCAGCATATAGAAGCATTTCAGGCCTAACTACCTACTCAGTATGTACACTTAATGTCCTTTAAGGAGATCATTCTTTCAAAGTCAAACTTGGATCAGAAAAATCGTTCAAGGGTTTTTCCCTCTAGATGATATGATAATTAAATTTAAAATTTTAAACAGAACACAGCGGCCCCAGAGGGTAGAGGGCAGAACTTACCCCTACACAACTTACTGACAAGAAAAAAAAAATGCCAAAGAATTCATACGCTGCACCAAAATACTCTACTCTTTCGAGACGTCCTCATTCGTATTCAGTCACAGATTCACAACACAAATCATACATAATACCCAAGGCACTGTAATCCTCTAGCCTACAGGCCACACGGTGGAAACTACTCTGATGCCAAATGCAATGAACCCACAAGTCGAAATTCTCCCTCTAAAACCAACTTAAAACAGGAGCTCAAGAGCTCATAAACTAACCCACTCTGTTTTTCTTCTCTTCTTTTATGTGGAACAATTGGGTTTGGGTTCTGACCAAACAAATGAAATCAGAGTCAATCATTAGCAGTTAATCAACAACTTATCGAACAAAACCGCCATCAAGAAAAGCATTAAGAGGTACTAAAATCCATTTCCAATCCACCAGTATCTCATACTTTCTTTCACAAACAGATACCACGATTACAAAAGGCTGGCAGAAACAAAAAACCAACAATTTATTCAATCAACTTAAAAGGAAAGAGAAAGGGAAATATACCTCCAACGCCCAGATTGACAGTCAAGAGCAGAGGCCAGAGAAACTTGTAACGCCGAGCAAACGACTCCTTCGGGGGCGGAGGTGGCGGCGGAGACGAAGACTGAGCCGACGTCATTGTCGATGGCGATGGCGAAGAAAAGTCCTTCCCTTTGTGTTGATCCTGAAACTGTTTCAACTGCGCTGTTTATTTGAAAACACAGAAAGCGACTAATAAGATTCCAAAACCCCAATTATTGAAAAGCAAACAAGATTCTGATTTCAACAGCGGTTGAGACAAAAGCTGCTTCTGATTAAGAAAAAAGCAGAAATGATTGGCAGGGAAGTTGGGCTTCTACCTTTCTTGGGTTTGTTGGCGTAGAGCTTGGGACCATCTTCTATCATTGTTGCTGGAACGTCCGAAATTCCTTCCTTTCTTCTTCTCCCCAAACTTCCAAAGTCCTTTTCCTCGCGTACTCCACAATCTACACTGGTGTTTGCTTTTCTAACTTTTGCAGTCAGGTCGTGATTGGGCCGGGCCCGGTTCATCACGCTCCGGTCCAGCTTAGACCGGACCTCTGGCTGATGAAGGGCTCGAGTTTCCCGAGCTTGGACTCCAGCCCAAAATCAAACATGAAATCTCAGCCCCGGTGTTGAAATTGGGTTGAAATTCAAATGTTATGCCCTCAAAATTCTTTATGGCTTGTTTGTAATCTTCTCAATAAAAAAAATCAAAAACTAAAAATAAAGCAAGTTAAAAGGACACGCGTCACTTAATAAAATTGGTGCAGGAGATATGAATTCAATCACTTAACTTCAACCGCAAGTCACTCAGGGGTTCTACGAACCTACAAGCGAACTTCTCACTCATTCAAATGGTCAGGGCTAAAAAAGGATGTCCAACGATTTGTCGCTGCTTGTTACGTGTGTCAATGCCAAAATTATGAGGCTACGAAGCCGCCGGTTTACTCCAGCCTCTGCCAATTTCGAAAAATATATGGCAAGACATTGTAATGGACTTCATTGACGGGCCACCTCAGTCACATGGTAAAAGTTATATTCTCGTAGTCCAAGTATGGACATTTTGTGCCTGTTACCCATCCATACACTGCCTCTAAAGTGGCTGACACCTTCGTCGAAGAGATCTCCCGCTTTCATGGAATGCCGACATGCATAGTCAGTGATGGGGATTTCACATTCCTGAGTCAATTTTGGTTTGAATTCTTCAAAGCTCAAGGCATCAATCAAGCTTTGCGATTCGACAGCTTACCACCCTCAATCGAACGGAGAATCAGAAGTTTTGAATAGAACATTGGAACATTGTTTAAGATGTTTCGTCGAAGACAAACTGACAAGCTACAGCTCCAGGTTACCATCGGCTGAGCGATGGTATAACACCACCTACCAAAGCGCAATAAGGATGACACCATTCGAAGTAGTTTATGGCTACCCACCGCCTACTGTGGCTTCTTATGTTCAAGGTTCCGCATCACTCTATACGATGGATTCTACTCTACAAGAGTGAGATTCTCTCCTAAAGCAGCTTCACCATAACTTGCAGATGGCTTAGGATTGGATGAGAAACTATATGAACAAAAATTGTACTGAATGCGAGTTCAAGATGGGCAATTTTGTTAATGCGCGCTTCCGACCTTATTGGCAGACCACAATGAAGAAAAATCATTGTCACAAACTTTCTCCCGCTACTTTGGACCCTATAAAGTCCTGAAATGCATTGGTAAGGTGGCTTACAAGCTAGAGTTGCCCCCAACTACTCGAACGCACCCTACATTCCATGTCTCTTTGTTGAACAAAAAGGTGGGTGATAATGTCAGCTCCTCTACTCAATTACAGCCACTTCAACCAGATGGACAGATGGACAGATGCTACGTTTCGTAATCTCCGTCATAGTTGGATCTCGTAGTATGAGAGCAAAAGTTCCAACAAACTCTAAAATTTCAATTAGTTCCAACAAACTCTACACATCCTAGCAAGCATTCATACAAGTTTTTTCCTGTTTTGTGAACAGAATACAGTTGTTTTTTGCCATATTGGACGGATTCAGTTGCCCAGTTTTTCTCTCGTTATGGACGTCAAGTTCAAGCGCACCATCATTAATCAGTTCCAAGGACGACCGCCTCCATAGCCCCTACCACGATCTCGAAAGCCCCCATGACCTGATCAATTAAAAATGACAAAACAATACAAATTCAGTAATGTTTATTGAACCACTCATCGACACAATTTAGCATATGCTGATTCATGGACGCCACTATGCACACCAATACATTAAAACCAACACGCACATTCAGAGCATGTGCATAAACATTTCAAATTCCCTGAAACTGAAGTACACAGATTTAAGAAAACATAGTTTCTTACTTCTAATCAACTTCTTCAAACTAAATCACATATGATCCCCAGAAGATGGTCCCTCTTCAAAAATTAAATTTTTTGTCAAGATATTGGAAAAAGCTAAATTTTGGTACATGGTCCATACGTTTGTGCTTTATTTATCAACAAAACTCTGACACTGACATCCAAACTTCAATGAGCAAGATGGACAAGGTAACCTATTCATCAAAAGGGGTATCCACTACATGTACGTATGTGTCCAGCAATATTTTCTAAAGGCGTCCAGACTAACTGACCTGAAGGGGGAGGTGGTGCACCACGACCCATTGCTGCCAACTCAGGACTGACTTTCTGTCCAGCTTCCTCAAGCAAGGCAATAAGTTCCTTTGCGAACCTAGCATTAGCAGCTGTAAAGAATGTGTAAGCTGTTCCTTTTGCCCCAGCTCTTCCGGTTCGGCCAATGCGGTGAACATAATCCTCAAGGGATCCAGGAAAATCATAGTTAATAACAAATTTCACATCCTTCACATCTGCAACCAAATCAAACATCACAAAGAGAGATTAGAAACGAGAATGTAGACCAATTCATAGGTTAAGTACATTCAAGAAATTCTGCTTGATTAACACACCTATGCACCCCAAAGTTAGCAGTTTTTGCCTACCAAAGACCAAAGGCAAATCCGATGCACTCCAAAACCTTACCTGGCTCAAAGGGAAACAATTATTCACAGGCAGAGATGATTACCACCAAAACCTAAGGATGAAGTGTAGGCTTCCCAAAATCAGTACCATCCAGCCAAATGTGGATGGCAATAGATTCAAATTAACTACTGTGTAATACGTATTTGTTCCAGTCCAATTATACAGTCTAAAATTTGGTACAGATGCTTCAAGTATGCACGAATAGCCTTAATAATCAGAAAAATAGTATTCTCCTTTGTGGGGTGGGTCTCATTCCACATGGGAAAGTTGGGAAATAATTTGAAAAAAGAGTTGGGAAGAATATCATCTTTCAGTAGATAAGTAACAAAAAAATAATGGGCTGATAAACAAAAATGTCATATAGACATAAGATAGAACATGAGAGAGAGAAAAATCAAATGGTGTCCAGCATGCCTTTGACAATCGACGCTACGAAATTCTCTTAAGTGAAAACAGCTTCCATTTTCTTAAGTTACTACCATGAAACATGATTTTGGAGGGGGGCGAAAACATTCTATTCATAGATTAAATTAAGTCTTCAACTGTGGAAGATAATGCAAATAACAGAT
Organism: Malus domestica; assembly: GCF_042453785.1. Classification (NCBI taxonomy): domain Eukaryota; kingdom Viridiplantae; phylum Streptophyta; class Magnoliopsida; order Rosales; family Rosaceae; genus Malus; species Malus domestica. The sequence goes on along the minus strand of NC_091669.1, from coordinate 16,885,314 downwards.
AAAACCTAACCAAATAAGAATTCCTTTCAAGTCTTTTCACAAGCTTAACAGAAATTCTTTCCATACCTAGACCACGAGCAGCAACATCTGTTGCAGTCATTATGGGGCTCTTGCCCGCTTTAAACTCGGAGAGGACCCAATCCCTTTCTGCTTGACTCTTGTCACCATGAATCGAAAGAGCAGGCCAACCATCCATGCGGAGCTGCCGAGTGATCTGATCACATCCTTTCTTAGTATCCATGAATATCAATATTCTGCTGCCATCCATGATATCCTCGAGCAACTTTACCAATCTGGAAATTTGAAAGGAATCAGAAAGATAACCTGCAGAAAATATGACAAGGCTAACCATTTGAAAGTTACAAACCAAAACATAGATAGCACCCTACTTGTTATATTTCTGATTTTCAGTAATGATGTCAACGATTTGGCGGATCGAATGGTTAGCTTTCAAATCTGGAGAGCCTATTATCACCTGTTCAACATCCAAAATATGTACATTAGTTGTTGGCATAATAATATTATATATACGATAAGAACTATTGCAACCACATGATAGAAGAAAAGGGAATCTTATTACTGCCAGTTTCTTGCAGTATCAATAATTGAAGGTGACAAACTGACAACTGAAGACTGTCCTAAAAGATGCAGAGCACTTTTATACTAAATGAAAGATGGAGTACTTTGTATGGGTTGTAAAGGAACTGCCTCGCCAGTTGTTCAACCTCCTTTGGCCAGGTAGCACTCCAGTATAATGTTTGACGGTCTGGGCGAATCTGCATTCAATAATATTAGAGTATAATGACAAATTCCAACTGAACATAAACTATGAGAGAGGGTGAGAGTGATATGCAGGGGAAAAATTCATTTTCACTCGTTTCTATAGACATTTCAGGATGCACCTTTTATGCAAAAATGATTTGACCTACCTAGTTGGGCTTGACTAGCATGTACCTATGTCATAATACTTTCTATGTATGTCATACTCTAACAAATTACAGCCACTAGAATAAGGAGTAGATCCAGAAGCTTCCCAGTACAGCAGTGCGTTACAATACAGGATCATAAACAAACACACTTAATGCTGTTTTGTGATGTCCAACAGCTCAAGAAAAATTAGAAACATAAAATACTCACTCTTCTGTCAAAAATCAAACTACTGATACTCCATGTGCTGTTTATCCAAAAAGTGCTTGAAATGGTATTCACCAGAAAGTTCTCAGCATGTGTAATGGTAACAAATCTTCTTACAATATGATTGAAATGATGGATATAATCATCTCCATAATTACCATTTGAGGCACAATGCTTTTCAATGACATTATTTCGTTTTGTTGGAGATGTATCCAAAGAACAAATGGTCTGCGATCTCAATCAAAGTCTTAAAGAGGAGCTGTATCTTTGAAAGAGTGGCACCAACCAAACATAAACATTGGGGAAAGGAAAACACAAAAAATACATGCACCACTTTGCTACCACGAAAAAGCATACATTCACTGATGATTCACCAAGATATTGGCCCTACCATATTGTATGCATTCTAAAAGTTTTGACCTGTGTGCAGATCTTCAGTATGGTATGAATAACTTTTGAATGACCCGTAACTTTCTCCAGATAATTTGAATTTTGAAATAGTAATACATGTTTTAAATAAACAAGCATTACCCAGACTAGTGTTAAGAATAAGTTTCCTAACAAATCAAGACATTTTGTGATTTAAGAAACCCAGAGTAATAACTTTAGAACTGCTCAATTTCTTCTGAGCTAAGTTGTAGACTTTAAAGACATTCACTAATGTTTTCTAGCTTTTCAAGAAATCATAAGTCCACATGAACATCAGTAGGAATCAGAAACTAGATACGACTTTAGAAAGCGAGAAAAAAAGGCTTTGACATGGGGAGGAAAAACTAAGTAATAAATCATCCTGATACACAGATAAAAGTAGAACATGTTCTAATGCATACAGATTGGTAAAATCTCAAACCTGTGAAACAATCTTCCTTATTTGAGGGTCAAACCCCATGTCTAGCATCCGATCAGCTTCATCTAATACAAGGTAAGTGACCCTTCGCAAGTTGGTATGATGTGATTCCATCATATCAATCAATCTTCCTGGTGTAGCAATTACAATCTCAACTCCTGATCCAAATATAAGAATGATGTCAACAAGAAAAATAAGCAATTACTAAAACAAGAGCTTTATTTACCAACTATACCTAAACAGATTGATAAGTCATCTTAGCCATGATTAATGTCTTAATAGGATATCTGAGTTCATAATATTAATATATGATACCATAAAATTACAGTAGTACAATAGCTATTCCAAAAACTAAGTTCACCACTACCACCACATACCTTTCTGCAGATCACGAACTTGAGGTCCCTTTGGAACCCCACCATATATGCATGTGCTTTTAATTTTTGACGATGAACCAAATTTAGTAGCCTCTTGTTGGATTTGAACAGCAAGTTCACGGGTTGGAGCTAAAACTAGAACTATCGGGCCATCTCCAGGAGCTAAATAAATATTATAAAGTTAGATTCGTATGCCCAACCAATACAAATATAATTCAAAAGGTAAAAAGAAATACAATCAATATTTGAGAATTTAATTATCTTAAAGATTACATACATAGAATTGGCTGGGCATTGACATGGACGATTGCAGGCAACAGGTAGGCTAGTGTCTTCCCTGATCCTGTTTCAGCAATACCAATGAGATCACGACCTTTCAAAGCCATTGGCCATCCTTGAGCTTGGATTGGTGTAGGTTCCACAAATCCAGCCTTTGTAACTTCTTCCAAAACGTATTCTGCAGCCCAAGAGGAGCCATTCAGTTAGTGCGCTATTTATGGAAACAACTTATTAACATCCAATGGGGACATTCCTTGAGTAAGTCAGCTAGTGAGTTCCAAGAACAAATCTGACTACGTGAACTTATAATACAGTTGAGCTCATAGTGTACATGAAAAGTTACGTGAAAGAATAATGTAAAACAAGCATAACTGGCACCTAAACTACTGATAATTCAAAAGTATGGTATCACTGCTGGCTGTTAATCACTCTCCAACTAAGTTACCATATCCTTTAATCACAAAGAGTTTCAAGATGGACTAAATATTGGAAACTTTATAACATGCACTCACGATAAATCAATGTGACACCTCAAAACATAGTTATACATTTGCTGTATGAAAAAGGAAAAAGTACCTGGAAACCCAGTGTCACGGAAACTCTTGATGGGTTTTGGAACATCCCGGCCTTCAACAGTAATTTCCCTCCGTTTCCTATACTCCTCAACCTCCACCTCTGACATTTTTTCCACTTCAGCCGACTCAACATAGAAATTCTTCTCAAAAGGTATCAATCCATCCAAATCCAACTTCCTTGGTGACTCAGCACCATCATTATCCCTCCTGCTTGACGAAGACCGTGCTGAGCCACCATAGCCGGTTGCCCCACCAAAACCGGAATCACTAAAACACCGAAAAATTTATAAAAAATTGAGTTAATTCATACATGTAAATGAACCGGTAGCCCCACCAAAACCAGAATCACTAAAACACCACAGAATTTACAAAACAAAATTGAGCAAATTCTTACATGTTAATGAAAAGCAACAGTTTTTCATTCATGGGTCAATATTAGAAAAAACAACGTATCAAATTTATCCAAAATTGATAAGTATTTGAGTTGGGCCCAGGAGAACAGAATCATGTTACGCAAAAAATGCTAATAGGTTAAAATTAAGCACAATTTAACAAAGGGTAACTCAGAAAACAACAAAATTCAGGCAAGTAAAAGAAGAAAAATGGATTTGAAGGCAGTAAATTTTGAATTGAATGTATTTTGGTTCAACCCAATTAAACCTTACAAATCAAGTCAACAGAATTAAAAAATAAATAAATCAATTTGATGTAATGTGAACCAATACAACGCACAGAGGAGAGTAATTAAATTCCTACGAGAGAGAATCAGAAGGAGGGTACCTTCTCCGGTCACGGTAGGAAGTGGGGTCGCCGGAGCGGCTGTCGTAGCGGCTCATGGTGGCGAGTTACTGCTGCTGTGCGTCACCGCCGGTGAGATTATCAGGGAATTTTGAGGGTTTTGGAAGCAGATGTCCGAACAGCCAAGAGGCCAGAATGTTCTCTCTCTCTCTCTCTCTCTCTCTCTCTCTCTCTCTCTTCTCCTCTTCTATGATTCTCTGCAGCTTGTTGTATGCTAATCCTGTGGGTCTAATGTATCTGAGTGGCTGGATAACCAATAACGAGAAGCCACGTGTAAGCGGTGAAAGTCTGCGACATAGGCTTCTGAAACACAAGGCCCATCGTGTGAAGCACAAGTTTATACCCAATCGGCCCAATGTAATGTTCCTCTCCTTCTGAAATCCAATTAAAACCCAATAACTAAATAAAGCAATTAACACTTTGCACCCCTAGTTTAGGATGAGTGATATTTTGGTCCCTGACATTTAAGAATTGACACTTTACTATTTTATTATTGGAAATTTTGGTTGAAAAAACTGATATTACTAATTCTTACTATTGCTCATATACTACGATCTAGTGGTATTCCTCTTTACTTATAAGTGAGAGGTCTTATGTTCGATTTTTGGTAAAGGCGAACTTGAACCACATTATTGCTAGCTAATTGTGAGGTTAATTCTACCCCTTCCCCCTTAGAGTAGATAATATCGTTTGTTTAAAAAAAAATTGTCATTAATTTGCAATTCATGTAAACAAAAGGTATGCACATTGAGTATTTGTAAGAAAAAAGAACAATTGTAACTTTAATCTAAGTGGTGTATTATTCTTGTAGTTAGACCTTTTACAATAGATTGAAAAAAGTTAATGTGATATCAATATATTGACTCATGTTTATGCATAAAATCAGTGAGGACTTTGGTACAACAGAAAGTGTTAAGTTTGTGACCTTCGCTAGATTGCTCCGGTCACTAGTGTGGATAAGTAAGTAAATGGATAGACACAGGGAAGCAAACACAAGATGTACGTGGTTAATCCAAATTGGCTACGTCCACGGAGTAGAGGAGTTCTCATTAATTGTGAAGGGTTTACACAAGTACATAGGTTCAAGCTCTCATTTAGTGAGTACTAGTGAATGATTTAGTACAAATGACATTAGAAAATATAGTGAGAGAATGATCTCTATTTATAGAAGAGAGTTTCTAGTTTCATTCTGACATTGACACGTGTCGTGTTGTGATTGGCTTCTGATGTTGACACGTGTCGCACTGTGATTGGCCTCCTGGTTGGAGGGAAACTCTTCTGGGTCCTTGACGATATAACGTTGACCGGTACTCAGTAGTTTCGGGATTGGTCAAGTATGGTACAAACAATGATTCCCTAAGTTCCCAAGTGAGGGAAACTCCTTGGTTGGGGACTTGTAAGATCCAAGTCATTGAGTAATCACGAAACTTCTAAGTACCGAAGTGTGGTATCATTTTCACTTGCCTTATCTGTCTCATATGTAGATGTGACATCTTCTATGGAAGTACTTTTCCTCCATCCAGGGGTGGTATCTTTAACCGATAAAGATGCACAAGGTAATGTATCAATTTCACTTGAAGCTTACTTGTAGTTTCGGGCTTGGTCAAATGCGATACAAACCCTATAGTAGGAGTCCCCCAAGTCGCCGAGCTAGGAGATTTGCCGAATGAGGTAACAGACAAGGTAAGCAATCAGACTTCCAAGCAAGCAACCTGGATCAGAGGTTCGACTTCGGCTTCCGGTTGATTGTTCTCCTTCTCTTTGTGTCGTAAATAGCACCAAGGATAAGGAGAAGCAAATGGAGAAGAGATGATATGAGATACTTTTGCTTTTGAAGAAGTAACTTTCCACGTGCTTATTCTTGAACTAGGCTGGAGGGTTTTCTGGTTTCCTCCAGAGTATAAGGCCGACTCAAGAATTTGAGGGTCAAAATAAGTCCATCAAATCTAGAGTACTTTTGACCCTGATGATATGGGATACTTTTGCTGTTGACAAAGTAGTGGATGTATCGGCACGTGCTCTGTTACGCTTGTCTCCACATGCTTCCTTATATCCTTCTCACTTGCCCTATCTATTCCTCAGGCAGATGTGGTATCTTATCTGGAATCGTAAGATGTTGAAGATGAGTACTCGAGAGTAATGCCAGGTAAGTAATCAGGCAAGAGGTTCCAGGCAGTCAGTTCCTGACTGGAAGCTTGATTCCAAGTGCTGACCGATTACTCTTTTTCTCCTTATCTTACAGGTAAGAACAAGGCTAAAGGAAAAGACAGGGAAAAAGCATGATATGGGATACTCTTACTTTTAACCCTGATGATATGAGATACTCTTGCTCTGGTGTGGCTTGTTTGCAGAGGTATTATCGGGGGAATGGAAGAAAGCTGAGTATTTTGAGAGGCTTTGTTGGGAGTGCCATCTCAGATATGAGGAAGGGTTGAGTATTTTTGCAGGTCTGCCTGTCCGTGGAGGATGGAGGTCGACATATATAGGAGTCTCCCTAACAACAAGTAGTAATGTTATTCATTTACCCTTCTTGGTCGTAGCAATGTAGTGGGAGCTGCAAGCTTCACGTGTTTTAACTTTGTCAGAGCACTTTGAAAAAATGGTATGTGGTATCTGGAAAGCTAATGTTGGGTGTGAATATTGCAGACAAGCTTTATCCAAGGAAATCTGGCTCTCGAAGTTTGGAAAGCGATGCCTCTTCGGTTTTCGAACAAGCAATCCTGTCGAGGATCTAGCACTCGAGATTCGGAGAGCGGTGCCTCTTCGATTTTTGAGAAAGTAATCCTGTTAGGAGTCTGGCTCTCGAGATTCGGAGGGCGGTGCTTCTTCGATATTTTAACACGTAATCCTGTTGGGAGTCTGGCTCTCGAGATTCAGATAGCGGTGCCTTTTCGATTTTTGAGAAAGCAATCATGTTGGGAGTCTAGCTCTCGAGATTCGGAGAACAGTGTCTCTTCGATTTTTTAGAAAGTAATCCTGTTAGGAGTCTGGCTCTCGAGATTTAGATAGCAGTGTCTCTTTGATTTTTGATAAAGTAATCATGTAGGGAGTCTGACTCTTGAGATTCGGAGAGCAGTGTCTCTTTGATTTTTGATAAAGTAATCCTGTTGGAAGTCTGGCTCTCGAGATTCGGAGGGCGGTGCCTCTTCATTTTTTAAGCACGTAATCCTGTTGGGAGTTTAGCTTTCGAGATTCGGAGAGTTGTGCCTCTTCGATTTTTGAGCAAGCAATCTTGTTGGGAGTGTTTTCTTGAATGTGAGTAAAGGTTGGGCATTTTTACCAGTCTGCCTTGCCACGGAGCATGGAGGTTGACACACATTAGGACTTTCTAGTTATCAAGCAGTTGTGCTGTTCCTTTACCCTTGTGGGTAATAATATGGTAGCTGGACCTTTAAAATTTATGTGTCTAAACTTTGTCAGAGATATTTGGCAAAGTTATCTATGGTACCCAAGGAGCTGATGTTGCATGTGGAAAGTGGTGCCTCTTCGAAATCCGGAGAGTGGTGCCTCTTCGATTTTTGAACCAACGACCATGTTGCCCTTTCTTTTATAAGGGCACCAATTGTGTGCAAGAAGTACATTCAGAGAGTTATTGCTTGTAGGAATTTTCTCCTTACTTCAGAGATTTATTGCACCTTATTTCTCCTTCATCATTTCTGAGAATGTCTGGCTTATCCGACCGTCGTTTTGACTTGAATTTTGGTGAAGAGGCAGTCATGCCTTCTCAAGACAACATATGGCACCCATCCTTCTTATCCCCTACTGGTCATCTTACCGTTGAGGACTCTGTGATGAAGAATGATATGACCGCTGCGGTGGTGGCCAGAAACCTTCTCACTCCCAAAGATAACATATTACTTTCCAAACGGTCTGATGAGTTGGCTGTTAAGGATTCTCTGGCTTTCAGTGTTCAGTGTGAAGGTTCTGTGTCTAATATGGCCCAACTCCTATTTGCTCGAACCCGCCAAGTTGAATCATTGGCGGCTGAAGTGATAAATCTTAAACAGGAGATCAGAGGGCTCAAGCATGAGAATAAACAGTTGCACAGGCTCGCACATGACTATGCTACAAACATGAAGAGGAAACTCGACCAGCTACAGGAATCTGATGGTCAGATTTTACTTGATCATCAGAGGTTTGTGGGTTTGATCCAAAGGCATTTATTTCCTTCGTCTTCTGGGGCTGTACCGCGTAATGAAGCTCCAAATGATCAACATTCGGTGCCTCCTCCTTCTGGGGTTTTGCCTAGCACTGAGGCTTCGAATAATCATCTTCTGGTGCTTCCTCTTTCTGGGGCTCTGCCGACTGCTGAGACTTCTCCTGAGCAACCCTTGTGAAGGCTCCCTCTTGTTTGTTTATTTTGATTCGTGTATATGTACATATTTGTAACTTATCAGAGATATCAATAAACAATATTTGCTTCATTTCAACGTATTGAATTTTTCCTTTTGTTGAAGCTTGTATGTTGAAGCTTTGTGAGTAAAGCATGTAGGTTGAGGTAGTGTTCCCTTAATTTCCCGTGTGAGGAAAACTTCTCGTTTGGAGACTTGATCAAAAGTGTTTGAAGCTTTTGAGAATTGTGGTTAAACTCCTTTAATGAAGCTTTTGTTGGTACCATAAATTGGTTTTGCTTCACACTGTCTTCATCAAGAGTGTGTGAAGCTTTTGAGAATTGTGGTTACCCTCCATTGATGAAGCTCTTGTTGGCACCATAAATTGGTTTTGCTTCATACTGTCTTGATCAAGAGTGTGTGAAGCTTTTGAGAATTGTGGTTGCCCTCCTTTGATGAAGTTTTTGTTGGCACAATAAATTGGTTTTGCTTCACACTGTCTTGATCAAGAGTGTGTAAAGCTTTTGAGAATTGTGGTTGCCCTTCATTGATGAAGCTTTTGTTGGCACCATAAATTGATTTTGCTTCACACTATCTTGATCAAAAGTGTGTGAAGCTTTTGAGAATTGTGGTTGCCCTCCATTGATGAAGCTTTTGTTGGTACCATAAATTGATTTTGTTTCACATTGTCTTGATCAAGAGTGTGTGAAGCTTTTGAGAATTGTGGTTGCCCTCCATTGATGAAGCTCTTGTTGGCACCATAAATTGATTTTGCTTCACACTGTCTTGATCAGGAGCGTGTAAAGCCTTCTACAAGTTGTAGTGTTTACATTGTTACAGTGGGGAAATGTTTGAAGCAGATGCAAGAGGGCTGAATAGCTTGATCTTCGTATGCCATGCATTGAAGTTGTTGTTGGCTTGCAATAAGGCTTTGTTGGTGACTATAACTCTTGTTGGGCATAAGTGTTCCCCTAGTTGAGTTGTCAAGCTTGAGGGTTTTTGATTATTTGTGAATGCTAGGAGTTCACATGTACAAGTTGTACCACTCGTCTTCTGGTAGGTGGAATGAATGGTGAGTTGCTTTCATCACTTGGTTGGTGGTACGAAGGTGAGTTTCTTCTTCCCCTGTTGGTGGCATGAATGGCAAGTTGCCAAATGATATTAGAGTACATGTTGTACATTTTATCACCTGGTTGGTGGCATGAATAAGAGTACAGGTTGTACATTTCATCACCTGGTTGGTGGCATGAAGATGAGTTCATTCTTCACCTGGTTGGTGGTATGAGTGGTAAGTTGCCAAATGATATTAGAGTACGGGTTGTACATTTCATCACCTGGTTGGTGGCATGAAGATGAGTTCCTTCTTCACATTTCATCACCTGGTTGGTGAGAATAAGGGCAAGGTAGGCACATTGTAGCAAGTGTCGAATGACACAAAATATGTTGAATCCTTTCAAAGCACAGTTGGCTTATGTATGAATGTGTTGGAATGTATGATTGAACGAATATACTGTGAAGCTGTCCGTTTATTTATATAGTCTTGTTGACATATACTTAGACTTTGTTTCATGTTGGAAGCATTCATGTTGAAGCTTTGAACCCGAGTGTTTCATTGCTAGGAATGTAAAAGGATTATGATCGGGTTGTCTAAATCACCTATTTATTGAATTCATTCCAAATAGTCTTCGTTACATAGGATACCGAACGGCTGAAGCTTAACACTTGTACAATGTGAGTTTACTTGTAATAGTACTTCAACTGATCATCATTCCATAGATGGCCAAGGGTCTTGCCATCGAAACTTCTAAGCTTGTAGGAGCTAGGGCGACTGATGCCAACAACTTCAAATGATCCATCCCAGTTTGGACTAAGTGTTCTTTCACTCGAGACTCTATCGCAGAGTAATCTTTTCTTCAATACCTAGTCCCCAACTTTGAAAAAACGAGGTTTAACCCTTGAGTCATAGTAGTTGGAGATGCGCTGCTTGTAGGCGACATTCCTCAAGTGAGCCTGGTTTCTGTGTTTCTCGACTAGATCTAAGTTGAGGGTAAGTTGTTTGTCATTTTCGCTTTGCACGTAGTTTTGGACTCGGAACGTTGCTTGCTCAAGCTTAACTGGGACAACTGCCTCTGTACCAAAGGCAAGTGAGAATGGGGTTTCTCCTGTTGATGTCCGATACGAAGTGCGGTATAACCAAATAACTTGGGGTACAAATTCTGGCCAACAACCTTTAGCCTTGTCCAAGCTGGTTTTCAAAGTTCGCTTGATTATTTTGTTGATGGCTTCAACTTGTTCATTAGACTGGGGATGAGCTGGGGAGGCAAAACATAAGTTGATGTTGAACTTAGAGCAGAACATCCTAAACTTATTGTTGTCGAACTGTCGCCTGTTGTCAGTGATTATCGCATTGGGAATGCCGAATCTGCAAGGAATGTTCTTCCATACGAAGTCTTCTATTTTTTCCTCAGTAATGGTTGCCAAGGGTTCTATTTCGGCCCACTTTGTGAAGTAGTCAACTGCAACGATTGCATAGCGAACATTGCCTTTCCCTGTAGGCATTGAGCCTATCAAATCAAGTCCCCATTGGGCGAAGGGCCAATGGCTGATCATAGAAGTGAGTGGCTCGGGAAGGGAGTGAGGAATAGTTGTGTAGCGTTGACACTTATCACATGAGCGGGATATTCTGATGGCATCTTGGTGGAGTGTTGGCCAGTAATATCCTTGGTGAAAAGCCTTGTGTGCTAGGGATCGAGATCCAGCATGATCTCCGTAGACTCCTTCATGTATTTCCCGAATGACAGTTTTTGCCTCTGCGGGCGTAAGGCATCTTAGGTATGGTAAGTTAAAACCCCGCTTGTAGAGTTGGTCATTAATGATCAAGTAACGGGTAGCCTTGTATCGAATCTGCTTAGCTTGGACTTTGTCATTTGGAAGGGTGTCATGAGCAAGGAATCTATAAATCGGGGTAATCCAACTATCCCCCTGTTGTAAGTTGCACACTTCCGCAGCCATGGCGCTTGGTGCTACCAACAATTCGACCTGAATTTTTCTCCCAATCTTGTCTTCCACCGCTGAGGCAAGGCGAGCCAAAGCATCTGCATGACTGTTTGCCGCTCAAGGAATTTGGGTGATCTGGTAGTGTTAGTGCTTAAGCAACAATTGTGTTTGTGCCAGATATGCAGCCATGGAGTTATCCTTAGCGTCAAAGTTGTTGGTGACCTAGTTAATAACCAATTGGGAGTCACTGAAGATATCAATTCGTTTAACCCCAAGGTGTTTGGCCAATTGTAAGCCTGCTAGGAGGGCTTCATATTCGGCCTCATTGTTCGACGCCTTGAATTTGAAATGAAGAGCATACTCCATCGCCACTTTGTCAGAGGTCGTAAACACTAGTCCTGCTTCACAATCCTGTTGGTTGGACGAGCCATCAACATATAGACTCCATGCTGGGGCTGTTGGTTCTATTTTCTGAGCTCTCGAGGGTAATGAAACCACTTTTTTAGGTGTAAAAACAATGTCAACAGGATATGTGAAGTCGGCAATGAAGTCTGCCACTGCTTGACCGTTCTCAGCTAGCTTTGGTTGGTAGGAGATGTCAAACTCACACAATGCTATCACCCATTTGATCATTCGCCCAGAAGTGTCAGGACTTTGGAGTATCTGTCGAAGATGATGATTGGTAAGAATGATGATGGAGTGTGCTTGGAAGTATGGGCGAAGTTTTCGAGCAGGCATGACCAATACTAGAGCCAATTTCTCAATGTTAGAGTATCGTGCCTCTGCATCTTGTAAGGCCTTGCTTGCGTAGTAGACAAGCCGTTCGACATTACCATCCTTTCGAATGAGAACTGAACTTACTGCTGAAGCCGATACCGACAAATAGATAATGAGAGTGTCACCAACCTCAGGTTTGGAGAGCAAAGGGGTTTTACTTATGTAGTATTTGAGGTTCTTGAATGCCTCATCACATTCATCAGTCCATGTAATGTACTTCTTACTTCCTTTAAGTGTTTTGAAGAAAAGAGCACATCTGTCTGTGGCTTTAGAGATGAACCTAGTTAAGGCTGCCACCTTGCCAGTAAGGCTCTAGATGTCTTTTGAAGTTACCGGTTCCTTCATGTCGAGGATTGCTTTGATCTTCTCGGGATTAGCATCAATGCCTCGTTGGCGTATCATGAAGCCTAAGAATTTTCCAGAGCCTACGCCGAAGGCACATTAGTTAGGGTTCAACCTCATTCGATACCTCTTTAGAATGGTGAAAGTTTCAGATAGGTTGGTGATGTGTTGGTCAGCATGTTTGCTCTTGACTAGCATATCATCAACGTAAACTTCCATGCTCTTCCCAATCTGTTCTGCGAACATTGAATTGACCAGTCTCTGATAAGTTGCTCCTGCATTCTTTAGGCCGAAGGGCATGACTTTATAGCAATATAGTCCCCTGTCAGTAGTGAAGGCTGTGTGTTCTTGGTCCGGAGGGTTCATGAGGATTTGGTTGTATCCTGAGTAAGTATCCATGAAGCTCAGAAGTTCACACCCTGCCGTAGAGTCTATAAGTCTGTCTATGAGAGGAAGAGGAAAGATATCATTCGGATATCCTTTGTTTAGGTCGATGTAATCGACACACATTCTCCACAAGACCTTTTGGAGCAGGAGACTTTCCTTGGTCGGATTCTTCTTAACAATGACAACATTTACTACCCACATTGGATAATTGACTTCGCGGACGAAGCTTATGCCTTTGAGTTTTTCAACTTCTGCCTTCATTGCCTCGTACCGTTTAGCGTCATAGGATATTTGCTTCTGTCTCACTGGCTTGGTCTTAGGGTCAAGACTTAAGCGATGACAGATGATATCGGGAGAGATGCCTGGCATGTCCTCGTATGACCAGGCGAAGACCTCAGTGTTCTCTTGCAAAAAAGAGATCAATGCCAACCGAATGAGTGGTGACAAAGTGGTGCAAATCTTCACCATGCGATCTGGATAATCTTTTGAGATAAAGACCTTCTCTAACTCTTCAGCGGGTTGTGCTTATCAGAGGGGAAATCGAGCGATCGAGCAAGTGTTCAGCTACATTAAGTGCCCTGAAAGCTTCAGCAAACATGATATTGACCGAAGCCCCCGTGTCTACCAGGATTCGCTGTACTTCAAAGTTAGCTATGTGAGCTTCCACGATCAGTGGGTCATTATGAGGGTAGATGATATCTTTTTCTTCCTCAGGGTAGAAACATATTGGATCCCAGTTAGGCTTTTAACACTTGCCTCCCCTGATGTCTTCCACGTGAAACACTTGGTGACCAGGCCTTAAAACTCGTTCGTTGTTTTTCATGGCTCTGTTGGAAGATTCAAATATGGGTGTGCCACCGCTTATGGAATATATTACATTCACTTGACGTTGGTTACGGTTATCCCTTGAAGGGTGAATGAGGAATTGATCAATTTTTCCTTCACGCGCCAAAGCTTCAATATGATCACGAAGGGTGATACATTTCTCGCCGTCATGGCCGTTATGCTCGTTGTAGCAGCAAAACGCGCCCATGTTCTTCGTGGGCTTATAACCCGAATACCTCGGTATTGGCTTCGGTATCAGGTGTGATATGCTGGGGTAAATGGGCACGCATGTGGCGTTTAAAGGCGTGTATGTCTCATACCTCGGGGTAGGGCCTGTCCTGACACGTGTTTGGCCCACTACGTTGACTGCCAGGGGACGGGCATTATTGTGGCGATACCCTTGGTTATCGCGGTAGTGTCCCTTACTCCTTTTACTAAAATGAGACTGGTGAGGATGGAAATCTTTCCTTTTGCCCTGAGATTGATATGTCTGTTGACTTGACAAAGTATTAAGTAAGGCAGGGGGAGGCACCGCTGCCGTTTGGAAGGTCGAGGTCTTTTCATTTGGTTGGATCTGGCTTCCACTCCCTACTTGCTGATAAGGGGTGGTTGTGGGGGGTTTCCTTTGATATGTCCTTGCCTCAGCGGAGGCATGGTTGTAAGCCTGTGCCATCACCTCAGAGTAAGTCTTCCAAGTGTTGGCATTGATCATGTACTTGAAGAAACAATCACGTAGGCCTGCCATGAAGGCTTTGAGGGTAGTCTTGTCGTTTGCCTCGGCACAACGAGAATACTCATGGCTGAAGCGGCTAGCATACATACGTAATGACTCGTCTGGCTTCTGGCGAATAGTGTACAAGTCATCCGCAGAGTGCAAGCGATCGGTCTGGAAAATATGTTGAGAAACAAACAGTTTCCTCAATTGCTCAAATGAGTCTACCGTCTCAGGTGGAAGACGGCAATACCAGTTTAAAGCTCCGCCAGAGAGGGTGGAGGGGAAGAGAAGACATCGTTCTTCATCGGTGTGCATCCGGTATGCCATGGTGGACTTAAAGAGGTTAAAGTGTTCAATCGGATATTCCTTTCCAGTATAGAGTTGCAAGCCAAGCTTCTGCTTTGTCTTTGCTTGGAGGGGGTGTTGAAGATCCTCCTTGTAAGAGGGCCAGGCCTAGGTTGGTTCCAATCAGGTATCTCAGCTTGTCGTTCGGCCTTCAACTTGTTTACTTCCTTAAGGAGTTGTAGGACAAAAGGGTCTTGAGTGGAGTCATGTACCACATGGATTTTCTTTCGTAAGTCTCCATCGCCTCTTGGAAGTAGGAAAGTTTGAGCAAAGGCGTGTGATTTTTCCTTGGACTCGCCGTACTGACTTCTAGGGGGAGTATGTCAGAATACCTTAGAGTCTCATGTACCTTCATGTTCCTCTAGGACCTGTCGTTCCTTCCCTAGATTGGCAGCTGGCTTGGGTCGTGGGAGGGGATCGAGTCTTTCAGAAACCCTTGGGTCATTGATCTTCGAGCATATGTGGAGGGGATTCTCTCGACGTTACTTTAGGAAGTCTCAATAGTCACGATAAATGACTTTCGATCCTTCCAACCCTTCTGCAAGGAGGTGTCTTCCTCCACTTCTCCTGCTTTGGGTCGAAGCAGCTGGGTTGAGAGATGTCTCATGTTGATCAATGTTTTGATGATTAGCTCGTTCTTCATCAGGGATACCCATGTCGAAGGAAGGTGACCCTTCGTGTTGGAGGGCACCCAGATGATGGTTGATGTCCACAGAGGCAACGAGCTCGCGTGTTTGAGTACGCCTAGTTTCGTGGAGCGTCTCAAATAGCTTTTCATACTACTCATGGAGGACCTCATTCTTCATTGCTATCTTGTTGTTCTGAGCTTCTAGCTCATCGACTTTAGCTTGAAGAGCAACCCTCTTTCTTTCCTTCTTTCGTTGCTTCGCACTAGGTGCAAGAGCGGTGTCATTATGTGTGTTGTGGCTTCCTTCACTCCCCATGTTGGAGAGGGATGCCTGGTCAAAAAAGAGTGTACGAATGGTGGAAACCAACTTGACAAAGCTGAAGATAGTGGGAATAAGTGTCGTTCCCACAGACGACGCCAAATGTTGATGCACAAAATCAGTGAGGACTTTGGTACAACAGAAAATGTTAAGTTTGTGACCTTTGCTAGATTGCTCCGGTCACTAGTGTGGATAAGTAAGTAAATGGATAGAGACAGGGAAGCAAACACAAGATGTACGTGGTTCACCCAGATTGGCTACGTCCACGGAGTAGAGGAGTTCTCATTAATTGTGAAGGGTTTACACAAGTACATAGGTTCAAGCTCTCATTTAGTGAGTACTAGTGAATGATTTAGTACAAATGACATTAGGAAATATTATGAGAGAATGATCTCTATTTATAGAAGAGAGTTTCTAGTTTCATTCTGACATTAACACGTGTGTTGTGATTGACTTCTGATGTTGACATGTGTTGCGCTATGATTGGCTTCTAATGTCGACACGTGTCGCGCTGTAATTGGCCTTCTGGTTAGAGGGAAACTCTTCTGGGTCCTTGACAGTATAACGTTGACCGGTGCTCAGTAGTTTCGGGATTGGTCAAGTATGGTACAAACAACTCATATATCAACCACACTTTTGTAAGGTTGGAAAATTTTGAGCGTGATACTAATACATTACTCAAGAGTTTAATATATTAAATTCATAAGTGTTAATATATTGAACTCACACTAGTGTAATAGTAGTGTCATATGTATTAAATTCAGATTGTCTGATTCCGACATAAAGATATCACATTCACTCAAACTACTGTGAAATGTCTTAAAACATTCATTTTTAACAAACAGTGTCCCGGGCTCAAACTCTTCTCTCATCCTCATGGTTTGTAATTTAGTGTTACAATATCGTTTGTACTTGGGAAAAAAAAATAAGCACCTTTAGGGTAGTGAAGGGTCAATTCTTAAAACATAGGGACCTAAATGTAATTTAACCCTAATTACGATAAGTGAAATGAGAAAATCCCAATTCGTTGGGAGTCGGACGAGCGGAGCTACCACTCTCAGAGCCGAGGTAGGAAAAGAGCAAGCATGCAAACTCTATCAGTGGCTTTTCCGCCGATGAGTGCGAGAGTAGTGACAGTGAGAGCTTCCGTGGATACACAGCAAAGACTCTCATACAACCGCAACGCCCCAAGAAAGATACAGAAAAGCGAAAGCCCCGCCACCGCCAAACCCCCTCCAACCGTCACACTAACCACCACAACTACCCGAACGGCCGACTCCGTTGTTGACCTCCTCAAACGCACACCTCAAGGTATTTACTATTTACATTCCCCAGTTGTTATTGACTGCTCGTTTTCATCTGGGTTTGTTTTGCTTTGCAAATTTTTGGATTGTATGCTTCTGGGTTGCTGAGAAAATTGAGCAGACAGTGAGAAAATGTGGGAAAGTTTTTTAATTTTTGTGGGTTTTGTTGTTTAGATTATGGGAAATGAAAACTTAGTCTCCGTTAGGATTATGGGAAATGTTTGGTTTGAGTTTCTCACTTAAGTACTGAGAAAATTGAAGAGAAAATGAGAAAATTTTAGTGAGTGCTTGAAGTTTTTGTTTTGTTTGCTTGGTAACGTTTAATTGTCGTGAAAACTGAGGAAAGTGAATGAAAATTGGGTTTTCAGTTTTCTGTATTATGCTGCTTTTTCGTTTGCTTGGATGGAAAAATAGCTTTTTATGCACGATTTAATGGATCTTTAAAAATATATTTCTGTTTTGTAGGATTGTGTATATAATTCTCCTGAATTTATATAAACATGGCAAAAATAACTTTAGTATTGTTCTTCTTCTATGAAGCATTATGGTAATGGTGTTCTGCAATATTATTTTGGTAGGGGAAACAGTACAAAAGGATGAGTTATACTTGGGCTATGAGCGATGGTCGCCTACTCCAACAAAGGTACAGAAGCGTTTGCCTAGTCCACCAAAGGTACAGAAGCCTCGGTCTGTACTCAATGCGGCATCGCTAGCTTATATCGGTGATTGCATTTACGAGGTGTGTTTCTGTTTCAACTTATATTTCTGCCATTTTGTATTCTTATAGTGAACTGCACCCGACCAATATTCAAGTCATGTATAATTGTGAAATGGCTCAACAATTCACCCCGTGCATGAACATTCGAGTGTAAAAGGTCTAAATTATGCCATGTTCAGTAATCAGAATGCATATATTTTCATCATTTGGAAGGCACGAGAGAAAAACATATACCTTGGTGCTGCTTAGTTGCAGTATAATAACTGACATAATTACTATACTTCTGAAGTTTGAACTTCCTATATGGCTCACTATCACTATTTCTGTTGCAGCTATATGCTCGCAGGCATTTTTTGTTTCCTCCCCTGAATATTGAAGAATATAATGATCGTGTGATGGCAGTTGTGCGTTGTGAAGCACAGGTATGATATATTCTTAACAGTTCTATTGTTTGTGTCAAATAGGCAATATCATAGTGGTATGAGGATTTTGTTTCCTCTGTGCTGATGTGTGTCTGTTTAATGTGGTTCTGCTTTGTTAATGTAATTTTAACTTTTTATTGTCCTGTGCTCACTCATGCTAATGAACTACACATGAACTACATTGTAAGTGGTAATCTTTATGTTCCACACCTTCATGAGTAAATAAGAAGGAAAATGCATTATTGTTTTGAGAACTTGCAATCCAGCACCAGTCATCAATCATCATAACTTAAGTCCCATAGATATTCTTGTAGACATCGTTTCTTCTCAAAAAAAAAAAATGTCCCACAGATATTCTTGTGGACAGTAAATAATAAAATGTGGTACTCCGTTCTGTTTCAGCTGCCAATAATTTGACATATATCTATTGCTTTCACTAGCTGTCTAGGTGCCTTTCTTTTCTGTTTCAAATGTGGTTTTTTGTAGTTCTTACATGCTGAAGTGCTCTTTTCTTATATAGATTGGAGTTGAACATACTTTTCAAAGGAGCTATTAAAAAGTTTGTCTTTGCATTTCAGGATGCACTGCTCCGGAAACTTCTGAGTGATGATTTTTTATCAGAAGAAGAAAGGTCAGTAGATTATATTCTGTGCTCAGTTATATTTCCCTTGGTGCTACATATCAGAACTATCATCTTTCAATGAATCAAGCATAACTGCAGGATCCCTTCTATGTCATCCCTTCATTATGTGGAGGGCTGCCAAAAGTCTGCGGAACTTCTGATACTGGAATAATATATATTTCAAGTGCAGTAGTTGTTATGTTGACTTATGTCATTTGATAATTTTTGCTTCAGGAATGTTCTCCGGTGGGGAAAGAATATCGGTTCAGCTAAAACACGAACAAAAAAGCGCGCTGGTTCAGCAGCTTATAACAGAGCATCTTCACTGGAAGCATTGGTCAGTGCCTTTGGACCTTGTTGTTTCCTTGAACGTTTTATATTCACTCTCATCTTTGGAATTTTATACTTGTGGATTCTTAAAGGAAGCTGACAATGAAACCCCTGCTGGTTCATTTGTCAAGTTCCTGTTGATATTCCATTTGAACCAAAAAATACATGCTTACACATGTAAGAATTTCTATGATATGAGACTGTTTTCCCCATTTTATCCAGCATAATCTTTAAGAACGCTGGCTGGGCAATAAACCACCATTGTTCTTCAGGGAGACGGTGCTATTACTTATTAGGCCTAAAGAACGTTGACATTCTGAGTTTTTCACATAGTACAGTTCACAAATGCAGGAAATCTTGGGATCTGACTGTTATGCACGTACATAACATTGATAGAATATGCACATACACACATGCATGTGTATGAATTGTAGGGGTTTTTTTTTTGGAATAATCAAGAATGTTCGTGATGGCAATCTGCATGTTAATATCCTACATGCTTATTTAAATTTAACATCCTCTAAGCAACTCATAATTCACTATCCAGGACCGTGATTCTGACCTTTTAACATAAACTGACCCTGCATGTTATGTAGCTTGGTTATCTCTACCTGACAAATATGGAACGTTTAGAAGAAGTCATGATAAAGTTGGGATTCTCAACTGATTCTTCCGTGCAGATAATTTCAGAGGAGCCTGAGGAGGTAAACGGTAAGGCAAACACAAGCCGTTTCATGCATCGATGCAGTGTACAATTTTATTTTTCTTAAAAGATTGTATTTGACAGGGGGAAGGGCTTTATGTTAATTTACTTTCTCGTTGGTTTCCGATAGTCCCTTGTATGTCAATTTGTCATTGTCATATATTTGCTCAGCAATATGCTTGTTCTTGGCAGGCACGCATCCTAGTGAATGAAGACGCCACTGAATCAGGTGTGCTGTTTGTACCGTAAGCAGAAGGCTGGCCGCCGTTTACTAATTGTTTAGATGTAGTAATACCGTCAACTGAGAAATGTTGTTTAGGATACACGAGAACAGTCATGCCCATCATATGTTTTTGTATTGACAGACAATTTTGAGTAAAATCCTGAGTGTGTTAATATTTGCATCCCAAAGTATAATCTCCAAATCCGCGTAAACATAACACGTGGTTTAGTAACAGCAGCAACGGTGTTGCGGATTCAAGCAAAAGGTTGTCATCATATTAGACCCACTACAGTTAATTACAGCCACACGGAAGAAACTAATGGAATCAATTAGGATTAATAGTTGGCTACTTCTCATTTGGTAATATGCTTTTGCTTCAACTCAACCTCCAACTTAAAATTTCTAGTTTTGTGCCAGGTTTAAGTTTGCAGTTTAAGTTTTCAAAATTACGAAACTAATTTCATATTTCTTCAGTGTAGTGGTAGTTGTCTCTGCTTTCTTTGAAGAGGGTCTCAGATTTGTTTGAACAATACGTATTTGTAGTTAGTTCGATACCTGATTGTGGGTGACTAATCGTTGCAGTGTAACTCTAGAGGATAATTCGGGTGTAACTAGGGGCTCTAGCCCATACCTGAACTCGAAGAAAGATTGTGTGTTAGGTGGATTTTGGGTTTGGGTGGTTGAGCCCATGGTCCCCTTGTGGCAATTGACAAAGATGGACAAATGTTTAGAACATGAGGATTTGGAACCGTCTTAACAATGACATTATGGTGACAGATAACAAATCTTCGTGGATAATACTTGCATCCTCGTGGCGAAAGCGAAAATGCACATATTTCACTCTTTGCGAGTAGCCAATTTTAACTATATAAATTTCCTAATCGAAATTGTTCAATTTTTTAATCTTCATTTGAATATCATTCTTACAAAAAAAAAACAAAAAAAAACAAAAAAAATCATTTGAACCGAAGATAGTTAGTCATTCAAATATATCAAATAAATGAACGGTTCATCATGAAAATGTCAATTGATACTCATATTGTCAATTCTTTCTATACATTTGGATGCGTAAAAAATCTCTAATTCAATCTTTAAATAAAGATTAAAAATTGAACGGTTTTGATTATCAAATATATACGGTGAAGATAAGTTATTTGTATGAGGTGTTATGTGTGTATTTTCCCATGAGAGAAAGAATCTTACGAAATTTAGTTCCTTTATATCAAAACCTCCTCCTTTATGTGTTAATTTATTTTTATAGTAATCAATCAATCTTCATTAGTCAGTATATATAGTGATTGATGCCGCTTTCGAATCAATTGAGAGTCAAAAGTGGTTGCAAGCGCTTTCGAATCAATTTATCACGTATATGATCCTGCATTTTTGCTGATGTGTCATCACTAACAAATTTGCACTACTATTTAATCAATCCGATTAGGATGCTACAACCAATGCTAATTAGAGGATAAAACATCCAATTATGGCCAAGATGAAAGACATGCATGCAGTGGTTATATTCAAGTATTTGTTATGGTTGGTGATGATTCATGACGTAGTGGAGTGGGGGGAAAGGGACATAACTAATCATCTAATAAATGGATATAAGTGAGAGAACCTTCAATTATTTGTATAAGCAAACCCTTTCGTCCTACTCAAAAATAAAAAGGAGAAATATATTAATAATTAGATTCGAATAATATTATCTGGTTATATTCTTATATTAGTATATCTCTTATCACCTAAATCTGTTCAAATTGTGAGCCGTTGTGAATCTATTCATATTTTCATGCTGATCAATTCAATTCAAGTTGGTTAACATTATTAGTTACATGTCATTTCATTCGACATAATTCAAACTTAATCTTCGAATCAAATTCAATCTAGTACTGCTTAAACAGTATCAAGAAGACGATGGGAATCATAGGATATGCATGCATGTGATCGTTGTTGCGTATATTGAGCCAAGTAGGACCAACATGCAAGACCAATTGTTTTCTGGATATGGTTTTATCAATATGTAGCAATAATCTTAATATCTTATCAACAAAAAGAATATGTGGCATTACAATCTCAAAGGCCATGCTGCATGGCCATTCATAAACTATGCAATAGACTGCTTACTAATTATGGTTATTTTTGTGTAAGAATTTTGGCACTCTTCGAGTGACTTGCAACACTTTTATTGTTATTGTGGAAAACTATAAAATACTTAATATAGAGTGTGATAACTGTTGTCCTACATAAACCTCTTTCACTTCAACCTTCTATGGTATTTTATTGATACGTTAAATGCTAGACGATCCTATTTGGTCAAATATCTAGCGATTCCTATGTTCCATATCTTGTCAATTCGAGATTTTCCTCGAGAGATCCCGTGGTGTCATTAGAATGTTAGATCATAAATGTGGTGTCTCTCTTCCATGAGTAGGATGATAAGGCATATCCACTTTTGTGCATATAGAACATGAAAAACCCATTGTGTTGAAATGGATAACTGCATATCACAATGTTGAATGAAAGCAAACGAAAGAAAGAAAGAAAGAAAACCCAGAAAAGTGGTACCATCTGGCCACAGGTATTGTGATAAGAGTAGGGCCATGTTACTTTCTGGATAAGCTTAAATGCATGGCATCCCCAACCCAATATAATGGAGGCCTTGGTGAAACAGATTCATATACACAAAGGCCAGTGATTAGTTGGCTCAATTAACCAATTTCAATAATTAACGAGTAGAGTGTGGCACAAGGAAACCAAACCATCTGCCTTTCGTGCCATTGGAATGCATGGTGGTCCAAGAAATTGGGTATGTGTTGGACCCTCTTTGTACCTCATAGCCATTAAGATGTATAGTGACCAAATATGTCATCTTTATCCTTGCCAAAAGATCACAAAAAACCCCATCGCAATCATGTACGTATTATTGTATATCATACACAATGTATGCGCTTTTTGCTACCTTTACCATCATGTGTATATAAAATCAGCATCATCTTACTCCGATTTTGGATAGTTGATCATACATCTTTCAATGAAATCTGAATCCTGACTCCTCAAACCCGTTCTTCCTCGCCAGGTTACGAATTAGTAAACGTGTTATTAAAGTGTTCAATGTCAAATGCTTGAACTATATACAATGTGTTTTAAGATTCTTAATTTCATTAGGAAGAGTGAAAAGGCAGAAAACACTAGGCCCACTTACTCCTTTATGGCTAACCAAAAGTTAAAATCCATTTAAGATGACATCAGATACTTAATACATGTTCATATCTTTAGGCCCACAGATAGTGATGCAGGATCAAGGATCAATCCTACCAATCCAAAGGACCAAAATGTACTTATCTGCAAAATGTTTTTTGTGGCGAACTCATCCAGAATAGAGCTTCAAGTTTTTGGTGGCAACTGGCAAACTCATCCAAAAGGATGCACTAGGATTCTATCCCCTACTCTTTTCATCCCCTTTCATCCCTTCCTCTCACATTTTTTTATTTTGTCTTTCTTTTTTTATAAAAAATTAATATAAGATGTTGACGTGGTTTAACCATGACAGTTAAAATAGGAGTGGAGGGAAAGGGAGGGAAGGGGAGGGAAAAAATGTAGAATTATCAAAGAGATGGGTCATACGACCCACTTCCAACAACACCGATATTGTCCCCAACTTGGTAATTACTACCTGCACAATCTGTCAGGTGTGGGGTTTTATCACTAAAAGACTTGGTGTTAGTTATAGTGGGGTTAGGATATTTAAACTATTACTTATTTTTTACTACAACCAATGTGGGATTCAACACGCCCCCTCCCCCAACCCATCACGTGGCAGTACAGTACGACTCCACTCCCTAACTCTGATACCATGTAGAATTATCAGAGAGGCGAGCCATACAGCCCACTTCCAACAACACCGATATTGTCCCCAACTTGGTAATTACCACCTACATAATCCATCAAGTGTGGGGTTTTATCACAAAATATCTCGGTGTTAGTTAGAATGCAGTTATGATATTTAAACTATTACTTATTTTTTACTACTGCTGATGTGAGATTCAATAAAAAGAGGGGAGAGAATCCTTCTCCCAAAAGAATAGGAGGTGCTTCTTACACAATTTCAAGTGTATAAATCTTAAATGATAAAAAAATTGTTGGCATGGCACTAAGATGCTATATCAACGGTAGGAGTAGGTACAACTTTACACTGAGCTGTATATATTAAATTGTGTTCATAATATTGTAGGGGAGTCGGAAAAAATTCGCATAAATTATCATGCACTCGTTCAAGTATGAAATATGAATGTATGCATAGATGCGTGTATGATCTTGTTCCTCTTCTGTTTTGTTCTAAGAGCTGGATCCTTCTAAGATGATGGATATCAAACTGTTAGAATGGATTAACTATATGTAGTGTTGTTTCATGATCCCATATTTTTTTTTATGGATAAGGAGTCACACTCATCAAGTTGTCTCGCATGGTTTTGCTACTTGTATCTTTTCATTTGTCATCCTCATCTTGCTGAATCAAGAAAATTAAGAAACAAAATTATATAAACACACACACACACATGTATATATATATATGGGTAATGATAGGAAGACTAAATTTGTAGACAAAATTTACAAATTGAATAATGTGTCACCAATAGGAATGAGCACGTTCATTAACGCTTAAGTAATAATCCAATAGTCAACTTTCATTTCGTTTAGTTTACAAAATTTTGTCATTTAGTCTCCTTGACATTATCCTAATATGTGTGTGCGTGTGTGTAAAAGCCATGCATATTGACAGAGCTAGAGCTAGAATATAGTTTAGGACAATTAGCAGGTATGATCCGTTTTTTACATTTAGTTGTAAAAATAGTAGTGTTTATTACGTTGTTATTATATCATCATTGTATGCTTTGTTATGCTATCATTAAGTCATCAATATACGATCAATATGCTATCATTACTAAAATCTGATCATTTTTGCAACCAAATGTCAAAAACTATCACTCCTACTAATTGCCCTACATTCTACCTAACACAAGGTACTGATAGTTTAGGTAGGACAAATCATAGAGTTTAAACTTCAAATGTGAAACTGCAGTTGACAAACTTATGAAGCACTTGATTAATGGAAATCTAGGAAGCATAGAATTACCACAGAGAATATAAGAAGACAAAAAAGTCAGTGGTGCGATGGGGACCTCACGCGAAGCTGTAATACTTCGTTTTTCAATTTTAAAAGAAGTTACAAGTTCAAATCTTCCATATTCATCATTTTACGAAGAACTATATGCAATTACCGTGAAGGAAAGATAAAAGTAGAGTTTAATGAATTTGGAAACCCTAGTGCGAAGGCAAGAAAAACAACAAATTAAGAGGACTTTCACAAATTGTCAGTTTCTTTGAGGACAAACATTTGTATTAACTCATTCACCTTCACAAGTCCGATTAAAGTTTGAATTCTGACAACGTCTTTGGAACCTGAAGACCCCAAAGAGAAATAAAAGTAAAAGCCCTTACAGGCTTACACAGGAAACTAAGTGGGTTGGTTTTTCTTTTTCTATTTT
Organism: Malus domestica; assembly: GCF_042453785.1. Lineage (NCBI taxonomy): Eukaryota > Viridiplantae > Streptophyta > Magnoliopsida > Rosales > Rosaceae > Malus > Malus domestica. The sequence continues at coordinate 16,859,773 of NC_091669.1, read as the reverse complement.
ATAATGCATTTGGTAAGGGATTACCATATTTTCTATAGATGTTTAACAACCTTGCTTTGCTTGTATGAAAATGTAGGTTTTGGCTTTTGGCTTTGGGCTTTGATTTGTCCCTGTCAAGGTTGTTGCATTATTCATAATTTTTTACGACTTCCCTGCAAGCAAAAGAAAATCCAAATCATACTCTGCAATTCACATGTTCACAATTTTTTTGCAAAATTGTACAATGATTGCAAAAAGATAAATATTATTTAGATTCATGTTTGTGGTTATAAGTCAATGCTAATTTTACAATTCTTATATATATAGATTAGGATTGGAGGACACTTATTTTTTGACACATAGGGCCAATTTCGTAATGTATTTTAACGATTAAACCATTCATCTTTTAGACCTTCCATCAAAGATCACGTTTACCAAAAATCAATCAAATCTAAAACTATATGACCATGAGATTAAATAATAGTTATTTTAGTGTTTCTGTTTAAAACCGTAGACATCCATTTTCTTCACTACAACTGAATGTCGTAATAGTTTTGGATTTGCCTAAAAGTTTTGTAAGGATAACCTATGAATAACGAATTGAAAATTAAACTGTACAGATTGTTAAAAAATGTTATCAGGTAGACCCTAAGAAAGTGTGTAAAAAAAAATATTTGTTCCCCGATCTTGACCATAGATGTATGTGTATGTATGTATGTATGTATGTATTATAAAAGTGATATTTGAGGAGGGAGGAATGAAACTGAAGACCTCGGCTCAAGGATGAATATGCACTTAACAACTGAACTACAACCCCGTGCTTCCCAATTCTTATATTTCAATAGTAACAACTTATCTTGGTAGTAATCTTTAGATGATAATTAATACAACCCCGTGCTTCCCAATTCTTATATTTCAATAGTAACAACTTATCTTGGTAGTTAATCTTTAGATAATTAAGATCATAGTTAGATAATTATGATCATAATTAATCACATATATTAAATCATTGCAGTTACTAGTACTGAACCAGACTGTTCAACAGGCGATACTGTAATGAACAAGAATCCTATCCGGATTCTCTTAGTGAGGATTTCGAGATTCTTTGTATTGTGTACGTTCATCGTATATCGTGCGATAAAAAATTATTTCAAATTTTATTATTTAAAATTGAACATAAACATTACCTAACGAAAATTGACTGCACGATATATAATGAATGAACATAATTCATGGATTCCTAAAATCTTCCCACAAAGAAACCTGAGAGGATCCGGATTCGTCTGTAATAGGGTCTCGTGCATGTGATTTTAGACTAATATGGTGTTCAGTTCAATAATTGATGAGTAATTGACAATGCATGCAGATGTGATAGTCGCGTATAAATATAAATATTTAATGGAGTTTAGGTAATCCACCATGCAATTATAGCTGAAATGAAACAAAACCTTACTCCTGAGCTGGCCATTACATTTACATGTGTTTTTGAGAAATTTGTCTTGGCGGTGCTAATTAGTGGGGTCAAATTTATTAACCTCGCAGCTAATACTCATCTATAAGGTTAATTTGAAATAACCATAACTGCAATTATACTAATATTTTTTCTTGTATATATAGTAGATTTGCACAAATACCATTTGGACATTATGCATGTGTGCAGATACCAACCAAATTAAAAATCTTGTCAACACGAACCTAGACTCTACTTTCAGTGTAGATATACCACCTATGTCAATTTTTCATTAACAATTGCATCCAAAGTCGTCATGTGTTGTGTACTTGAGCACCTTGGGTAAGAATTTTGGTGACGATAACTTGTTTTTGGATAAGCCAGAAAATATGGCTCACGAACTTGGGTAAATTGAATTCATATCTAAAATCACCTAGGGGTCTTTTAATTCTGAATGTACTTAGAAAGAAAATAAGTTTCTTGAAATTTTTAATTTCAAATTGTATTCTAACAAAAAACCGTCGAAATTGATAAAACCGCCTAATCATTCAAGTGAAAAAAAAAGGACTTTTAGAAAAATGTCCCACATAACTTGCAGACGTCACGATATGACAAAAATTAGTGAAGGTGGTACATTCGCATGTGAGTTTGGTTGGTAAATTAGTAAGGGTGTTTGTGAAAGTTTCCCCTTTTTTGTTAAGAGATAAAAAGTTTGGTTGGCATAAAGATTACCGGAGTGCAAATTGCAATGGGAAGCAGGCCGCGGCTGCAGCACACTTGCAGAGATAGTGGAAGACAGACTATGATCAGATGTTCTAAATCCTGTAAATCAAAAGACATTATGTCATTCTTTCTATATGCTTGGACCCGCCGTTGAATTACATTGCATAAATATTTTGTTTTTCCCTCGCGCGCACTTTACTATTTGTCATTCTAAATGATAAGGTTACTGTCAAGAAACTGAATCTTTTAATCAAATTTTATAAACTAAAGGACGTGATTGTTGATAATTGAATTGTTACTTAAATGTCGATTAATATACTTATTTTTTATTGGTAGCACATAATTTATTTTGTAAATTTAGTTTAAAATTTTGGTCAGTCTAACATTATCCAAATGATAAATATGTAAACAACTACATAATGATATTCTGAAAAATTAATAAAAAGTTAAAAGTCACTTAATACCACAGTTTAATCGTGTTTTTCGTTAATTATAAGTGAACGATCTTAGATTCAATTTTTGTGGATAACGAGTTCGGAATCAATTTATTCCGACACTCTTTAGTGTAAATATATCGTTATATCAAAAAATAAAAATTAAGTTTTAAAGAAACAAACTAATAATTAAATAATAATATTGTCTTCAATGTAGTCTTCTAAAAACTGTGTTTCTTCATGTGAATGAAAGCTGTACATGTTTGGCAATTGCAAGGCATCCACAATCAATGTCCAAAACAAAGTTTGACCACCTCCCATCCAATAACAATAATGAATAACATAATAATAACATGCACCATGCATGTGTGTGTGTGTGTGTGTAGCAAGGACTTAGATCTAATTTGAGAAATACCGATGGATTATGATAAACTTTAATAATATAAAGATTGGTAAAGATGGTCTTTCATTAGACATATTCGGATTTGACAACATAAACGTATATGGTTGAAGGAGATTGGGAATCTTCCTTCTTTTATTTTGTGTTTGGGCAACCTTATTGTGTCACATCTCCTACTTTGCCTACATATAGCTAAACTAAGCTACGATTAAATCATATCAATAATTTTATAATTGAATTTTATGACTCTATAGTCATGATTGACCGTCATCTTCAAAATTAATGTATTCCTTCTAACTCCATTCTTTAACAAAATTAAGATGTGACCCCTAATCCATTAAACAATCAGTTTTTTCGACAAGTAATATTCAGAAATTGGATTTGAATATAGAACTTCAAGTGAATGAAACATCCCACATCGTTCAGGGGAGTGAATTTTGTAAGTTTTATATGTATATTCTCATCTCTACATAGCACGAGGTATTTTGGGAGCTCACTAGCTTCGGGTTCCATCGGAACTTCGAAGTTAAGTGAGTTCGAGCGAGAGCATTCCCAGGATGGGTGACCCACTGGGAAGTTTTCGTGTGAGTTCTCAGAAATAAAACCGTGAGGGCGTGGTCGGGGCCCAAAACGGACAATATCGTGCTACGGTGAAGTCAAGCCTGGGATGTGGTGGTTGCCCCGGCTAGGATGTGACAATTTGGTATCAGAGCTACTCTTCCGTTCAGTGTGGGTGTGCCGACGAGGACGTCGGGCCCCTAAGGGAGGTGGATTGTAACATCCCACATCGTCCAGGAGAGTGGATCATGTAAGCCTTATATGTATATTCTCATATTTATCTAGCACGAGGCCTTTTGGGAGCTCACTGGTTTCGGGTTCCATCGGAACTCTAAAGTTAAGCGAGTTCACGTGAGAGCATTCCCAGGATGGGTCTCGTATGAATTCCCAGAAACAAAACTATGAAGGCGTGGTCGGGGCTTAAAGTGGACAATATCGTGTTACGACAAAGTTGAGCTTGGAATGTGGTGGGAGCCCGGACTGGGATGTGACAGCAAAGGATAAAGTGTATTGAGTTACAACATTTGAATTCAATTATTTTTTTAAGTCGATTGACCCTTAAACTGGCTTTACCGTATATGAGCGATTTTGGACTACTATTTTCATCCTTTACACGTTTTTGAAGCCATCATTAAATAAATCAAAGAAAAACAAAGTGAAAATTTGGAAAAAGGGGTGGAAATCCACTTCCCTTTGCATACTGTTTGGTCATGGTTCTATCCTTGTGTAGTATTATTGTCTATTTTTTTTTTATTACAAGCGACATTCTGATATTAATTTACATAAAAATCCAAAGTAAGATTTGAACATAAACACAGTGAGTTCAAATAAAAAATCCTAACCACCGGGTAATCCACTGCTTTCAAAGTTATTGCCTATCAGGAGTAAATTTTCTTTTGTTGTCCTAATAAAGCCTCCCAAAGGGAAAAGGATCATGTTGTTGAGAGTTACTACGTACTAGCTAGTAGCTAGTAACTCCTAATTGGTGTAGAAGACAAGGACAAGTTGACAACCAGCGACAAGCTACCACGTTGACGTAGTAGGAAAATGATCAACTTGCTTCCTACCGGCAGATAATTTTTTACCTGAACATATGTACCGAGCCTTTCCACGCATGCATGCACCATGCACCGTTACACTTACACCCACCTGTAATGTTGGTTTGCTTTGCTTGATGTCGTCTACATACGACATACGTGCAGTCTTTCATCTTTTGCTTTCAAAGATCAATATAAAGAAATTCCAAAGGTTCTTATTTTTTAGGGTGAATTGTCGATTTAGTCTTTGAATTATCATCTTAGTAAAAAATAGATTCCTGAATTATTAGTTTCGATAAAATAAGTCTCTAAATTCATTAAAATTATTATTTTCATCCTTACAATTATATTCAAAGCTATTTTATCCAATTTTTTGTCAACTTAAGTCATTTGATACACTTTAGAGTGTAATACCGTCATTTTCTCACGTATAAACCCTTAACATTTCATATAGGTTACGAATCTAACGTATAATTTACCCTCCAAAATAACTCCATACACTATTTCTTTAAGAAAAATTATCAATCTATCATCCAATGTGTATCACATACAAGTAACGTGACTTAGAGTGACGGAAAATTGAATATAGTAGCTTCGAATCTAATTAATATTAGGATGTAATTGACAGATTTTTATAATTCTTGACTGATTTTTCTTAAAAAAATAGTTTGGGGACCAAATTTATCTCTAGTGATAATTTTGGGACTAAATTGGCAGTTCACCCTATTTTTTAACATGTCGTCTTAACACTCATATTAACTAATTCTGGTTATAAATTACGGTAACTAATTAATTGTAGTAACTAACATGGTCGTCTTAACACTCGTAGTATCCAAGTCATTCAGTTACAAGATTTAGTCTACAAATTTAATCTCACTAGTAATATCTCAATGCATGAAATAAAAGTCGTTCTCCTAATCTTTTAGTATTCAAAATGAAAGAAAAATTTAAAACGACGAGTCATTTAGTAATGGGTAATGCTAGGGAGATTAAATATGTAGTTAAAATTTTGTAAACTAAATGATATGAAAGTTGATAATTGGATTATTATTTAAGTATTGATTAACATGCTTATTTCTATTAGTGACACATCATTTGTTTGTAAATTTAATCTACCTGGCATTATTCTATTGCCTGAGCAGCTTGACATATCATTACAGCAGTACTGTACATAGAACATTTTCAATGGAAGATGCAAATGCCTTGCAATGAGCATTTTGTATTTTCGGTTGGCTTCTAACGAATGAGAACAAAAATAAATATATTTTTAAAATATAAAATAAAATAAAATTGTAAATATAACTTTTACATCTCAATTTACGAGTCCGGATCCTCGTCGGATCCTTTTTGTGAGGATCTCGGATATCTATGAATCGTGTCCGTTTTTTGTACATCATGCAGTCAGAAATTATTTTAAATATTTTTATTTAAAGATAAACATAAATAATACTTGACAAAAACTAATTATACGATGTACGATTTACAAGCACGATTTACGAATCTTCAGAATCCCCACCAAAAGAATCTGAAGAAGATCCTGTTGGTGAATTTACAACCCTGTTTTAAAAATGCTCTTATAATATAGTTCTAAAAAAAGTTTCAAAATTATAATCATTTCCTGACATCATTTCCTAAAAGTTGGTTGGCACTCTTTGCGCGCTTTGGGGACAATTTAATGAAAAAGAAGTCCAAGTGATGCGCGCTGCAACTAGTGGAGCGTGGTTAAGTCGAAAGCATTTTTGCTTTTTTTCCTTTCTAAAAAAAACGATCAACAACCGGTGGTAAGATATAATTATTTACTTTTTTCGGGTCAGAAGAAGTTATTGAAAATTTTATTCTGCTCATAATCACAGTCAAGCAGACTCACTATCTCGAAGAATCGAACCCGAAAGCTCCTACATTTTTTTGTTTATTGGGGAGCCACAATTTGTGCCATTACTTGTTCACTACTATAACTCTAGCGTATGCTCACTATACACATAATCATCTGTTGTATGTTTTCACCTAACTTTGGTTAACTTTCATATCAAATGCTCATTTTTCAATTTTGAAAAAAAAAAAAAACTAAGATTAAGTGAAAAGACATGTGGCAAATGATTAGGTGTATACTCAACCTACACTATAGTTTATGATGGTAAGACATACTCCAATCATTGGAGTAAAACTTAAATTTAAGGTTTTAAACTTATCTCAACTTGCTCCAACCCTTGGGCCAAATATTCTCCCTAGATTAGTAGGGCTGACCCACCATATTTTTTTTAGTTATATATTTATAAACTCATTGAATCCAACGGTTAAGATCTAATTTGATCAAATCTAACGGTAAAAAAAATTTAATGGTCCAAATTTAAATCTAATTGTTAAAGTAATTAAAAAAAATAGTTTATGTGTTTCATATTCTTTCGTAGTGTTCCACGAGTTTCATGGTGCCGGTATAATAATTTTTTAATATTTATTGGTATCTAAATATTTTTAAGTTAAAATATTCATAAAATTAAATTAGGATAGTCTACATAATTTTTTTAAGTTACTTTAAGAAAAAAGGTTGAATGAAAAAAGGTTGAATGAAAAAAATTATTTTATGAATTTTAATAATCATGTGTTAAAATTTTAATAGTCTTCATAAAATTCATTCTTTAATAATCATGTGTTAAAATTTTAACCCAAAAAGGTTGAATGAAAAAAATTATTTTAAAGTTAAAATCTAATTTTTTTGGATTAAAAATTTAGATTTTAACCTAAAAATTGAAGATAATTCGGGTTAAATTTTGTATGGAAACGAAGTTTCATTTTTAAACACTTATGAAATTTTGACGGGCAGATATGCTTCTGGAATCTGGGGTACTGCAATTTGACAGCCAGACAGAAATTGTTTACTTTTTGTTTAGATTCGCATTTAACCAAAACCAACCACACATGATATGAGTGATGACTAAACATGACACAATTGCCAGACATTCGCTCAAATTTATCTTCTTCTTTTTTCTTGAAGGTTCATTTAACATAAATTAGCATTTGCTTACACATTTTATGTCTATGAATATTTTTTTTTTTAAAATGAGAAGAAGAGACGAAGAGAGAGAGAGAGAGAGAGAGAGAGAGAACGTGGGGGAGTGGGAGGGTTTTTTTTTTTTAATTTTAAATATTAGAGATATTTTAACATCATCTGTAGGTAAGACTTTAATTAAAATAAAATAAAATTTGGACATGTGAAATTACATTATTGCCTATTATTTTTTTGTGTAATAAAAGATTAAGTTGTCTTTTCAGCATCTTTTAGTTGATAAATTTTTTTTTTATTAATTAGTAGAGATAATATATTTACAATGTAATTTTGTACTTTCTGTTGTATTGCAGTGCGTGTCACGCAGCTCGTTGATTCCTTCCATGACCAAAAAAAACCCTTCTTTTTGTCACGTCTCTTGCGGTTTCGAATTTTTTAACAAAACGCGCGTGAATTCACTGAGTTGCATGATGTGTTGATGTAGTTTCTTCAAAATTGAGCTCCTAAAGCTCAATTGCGGCCGTGCGTGTGAGCAATTTTGATAATTGATAAATGGATGGTGGAACCTAGGAGAATAACTTGCAGATAAGGGGCATATTGTTACTATGCTGTTTCAATTTAATTTTTAATATTATGTGTAAATTTATTTTGATATAAGATTGTATTATTAGATCAAGATGTCATAGTGATGGCACATATTTTTCACACAAGTTGCTCTCCAAAACTAAAGTGGTGAAAGTGCGATCGAATGGAGAGTTGGGGGTCGGTCATACATTAGACCGAAGGTCCGAAGGGTTGGGCTAAATTAGGGTTGAGCATGTACAACCTCTACTTAGTTTTGTCATTGATATGAACCTCATCATTATTTACGATCATAAATATCATACACAACTAACCTTAACATGACCCATTTCTTATTAGGAACTAATGAACACATATTTTTTTCTCATACAGTACACCTTTGTTTAATCATGTTCATTATTTTTTATTGAATTACTCAATCCGAAAGCCAGAAATGAAAAGAATGTAAGAGCCTAAAAATGGTGTACAAAAAATCAACTCCCTTAAGTGATATTTTTGGCACTCCGAAGTTACTATAAATTAGTTATTTACTCCTCGGGTGCAAGATGATAGAATAGTGTGGGAAGTTAAACGTGAAGTGCCAAAATAATGTCCCTAGATTAATTAGGAAAAAGTAAAACCTCTATATTGTAGAATGTTGGGACCAAACTAATTTTATAATTTTAAGAAAGATATTAATTAATAGAGGTGTAGTTAAAAATATAATTTGGTGACATAGTTATCCTTAATGAAAGTTTTACGTTTGATATAAAAGTTTACATTAATAGTGGAGCATACCAATTTTCAAGATCTAACATTGAAAAAAAGTGACACCTAATTTTTAAAAGCTGATGCATGTATACATATAGTGCTCTCTTTGATGCGATCTATTTAATACAAAACACCAAATGCAATATTCAACCAATTCAAATGAATACTTTTTCTTCTTCCTTTAGCAAATCAGTCATGCTACCCATCAATATGTGAAGTCAGCTAAATGAAAATATTTATGTTAAGCTGTGTTAGAAGTTGTGTATGCTTTAACTGAAGAAGAAATCATTGATGCATTTGGGTAAGAAGAGGAAAGAGATAATTTTGAAGATGATAGTACTGAAATATCAAAAGTTTCAAGTCAAGAAGCTGTAAAGATGTTTGAGAAATTAGAAATATTTGACTTCATCGTGAAGATGTCCATGTTAACGAGGTATTACGTATTTGCAAGTTCAAAGACGTGGTATTAACTGTAAAAAATAAAGTATTGTCCCAAACAACTTTAGAGAATATTTTAGTACTTATTGACAATTATTACTATATGGATGCAAGTTTCCTTAATACGTGACCAATAATTTATAAGTTAATTATTACAATGTGAAGTTTATTCTTATAAATGGTTAGGCCACATTGTGACATAAATTTTTTATGATTATAAGAAAATTATTCTTCTATAGAATATTAATATAAAAACATTACCATAACTTCTGTACACTTTTTTTTATCTCTTTCTACACATTTTTATTATTTATAAGTTTTTGTTGCAGTCCTATTGGAATATGAATGTGATTGTGTAAATCCTAGTAGATATGAGAATCTATCTTATATTCCTATTAGGAGTGGATTACCTATTAAATGTTGTAATCCTAAAGGGAAAGGTTTTACCCTTCCTACTACTATAAATAAAGGCATAATGGGGTGAAATAGAACACACCCACAATTACACATCTCTCTTTTTCTCTCTATCTATGTCGCACCCCTCTCTCTCTGACCTCCATAATTCTTCAGTAAATTATATCTACAACAGTTTTCAATTTTTTATTTTTTTGATTTTTTTTTATCCAATTTATTTGATTCAAATGTCAAATGTCAAATAAAGCATGACACTAACCCAACAGCCGAAAGTCCAAGATGTTCTTAAATTGTTCTTTTGAGGGGGACCTTAATTTAGGCAGCTAAGCTTTCTTGTTCTATGAGACTGTGAATGCATAAAAGATTGCATGCATCGTGCATGAGAGACAATTGAATGCAGTTGCAAAATAAAGACAATAAATAAAAGTGAATATTGTTAGGAAGATTAAATGTGTAGATTAAATTTTATAAACCAAATGATATGTAAGATGATGATCAAATTATTACTTAAATATTGATTATTGTGTTTATTTTTTATTGATGACATATCATTTAGTCTATAAATTTGATCGACAAATTTAATCTACCCAATCTTACTCTAAATAGATATGGTTAGGGTTTAGAGTATGATTACGAATTTCAAAAACCTGAAAGCTGTTGGGTTTTTCCTTACCTTGGGTTTTACCATAGCGAGGTTTTGTGAGTTTTACTTTTTATGCATTCTTCCGTTGATTTGAGACTCGCATTCGCTCATTGTGCCGACGACTTTATCAACTATACTTGCTTAATCACTGAAGACCTGATGCGCCATTTACTTAAGTATTTACACACTCAAGGGGGAGTGTTGCAGTCCTATTAGAATAGGAATATGATTGTGTAAATCCTAATAGATATGGGAATGTATCTCATATTCCTATTAGGAGTAGATTACCTATTAAATGTTGTAATCCTAAAGGGAAAGGTTTTACCCTTCCTACTACTATAAATAAAGGCATAATGGGGTGGAATATAACACACCCACAATTACACATGTCACTCTTTCTCTCTATCTATGCCGCACCCCTCTCTCTCTCTGGCCTCCATAATTGTTCAATAAATTATGCCTACAACGCGTTATCAGCACGCTTTTGACGCTACGCTAACAAGAGAGTTTATTCTTCAATCAGGGGAGTATTACGTTTTAATCATTCTTTTTATGATTAATTAATTATTTTATTGAATTGATCTACATGCTATTGATTCAATTTAATTTTTCTATATTGAACGTGATACAACGCATTGGAGATGCAATTCCGGCTTTCTGAGATGGATCTTCTACAAATTCAAAGGCTTTTATTTGTTTTTTGCCAATCATGTACGCTTAAAATAAAGTAAGATATTTGAAACGACCGTGAAGCATGAAAACATTCCCCATGATAGATGAACCCCCTACATTTATATTTACCTTCCGATATATATATTGCATATGTTCATATATTTGTCAATATATATATTTGTTTCATACATTATGCAATTATGCTATGTGGAATTTGTGAGTCAAAGAATTAAAATAAATTAGAAGCAATTATAAGGTTTTCCTAAACCTAACAATGTCGAAAAAAAAAATTGGGTTGACAAACCTAAGGGCCTGCAGCCCTCGGTTCACCTCGAGTCCAAGCTAAGCACGGCCTGAAGCCGTTTGCTGGGCCCCCGCTTCGCCTCTGCCCACACGACGTAAACCCTTGGCTTGCTGGGCTTGACCCTCCCAGCCTGCGTGTGACCAAGGCAGCCTAATAGGCTGGGGCTCTTTTGCCCTGGACCCAAACATGAAACCTAGCTTCGCTGGGCTTCCCCGGACCCAACCCATGGCCAATCGTTGCTAGGCCTGACTAGTGCCCCCCCCTTTTGGCCTAAAGCTAGCAACTGCTGCTGCTGGGCTCCCTTGCCTACGGCCTGTGGCCTGAAGCCACCCTATGGGCTGCATACTGCAGCCGAACCTACACAGCACCCATCCCAATTTTTTGGGCTATGGTTTTTTCGACCAAATGCTATTACTTTAGCATTCTAAATAATTTAACCCGTATGTTAATATTATTTTTGCTTCTACAATCGACCCCGTTTGGTCCCGATTTATTGAATTAATTAAAAGTGACCTATAGTCCATTAATCTGATAATGAATCCTAAATTATTGACGTGAAGATCACTTTTGGACATTAACGATTCAATAATTTATTTCACTTCTTTGAACCGTGATATACTTTCGTAGTAATGAAGCTCTCACACTTGAGTTCCCGAAGAACCTCAAATCCACTACACTTAAATCAGCATATTGCATTCTATGTTCTTGCATGAACCTCTCTTTTATGAACTAAACGTTCATAAACTAAATTGAACCTGTAGTTTCAAATTTAGTGCCTTTGAAACCCGAAGTTTTTATAAAATAATACACCCATGAAAACCCGACGTTTTTCATGAAAACCATGTCTTAGAATTCGAATGTTCTAACTTTGATGCTTATGGATGATTCATTCTCATAGCACCAATCACAATCTTGTTCCCCCCAAATTCAGTGGATTGTCGAACCATCACAAGTTCGATTTTCCTGATTTGGACGTTTTCTAATAAAAACCACTTTATGTGGGGTACAAGACGTGAATCTCCACTTGACTATCAAGAAGCTGAGAAACCATTGAAGCCAACAATGGCATGGAAGAGTTGTGTTGATGCACAAAATCAGTGAGGACTTTGGTACAACATAAAGTGTTAAGTTTGTGACCTTCGCTAGATTGCTCCGGTCACTAGTATGGATAAGTATGTAAATGGATAGGGATAGGGAAGCAAACACAATGTGTATGTGGTTCATCCAGATTGGCTACGTCCACGGAGTAAAGGAGTTCTCATTAATTGTGAAGGGTTTACACAAGTACATAGGTTCAAGCTCTCCTTTAATGAGTACAAGTGAATGATTTAGTACAAATGACATTAGGAAATATTGTGAGAGAATGATCTCTATTTATAGAAGAGAGTTTCTAGTTTCATTCTGACATTGACACGTGTCGTGTTGTGATTAGCTTCTAATGTTGACACGTGTTGCGCTATGATTGGCTTTTGATGTCGACACGTGTCGTGCTGTGATTGGCCTCCTGGTTAGAGGGAAACTCTTCTGGGTCCTTGACGGTATAACGTTGACCGGTGCTCAGTAGTTTCGGGATTGGTCAAGTATGGTACAAATAGTGCTCCCCTAAGTTCCCGAGTGAGGAAAGCTCATCGGTTGGGGACTTGCAAGATCCAAGCCATTGAGTAATCACGAAACTTATAAGTACCGAAGTGTGGTATCATTTTCACTTGCCTTATTTGTCTCATACGTAGATGTGGCATCTTCTCTGGAAGTACTTTTCCTCCATCCAGGGGTGGTATCTTTAACCGATGAAGATGCACAAGGTAATGTATCAATTTCACTTGAAGCTTACTTGTAGTTTCGGGCTTGGTCAAGTGCGATACAAAACCCTATAGTAGGAGTCCCCCAAGTCGCCGAGCTAGGATATTTGCCGAAAGAGGTAACAGATAAGGTAAGCAATCAGACTTCCAAGCAAACAACCTGAATCGGAGGTTCGACTTCGGCTTCCAGTTAATTGTTCTCCTTCTCCTTGTGTCGTAAACAGCAAAAAGGATAAGGAGAAGCAAATGGAGAATAGATGATATGAGTTACTTTTGATTTTGAAGAAGAAACTTTCCACAGGCTTGTTCTTGAACTGGGCTGAAGGGTTTTATAGTTTCCTTCAGAGTATAAGGCCGACTCAAGAATTTGAGGGTCAAAACAAGTCCATCAAATCAAGAGTGCGTTCGACCTTGATGATATGGGATACTTTTGCTGTTGACGAAGTAGTGGATGAATCAGCACGTGTTCTGTTGCGCTTGTCTCCACATGCTTCCTTGTATCATTCTCACTTGCCTTATCCGTTCCTCAGGCAGAAATGGTATCTTTTCTGGAAGCATAAAATGTTGAAGATGAGTACTCGAGAGCAATGCCAGGTAAGTAGTCAGGCAAATGGTTCTAGGTAGTCAGTTCCTGATTGGAAGCTTGATTCCAAGTGCTGACTGATTGTTCTCTTTCTTCTTGTCTCGCAGGTAAGAACAAGGGCAAAGGAAAAGATAGGGAAAAAGCATGATATGGGATACTCTTGCTTTTGACCCTGATGATATGAGATACTCTTGCTCTGGTGTGGCTAGTTTGCATATGTATTATTGGGGGGAAGAAAACTGAGTATTTCGAAAGGCTTCGTTTGGAGCGCCCTCTCAGATATGAGGAAGGGTTGAGCATTTTTGCAGGTCTGCCTGTCCGTGGAGGATGGAGGTCGACATTTATAGGAGTCTCCCTAACAACAAGTAGTAATGCTATTCCTTTACCCTTCTTGGTCGTAGCAATGTAGTGTAATCTGCAAGCTTCACGTGTTTTAACTTTGTCAGAGCATTTTGAGAAAGTGGTATGCGATATCTGGAAAGCTGATGTTGCGTGTGAAGATTGCAGACAAGCTTTATCCAAGAAAATCTGGCTCTCGAAGTTCGAAGAGTGATGCCTCTTCGGTTTTCGAACAAGCAATCCTGTCGGGGATCTGACTCTCGAGATTCAGATAACGGTGCCTCTTCAATTTTTGAGAAAGCAATCATGTTGGGAGTCTGACTCTTGAGATTCGGAGAGCAGTGTCTCTTCGATTTTTAAGAAAGTAATTCTGTTAGGAGTCTGGCTCTCGAGATTCGGAGAGTGGTGCCTCTTCGATTTTTGAGCAAGCAATCTTGTTGGGAGTGTTTTCTCGAGTGTAAGTAAAGGTTGGACATTTTTGCCAGTCTACCTTGCCACGGAGCACCGAGGTTGACACACATTGGGACTTTCTAGTTATCAAGTAGTGGTGTTGTTCTTTTACCCTTGTGGGTAATTGTAGGGTAGCTGGACCTTCAAAATTTATGTGTCTAAACTTTGTCAGAGATCTTTGGCAAAGTTATCTGTGGTACCCGATGAGCTGATGTTGCGTGTGGAAAGTGGTGCATCTTCGGAATCCAGAGAGTGGTGCCTCTTCGATTCTTGAACCAACGGCCCTGTTGCCCTTTCTATTATAAGGGCACCAATTGTGTGCAAGAAGTACATTCAGAGAGTTATTGTTTGTAGGAATTTTCCCCTTACTTAAGAGATTTATTGCACCTCATTTCTCTTTCATCATTTCTGAGAATGTCTGGCCCATCCGACTGTCGTTTTGACTTGAACTTTGGTGAAGAGGCAGCTATGCCTTCACAAGACAACATATGGCGCCCATCCTTCTTATCCCATACTGGTCCTCTTACCATTGGGGACTCTGTGATGAAGAATGATATGACAGCTGCGGTGGTGGTTAGGAACCTTCTCACTCCCAAAGATAATAAACTACTTTCCAAATGGTCTGATGAGTTGGCTGTTAAGGATTCTCTAGCCCTCAGTGTTCAGTGTGCAGGTTCTGTGTCTAATATGGCCCAACGCCTATTTGCTCGAACCCGCCAAGTTGAATCATTGGTGGCTGAAGTGATAAGTCTCAAACAGGAGATCAAAGGGCTCAAGCATGAGAATAAACAATTGCACATGCTCGCACATGACTATGCTACAAACATGAAGAGGAAGCTTGACCAGTTGCAAGAATCTGATGGTCAGATTTTGCTTAATCATCAGAGGTTTATGGGTTTGTTCCAAAAGCATTTATTTCCTTCGTCTTCTGAAGTTGTACCGCATAATGAAGCGCCAAATGATCAACCTTTAGTGCCTCCTCCTTCTGGGGTTCTGCCCAGTACTGAAGCTCCGAATGATCACTCTCTGGTGCCCACTCTTTCTGGGGCTCTGCCGACTGCTGAGACTTCTCATGAGCAACCTTTGTGAATGTTCCCTCTTGTTTGTTTATTTTGATTCATGTATATGTACATATTTGTAACTTATTGGAGATATCAATAAACAAGTTTTGCTTCATTTCAACGTATTGTGTTAAATACACCAAGGCCTTCTTCACTAAGTTCTTTGAATTTTTTCTTTTGTTGAAGCTTTGAGAGTGAAACATGTATGTTGGGGTAGTGCTCCCTTAATTTCCCGAGTGAGGAAAACTTCTCGGTTGGAGACTTGAAAAATCCAAGTCACTGAGTGGTCGTGAGACTTCTGAGTATCAAGGTGCAGTAGCATATGGTAGGAGTCCCCTAAGTCTCCGGTCGAGGGAGTTGACGAATGAGGCATTTCCTTTCTAAGTGGTAGCCCAAAACTCCTCCTTCATATATATTTGTTATGAAAGTTGTTAGGCCCAAAGAAGAGGAGGCTTAGGCAATTTTTTTTCTTTTCGAATTTTTGAATTTTCGAATTTTTGGATTTCTGAATATATATATATATATATATATATATATATATATTAAGCTTTGTAGGTGAAGCTTTGTAAGTGAAGCTTTAAGGTTGAAGCTTTGTTGGGCACCATGAATTGATTTTGCTTTAAATTATCTTGATCAAGATAGTGTGAAGCTTTTGTAGGTGAAGCTTTTGTGTTGAAGCTTTGTAGGTGGAGCTTTTGTGGGTCAAGCTTTTGTGGGTCAAGCTTTTGTGGGTCAAGCTTTTGTAGGTGAAGCTTTTGTGGGTCAAGCTTTTGTGGGTCAAGCTTTTGTGGGTGAAGCTTTTGTGGGTGAAGCTTTTGTGGGTCAAGCTTTTGTGGGTCAAGCTTTTATAGGTCAAGCTTTTGTGGGTGAAGCTTTTGTGTTGAAGCTTTTGTAGGTGAAGCTTTGGAGTTGAAGCTTTTGTTGGGTACCATGAATTGATTTTGCTTCACACTATCTTGATCAAGATAGTGTGAAGCTTTTGAGAATTTGTAGTTGTCCTCCATTGATGAAGCTTTTGTTGGTGAAGCTTTAAGGTTGAAGCTTTTGTAGGTGAAGCTTTGGAGTTGAAGCTTTGGAGTTGAAGCTTTGTAGGTGAAGCTTTGGAGTTGAAACTTTGTAGGTGAAGCTTTGGAGTTGAAGCTTTTGTTGGGTACCATGAATTGATTTTGCTTCACACTATCTTGATCAAGATAGTGTGAAGCTTTTGAGAATTTGTAGTTGTCCTCCATTGATGAAGCTTTTGTTGGTGAAGCTTTTGTGCTGAAGCTTTGTAGGTGAAGCTTTAAGGTTGAAGCTTTGTTGGGCACCATGAATTGATTTTGCTTCACACTATCTTGATCAAGATAGTGTGAAGCTTTTAAGAGTTGTGGTTAAACTCCTTTGAGAATTTGTAGTTGTCCTCCATTGATGAAGCTTTTGTTGGTGAAGCTTTAAGGTTGAAGCTTTTGTAGGTGAAGCTTTGGAGTTGAAGCTTTGGAGTTGAAGCTTTGTAGGTGAAGCTTTGGAGTTGAAGCTTTTGTTGGGTACCATGAATTGATTTTGCTTCACACTATCTTGATCAAGATAGTGTGAAGCTTTTGAGAATTTGTAGTTGTCCTCCATTGATGAAGCTTTTGTTGGTGAAGCTTTGTAGGTGAAGCTTTAAGGTTGAAGCTTTGTTGGGCACCATGAATTGATTTTGCTTCACACTATCTTGATCAAGATAGTGTGAAGCTTTTAAGAGTTGTGGTTGAACTCCTTTGAGAATTTGTAGTTGTCCTCCATTGATGAAGCTTTTGTTGGTGAAGCTTTAAGGTTGAAGCTTTTGTAGGTGAAGCTTTGGAGTTGAAGCTTTGGAGTTGAAGCTTTGTAGGTGAAGCTTTGGAGTTGAAGCTTTTGTTGGGTACCATGAATTGATTTTGCTTCACACTATCTTGATCAAGATAGTGTGAAGCTTTTGAGAATTTGTAGTTGTCCTCCATTGATGAAGCTTTTGTTGGTGAAGCTTTTGTGCTGAAGCTTTGTAGGTGAAGCTTTAAGGTTGAAGCTTTGTTGGGCACCATGAATTGATTTTGCTTCACACTATCTTCATCAAGATAGTGTGAAGCTTTTAAGAGTTGTGGTTGAACTCCTTTGATGAAGCTCTTGTTGGCACCATAAATTGGTTTTGCTTCACACTATCTTGATCAAGAGTGTGTGAAGCTTTTCAAAATTGTGGTTGCCCTCCATTGATGAAGCTCTTGTTGGCACCATAAATTGGTTTTGCTTCACACTGTCTTGATCAAGAGTGTGTGAAGCTTTTGAAAGTTGTGCTTGTCCTCCATTGATGAAGCTCTTGTTGGCACCATAAATTGGTTTTGCTTCACACTGTCTTAATCAAGAGTGTGTGAAGCTTTTGAGAGTTGTGCTTGTCCTCCATTGATGAAGCTCTTGTTGGCACCATAAATTGGTTTTGCTTCACACTGTCTTGATCAAGAGTGTGTGAAGCCTTTGAGAATTGTAGTTGTCTTTCATTGATGAAGCTTTTGTTGGCACCATAAATTGGTTTTGCTTCACACTGTCTTGATCAAGAGTGTGTGAAGCTTTTGAGAGTTGTGGTTGAACTCATTTGATGAAGCTCTTGTTAGTACCATAAATTGATGAAGCTAATGTGTTCACCTCCTTCCTTTTTTTTCTTTTTTTTTTTAGGTGGAGAGGGGGTGCTGCAAGTTTGAAATTTGAAAACTCCCTAGCTTGTGTGGAAGTTTGAAGACTTTCCATGTGGGGTTTTCTCATGGTTTGAATTTTGAATTTTGAATTTCTTTGGCCATGTTGAACCCTATAAGAATGAGAAGTTTCCACTCTTTTTCATTGTCTTCATTTGCTCATTTTGTAGTGATTTTTGGAGATAGAGTGCTCTTATAGTTGAAACGAATTCCGGTATTGCTTTGCACCATCTTCAGGTTGGTAATCTTCTCCACTAGATCACATGCTTTCATTCTTGTTGAATTGTTTGAGTGTTCATGTATTTGGTTGAGAACATAATGAACTGATTGAGCTTTTCTCCACGCCCTAGGAACTTCCTTATGTTTCGATCTTTCATGTGGTGATAGAGTTTGTTTCTATTTGTTGTAGATGTCAGAGTTTGGAAGTCTTAGTGATGGGGGCTCGCCTAACTCTAACTCTAGGTTTGAGCTTGCAATGTTGGAGTCTTCAGGGCCTTTGTTGGAGTTTTGTACAAAAAAATTCAAGATTGGGTGATCCTCGCAATTGCCAAGCCTTAGCCAATACTGGTTATTCCTCCTTAATGTCATTGGGTGAGGGGGTTGTTTGTGACGCCATACCCATATTTCGCTATGAGTTCACAGCAGACCATTTAGTGCAAAACTTGTTAGATAGCGAAAAGCAGCTTGAGGCCCTAAGGCAGTCATGTAGTATCCCCTGTAGTGTAGGAATGCGTTTGGTGCATCATGAAGAATTGTCCTCTGAACCACCCAAGGGTCATGTTATGTTCTATACCCAGATATTATTGACTTTAGGGGTGAAGCTGTCTTTGCACCCGTGGTTGCAACGGATGTTGTTTTTCATTGGATATGCGCCTGGGCAACTCTACCCTGGTTTTTGGGATACCTTGATCGGGTTTTATATTATTTGGATGGAATGTGGGTTAGGTGAGCCTTCCTTTCATCAATGGCGCTACTGCTATAAGATGCACCCGGTGAAAGCATGCACTGGGTATACCGAGTGTGCATGTCAGAGTGAGAGAGAGCGTATTGTCTTTGGTAAGAAAAAGGCGTACTGCACTTGGAAAAACCATTGGTGCTTTCTTTATAATGATTGGGAGTATGCTAAAGGTGTCACGCCTGAGCGACGTGTTCCTACTCACTTCCAGACTGTAGGTTGTAATGTATCCATTGTTTGCATTATTTGCTATTTGTTGTGATTTTCTCTTGCTTCTAACATTTTTTCTTCGTGCAGTGACGCGAGGGACCATCAAGCTGTCTGGACGAGAGCTAGCTAACATAGAGAAGGTGTTGAGGGTGCCCAAAAAGGATAGACATTTGGGCAAGCTACGACCCTTATTTCGAAAGTACAGTTTCCAGCCCCTAGTGTCGAAGTGCCAGAGACGAGCAAGTAAGTTGTGTCTTTCATTTCGCCCCCTCTTTCTTTTGCAAAGTTGCATTCCTTACTTTGATTTTTCTTGTTCAGTGGAGAAAGTGGGCAAGAAAAAGGAGACTAACGCCAAGAAAGGGAAGACACCCATGTTAGTTCTCGTAGACGACATTTTGTTTCACAATGGAGCTCGTAAGCACCGGGTGAGGCTAACCCCCTAAACCTAAGTTGCAAGAGGAGGTCCTCAAGATTGCTGCCTCAAATAAGGCTGAAGCTGAGGCCATCGGGTGTGCTGTTACCATAGTTGCAAGGGAGGAGAGACGACTGTTGCCTCCTCTTCCTACCATCAATCCCATATTTCCTCCAACCATGGAGTCTACTAACCAAAAAGGTGGCCCTAGTTGTAGTCGTAAGAGAAAGTACAAGGAAGAGGTTGACAGCATTCATTGGAAGGACTTGAAGGTTGCCATGCAGCCAAGTAGTTTTAGGTATGTCAATAATTGCCTGGCAGGACGTCGATCCATTATTGATGAGCTTGGCGAGCCACTAGATGAGAATAAATCAGATCGTGATCGGATGATGAGGCTATCTTCTTATGTAAGTGTTACTTTGTCATTTCTTTGCTTTCTCCCCTCTTTTTCCTGGTAGTGACGATTATCTTGTCATGTAGGTCATGACCGAGTACGATGACAGATTACGAGAAGTCGAGTGGTACAAGGCAAAGTTTAAAGAGAATAAGCAGCTTGTGAATAACGCCAGAAAAACGAGTAAAGCTTTGGCTGATGCCATCCGCCTTAAGGATGAAAACTTTGAGAGTTTGAAGAGGCGGAATGGTGAGAACGTGAGGCTCAAGAAACAATTGGAAGTGACTAAGGAACAGTTGGAGACAACCATCCTTGAGGTTTCCAAGGTTAAATGGGAGTTGGATAATGCCTTGGTTGAGGTTTCTGGGCTGAAGATGAGTATCCCAACTGAGAGGGATGATGCTGTGCAGAAGTTCTTAGGTTCCCAGGCCTTTCACGATGCTTTTAGACCTCTTACATCCGAGCGGCTAATTTTGAGAAAAGAAAATGGATGGCCGTCCTTGAGCATTACGACAATGGAAGCATTATCCGAAAGTACCGTGATGAAATGGATGAGTACCGATAAAAGGGTGAAGCCTTCGTCCTCGTAGTTGATCCTAATAGTGATGATGACTCTGATAATGAGGCTAGTATCAGTGAGCAGTCTCAGGAGAGTGAGGATGGTCCTGGATATGCTAAGGAAGGTGGTGATGACGATGGGGTTAAAACGCAGAGTGATATTGTCAGGGGTTCGGCCTCAGATGAGGATGACTCGTAGTGCCCTCTTTTTTTGCATGTACTCTGGATGTACAAGTTTGTTGTTTGTGTGGCATGTGACATGTATTCTGGATGTACTAGTTTGTTGTTTGTGTGGCTTGTGCCATGTACTCTGGATGTACTAGTTTGTTATTTGTGTGGCATGTGCCATGTACTCTGGATGTACTAGTTTGTTGTTTGTGTGGCATGTGCCATGTACTCTGGATGTACTAGTTTGTTGTTAATTACCAAGTATTTGCATTATCATTGATGAATGCCTGGCTATGTTTGAGCAAATCCTTTGTTTAGATATAAGCCATAACTTGGATGTACTAGTTCTGTCCAGTACTGTTTGTTTATTTGTATAGTCTTGTTGACATATACTTAGACTTGATTTCCTGTTAGAAGCATTCATGTCGAAGCTTTGAACCCGAGTGTTTCATTGCTAGGAATGTAATAGGATTAGGACTGAGTTGTCTAAATCACCTCTTTATTGAATTCATGCCAAATAGTCTTCGTTACATAGGATGCCGAACGGCTGAAGCTTAACACTTGTACAATGTGAATTTACTTGTAATAGTACTTCAAGTGATTAGCGTTCCATAGATAGCCAATGGTCTTGCTATCAGAGCTTTTAAGCTTGTAGGAGCCAGGGCGACTGATGTCAACAACTTCAAACGGTCCATCCCAGTTTGGACTAAGTGTTCCTTCACTCGGGACTCTGTCGCAGAGTAATCTTTTCTTCAATACCCAGTCCCCTACTTTGAAAGAACGAGGTTTGACCCTGGAGTCATAGTAGTTGGAGATGCGCTGCTTGTAGGCGACATTTCTCAAGTGAGCCTGGTGTCTGTGTTCCTTGACTAGATCTAAGTTGAGGGTAAGTTGTTTGTCATTTTCACTTTGCACGTAGTTCTGGACTCGGAACGTTCCTTGCTCAAGCTCAACTAGGACAACTGCCTCTGTACCAAAGGCAAGTGAGAATGGGGCTTCTCCTATTGATGTCCGATACGAAGTGCGATATAACCAAAGAACTTGGGGTACAAATTCTAGCCAACAACCTTTAGCCTTGTCCAAGCTGGTTTTCAAAGTTCGCTTGATTATTTTGTTGATGGCTTCAACTTGTCCATTAGACTGGGGATGAGCTGGGGAAGCAAAACATAAGTTAATGTTGAACTTAGAGCAGAACATCCTGAACTTATTGTTGTCGAACTGTCGCCTGTTGTTAGTAACTATCGCATTGGGAATGCTGAATCTGCAAATGATGTTCTTCCATACGAAGTCTTCTATTTTTGCCTCAGTAATGGTTGTCGAGGGTTCTACTTCGGCCCACTTTGTGAAGTAGTCAACTGCAACGATTGCATAGCGGACCTTGCCCTTCCCTACAGGCATTGGGCCGATCAAATCAAATCTTCATTGGGCGAAGGGCCAAAGGCTGATCATGGGAGTGAGCGGCTCGGGATGGGAGTGAGCGGCTCGGGATGGAAGTGAGGAATAGTTGCGTAGCGTTGACACTTATCACATGAGTGGGATATTCTGATGGCATCTTGGTGGAGTGTTGGCCAGTAATATCCTTGGCGAAAAGCCTTGTGTGCTAGGGATCGAGATCTAGCATGATCTCCGCAGACTTCTTCATGTATTTCCCGAAGGATAGTTTCCGCCTCTGCGGGCGTAAGGCATCTTAGGTATGGTAGGTTAAAACCCCGTTTGTAGAGTTGGTCATTAATGATCAAGTAACGGGTAGCCTTATATCGAATCTACTTAGCTTGGACTTTGTCATTTGGAAGGGTGCCATGAGCAATGAATCTATAAATCAGGGTAATCCAACTATCCCCCTGTTGTAAGTTACACATTTTCGCAGCCATGGTGCTTGGTGCTGCCAACAATTCGACTTGAATTTTTCTCCCAGTCTTGTCTTCCACCACTGAGGCGAGGCGAGCCAAAGTATCTGCATGACTGTTTGCCGCTCGAGGAATTTAGGTGATCTGGTAGTGTAAGTGCTGGAGCAACAATTGTGTTTATGCCAGATATGCTGCCATAGAGCTATCCTTAGCATCAAAGTTGTTGGTGACTTGGTTAACCATCAATTGGGAGTCACTGAAGATATCAATTCGTTTAACCCCAAGGCGTTTGGCCAAACGTAAGTTTGCTAGGAGGGCTTCATATTCGACCTCATTGTTCGACGCCTTAAATTTGAAACGAATAGCATACTCCATCGCCACTTTGTCAGGGGTCGTAAGGATTAGTCCTGCTCCACAACCCTTTTGGTTGGACGAGCCATCAACATATAGACTTCATGTTGGGGCCGTTGGTTCTATTTTCTGAGCTTCCGAGGGTAATGAAACCACTTCTTTAGTCGTAGAAACAATGTCAACAGGATATATGAAGTCGGCAATGAAGTCTGCCACTGCTTGGCCCTTCTCAACTGGCTTTGGTTGGTAAGAGATGTCAAACTCACCCAATGCTATCGCCCATTTGATCATTCGCCCGGAAGTGTCAGGACTGTCGAAGATGATGATTGGTAAGCACGATGATGGAGTGTGCTTGGAAGTAAGGGCGAAGTTTTCGAGCAGACATGACCAATGCTAGAGCCAATTTCTCAATGTTGGAGTATCGTGTCTCTGCATCTTGTAAGGCCTTGCTAGCGTAGTAGACAGACCGTTCGACATTACCATCATTTCGAATGAGAACGGAACTTACTGCTGAAGCTGATACCGACAGATAGATAATGAGAGTGTCACCAACCTTGGAGAGCAGAAAGGCTTTACTCATGTAGTCTTTGAGGTTCTTGAATGCCTCAACACATTCATCAGTCCATGTAATGTACTTCTTACTTCCCTTAAGTGCTTTGAAGAAAGGAGCACATCTGTCTGTGGCCTTAGAGATGAACCTAGTTAAGGCTGCCACCTTGCCAGTAAGGCTCTGGATGTCTTTTGAAGTTACCGGTTCCTTCATGTCGATGATTGCTTTGATCTTCTCGGGATTAGCCTCAATGCCTCGTTGGCTTATCATGAAACCTAAGAATTTGCCAGAGCCTACACCAAAGGCACATTTGTTGGGGTTCAACCTCATTCGATACCTCTTTAGAATGGTGAAAGTTTCAGATTGGTTGGTGATGTGTTGGTCAGCATGTTTGCTCTTGACTAGCATATCATCAACGTAAATTTCCATGCTCTTCCCAATCTGTTCGGCGAACATTGAATTGACCAGTCTCTGATAAGTCGCTCATGCATTCTTTAAGCCGAAAGGCATGACTTTATAGCAATATAGTCTCTGTCAGTAGTGAAGGCTGTGTGTTCTTGGTCTAGAGGGTTCATGAAGATTTGGTTGTATCCTGAGTAACCATCCATGAAGCTCAGAAGTTCACACCCTGCCGTAGAGTCTATAAGTCTGTCTATGAGAGGAAGAGGTAAACTATCCTTCGGGTATCCTTTGTTTAGGTCGGTGTAATCGACACATATTTTCCACAAGACCTTTTGGAGCAGGAGACTTTCCTTGGTCGGATTCTTCTTAACAAGGACAACATTTGCTACCCACGTTGGATAATTGACTTCGCAGACGAAGCCTATGCCTTTGAGTTTTTCAACTTCTGCCTTCATTGCCTCGTACCGTTCATCGCCATAAGATCTTCGTTTCTGTCTCACTGGCTTGGTCTTGGGGTCAATACTTAAGCGATGACAGATGATATCGGGAGAGATGCCTGGCATGTCCTCGTATGACCAGGCGAAGACCTCAGTGTTCTCTTACAAAAAAGAGATCAATGCCAACCGAATGAGTGGTGACAAGGTGGTGCCAATCTTCACCATGCGATCCGGATAATCTTTTGAGATAACGACCTTCTCCAACTCTTCACTGGGTTGTGCTTGTTGGGTGAAAGAGTCATCTCAAGGATCGTCGGGTTGACTGTTGCCACCGTGAAGATCCAAGTTGACTTCGTCTGGGCTGGTCTTTATGACTTGGTCATGTATAGAAATGGTTTCCTTGGGCACATGCAGGTGCTGTTGCTTGACCAAAGTGTTGTAACATGATCGTGCACTAAGTTGATCTCCTTTGATGTAACCATTGCCATAAGGGGTTGGAAATTTCATCAACAACATATGTGTGGATACCATGGCTTTGAGATCATTGATGTCTGTGCATCCGAATATGACATTGTATAACGTTGGGCAATCAACCACCAGGAAGTTAGTGGTAATGGTAGCTGTGTAAGGGCCTGTACCAATGGTGAAAGGTAAGTGTATGCTCCCCAAAGGTTACACGATATCACCGAAGAAGCTTATCAAAGGGGAAATCGAGCGATCGAGCAAGTTTTCAGCTACATTAAGTGCCCTGAAAGCTTCAGCAAACATGATATTGGTCGAAGCCCCCGTGTCTACCAGGATTCATCGTACTTCAAAGTTGGCTATGTGAGCTTCCACGATCAGTGGGTCATTGTGAGGGTAGATGATACCTCTTTCTTCCTCAGGGTAGAAACATATTGGATCCCAGTTAGGCTTTTGATGCTTACCTCCCCTGATGTCTTCCACGTGAAACACTTGGTGGCCATACCTTAAAGCTCGTTCGCTATTTTTCATGGCCCTGTTGGAAGATTTAGATATGGGTGTGCCACCACTTATAGAATATATCACATTTACCTGGCGTTGGTTACGGTTACCCTTTGGAGGGTGAAGGAGGAATTGATCAATTTTTCCTTCATGTGCCAAAGCTTCAATATGGTCACGAATGGTGATACACTTCTCGCCGTCATGGCCATTATGCTCGTGGTAACAGCAAAACGTGCCCGTGTTCTTCGTGGGCTTGTAATCCGGGTGCCTTGGCTTTGGCTTCGGTATCAGGTGTGCTATGTTAGTGTAAATGGCCACGCATGTGGCGTTCAAAGGTGTGTATGCCTCATACCTTGGGGTAGGGGTTGTCCTGACACGTGCTTGACCTACTGTGTTGACTGCCTGAGGTCGAGGATTATCATGGCGATACCCTTGGTTATCGCGGTAGTGTCCCTTACTCTTTTTACTAAAATAAGACTGGTGAGGATGGAAATCTTTCCTTTTGCCCTGAGATTGATATGTCTGTTGACTTGGAAAAGTATTAAGTAAGGCAAGGGGAGGCACCGTTGCCGTTTGGAAGGTCGATGTCTTCTCATTTGGTTGGATCTGGCTTCCACTCCCTACTTGCTGATAAAGGGTGGTTGTGGAGGGTTTCCCTTGATATGTCCTTGCCTCGGCGGAGGCATGGTTGTAAGCCTATGCCATCACCTCAGAGTAAGTCTTCCAAGTGTTGGCATTGATCATGTACTTGAAGAAACAATCACGTAGGCCTTGAGGGCGGTATTGTCATCTGTCTCAGCGCAGTGAGAATACTCATGGCTGAAACGACCAGCATACTCTCGTAGTGACTCGTCCGGCTTCTGGAAAATAGTGTACAAGTCATCTACAAAATGCAAGCGATCAGTCTGGAAGATGTGTTGAGAGACAAACAGTTTCCTCAGTTCCTCAAATGAGTCTACTGTCTCAGGTGGAAGACAGCAATACCAGTTTAGAGCTCCGCCAGAGAGGGTGGAGGGAAAGAGAAGACATCGCTCTTTGTTGATGTGCATCTGATATGCCATGGTGGACTCAAAGAGGTTAAGGTGTTCAATTGGGTCTTCCCTTCCAGTATAGAGTTGTAAACCAAACTTTTGTTTTGTCTTTGCTTGAAGGGGGTGTCGAGGATCCTCCTTGTGAAAGGGTCAGGCCTGGGTTGGTTCCAGTCAGGTATCTTGGCTTGACATTCGGCCTTCAACTTGTTTACTTCCTCAATAAGCTGTAGGACAATGAGGTCCTGAGTGGAGTCATGTACCACTGGTATTTTCTTTCGTAAGTCTTCATCGCCTCTTGGAAGTAGGAAAGTTTGAGCAAAGGCGTGTGATTTTTCCTTGGACTCGACGTACTGACTTCTAGGGCAAGTCTGTCGGAATACCTCAGAGTCTCATGTACCTTCATGTTCCTCTGTGACCTGTCGTTCCTTCCCTAGATTGGCAGCTGGCCTGGGTCGTGGGAGGGGACCAAGTATTTCAAGAACCCTTGGGTCATTGATCTTCGAGCATATGTGGATGAGATTCTCTCGACGTTGCTTTAGGAAGTCTCAGCAATCACGATACACGGCTTTCGATCCTTCCAACCCTTCTGCCAGGAGGTGTCTTCCTCCACTTCTCCTGCTTCGGGTTGAAACGGCTGGGTTGAGAGAAGTTTCATATTGATTAATGTTTTGATGATTAGCTCGTTCCTCATCAGGGATACCCATGTCGAAGGAAAGTGACCCTCCGTGTTGGGGGGCACCCAGATGATGGTTGATGTCCACAGGGGCAACAAGCTCGCGTGTTTGAGTATGCATAGTTTCATAGAGCGTCTCAAAGAGCTTCTCATACTGCTCCTGGAGGACCTCATTCTTCATTGCTATCTTGTTGTTTTGAGCTTCTAGCTCATCGACTTTAGCTTGAAGAGCAACCCTCTTTCATTCCTTCTTTTGTTGTTTCGCACTAGGTGCAAGAGGGGTGTCATTTTATGTGTTGTGGCTTCCTTCGCTCCCCATGTTGGAGAGGGATGCCTGGTCAAAAGAAAGTGTACAAATGGTGGAAATCAGCTTAGCAAAGCTAAAGAGAGTGGGAATAAGTGTCGTTCCCATAGACGGCGCCAAATGTTGATGCACAAAATCAATGAGGACTTTGGTATAACAGAAAGTGTTAAGTTTGTGACCTTCGCTAAATTGCTTCGATCACTAGTATGGATAAGTATGTAAATGGATAGGGATAGGGAAGCAAACACAAGATGTACGTGGTTCACCCAGATTGGCTACGTCCACAGAGTAGAGGAGTTCTCATTAATTGTGAACGGTTTACACAAGTACATAGGTTCAAGCTCTCCTTTAGTGAGTACAAGTGAATGATTTAGTACAAATGACATTAGGAAATATTATGAGAGAATGATCTCTATTTATAGAAGAGAGTTTCTAGTTTCATTCTGACATTGACACATGTTGTGTTGTGATTGGCTTCTGATGTTGACACGTGTTGTGTTGTGATTGGCTTCTGATGTTGACACGTGTCGCGCTATGATTGGCTTCTGATGTCAACACGTGTCGCGCTATGATTAGTCTCTTGGTTGGAAGGAAACTCTTATGGGTCCTTGACGGTATAACGTTGACCGATGCTCAGTAATTTTGGGATTGGTCAAGTATGGTACAAACAAGTTGAATAAGCTTCCGCCATGATCTTCATTTGAAGACTTATGCTCAAAAGCATTACAAATGGAAATACCTCCCGATTGAAGATTCCATGGCTTTTTGGCTCGCTCCTACGGACTGTCTAATCATGAAAGACATTGCCTGAAACACACCATGATTACGTCCATGAATGAGTACAATTCTGAAGTTTATAAATCCCATCGAATTTTGGCTCGAGAATATTTTTCTCATCCTTCCTTGTTTCTAACTCGCTACTGAAGCAACAAGTGTAAAAAGCAGAAGTTTACCAAATTCTCAGATCTAATGACTACCACAAACGTGAGAGAAAGATATGGACCCAGTTCGGTTAAAGTCTACCGAATAGCTTGACCTAGTTCGGTCAAAGCCTACCGAATGGTGATGCACTGCTTCGGCAGGGATACACTGAATGGTATATTCTTTCACAATCTAATTTCGAGTTTTTTTTTTTACAACATATGGTAAAATCAGGGCCTGCCAAGGTGTGGCATCATGCCCGAAGCATGATCCTTGGCATCTAATACCTAAAACTTCAAGAATAAAGGGATAATATTCCCGAACCTTAACCCTACAAAATCTACTTTCGTCTTGATGGAATAGGTCATTGGTTATGCACCTGTTCGTGCCCCTATCAATGTTGTTGAGGTGTACCATTCTAGTAGTCAATATGTGAGACTAATTTTTGCTCCACCGAACATCGTTGGAAGAGCAGAATTTTGACATGGATAACCTTGTTGGCCGAATCCCCTTCGTAAACCATTTACTTTGTGAACATTTTTCCATGTTCTTGGATTCACGTTTGGTGTATGTTTTACTTATGGATAATCTTATTGATATTGTCCTTGAATATGAGTTAATTGAATCATGTTTCTTAATACATGTGACCGATTCAATTAAACACGTGATTAGGTAGGAATGTGGGAAAGTTAGTTGTCTGGATGAATGCGTACTACGCACACTAACTTTACACCTAAATCACATCTCTAATGACGACTTCAGGTCTATCCAACCTGATTAAGAGCATTCGACACACTCCTCGTTGTATGAATGGTACTGAATTATCATTTAAGGGACCTTAAATTCTCCATGACGTTGAGTTTTTAAGGATATTCGAGATGACGATGATCATAAATGAAACCACTAAAGAAAATAGAATGGAATATCTTTGCACCATCTCCAAAAATTAGCCTAAAGCTTTGATTTGGGGCCAATGGGTTGTCTCCCAACTGGAAACATGCCACATGTAGCCGGCCTGGAGCTGAGTGATTGAGCAGTTTACTTGTTTTGGCATGACCATTTGGGACACTTAGGTCAAACAATGATGCTACGACGTATCTCATTTCCCGAAGTAAGGATCTTGTGCCTATAAGCACACTTTGCCAAGCATGCTCATTAGGGAAATTGATTTTCTACATCATTCCTCGCAAAGATACAACACGACTCTCTTTTCACAGTGGATTCAAGTGAAAATATGTGGACTAATCTAACCAAAATGCGGACCATATAAATACTTATGGTTTTGGTTGATGAATCAACAAACTGGTCATATGTTTGTCCATAAACATTACTGCTAAACCTCATGGCCGATTAAGGGTTCACCACCCTACTTATCCCTTAAGGTTCGGGAGACTGGATAATGCCGGAGAGTTTATATCGACGGTTTTTGATAAAGTATTGCATGTCGTTTTGAGTTTATAATTGAACATCGAATTCCCATGTTCACCCCAAAATAGCCTAGCCTAGTGATCATAAAGCGCAATTTACATGATCGCCCGAATTTTGGTAAACTTACCATGTTTTCGGTTTCTGCCTAGTGCTATGCAATCCTTGTTCGCAGTTATGTTGGTCCGCTTTGAGGCCTATTACCACCCAACTTATATGACGTTACAGTTAGTCAATGGGTACGAACATGACGATTTTCATATTTACGCATTTGGGTGAGCATTCCATGTGCCAAGTTGCGCTGCCGCAATGTACCACCATGGGTCCTCAAAGAATGATGTGTATCTTTTGTTGATTATGATTCTCCTTCACACTAGCTCTCTTAGAGCCCTTGCACGCGATCTCTTTACCGTTCATTTGCAAGTTGTCACTTTAATGAGACAGTCTTTTCGCCGTTAGGGGGAGATAAGAAATTTAACGTTCCTGTAGAACGGCGCGAATTTGCATGGACGTTGCCCACTATGTCTCATCTCGATCCCCATACCGCACGTGTGATAAGCAAGTGCGATGAATTCTAGATTTCAGAATGTTGCTCCAGACGCATTCCTCTGATCTAGCTAAAGTGACGAGATCATATACCAGTTGCAAACATGCCTGTAATGATAGATGTACTTAACGGACGTCGAGTCAACATCCCTGGAGGGTGTGCCGCCTCTGTTGGACGGTCCGGTACACAGGTGGATAGCCAATCAATTTGTCTTGGCCTGGAGCATGACAAATCATTTGGTTCGTAGGATTCACTTCCCTAGAAGAGGAAGATACGGCACAACAATGAATCTAAACTTGATCGCTATCTCAAATCATTTCCATCTCATGAGATTAATCCAGATTTCTCCCGAAACTTAAAGTTCTTGGTCCAGTATACTAGTTTGGATGAGCTAAATGGAATTGAAATGAGATTATCATATATGATGTTTTCACTTATATGGTAGCTACTGACATAAATGAAAAGCGACGATATCATACCGTGTTCCGTTGACTAAGTGACAACGTAGAACTGATTGGACAATCGAAATTACAATCCAGGTCAAATTCCTTACCAAAGTGTGTATTGGACCTATCGTTCCTACACTGCCCAAGATAACCCTGTTGTGTTACAAGTGGGAAAGGAAGCGTTATGAGATGAATGAAATAGTGCAATATGATGCACGTCTTACGGCGTAAGGTTTCTCTCAAACGCCATGTGATTGATAGCAGCATTATGAAATGTGGTTAGTGTTTTCTCCATGGGGATATAGATACGGAGATTTACATGTAAGTTCCCGAAGAATTACATGGACTAGTTCAAATAGTTCTAAAACCACGGAACACCCTCTTAACTTATTTTGAGGCGTTCACTTATGGATTGAAAAATCCGACGGATGTGGTGTACCCGTCTACGTGATTATTTGATCAGTTAGGGATATGAATCATGCCCTTACGTGTTAAACTATGAAGTCTTATTCTAAATTGCTAAAGTTACAGTTTACATCCTTAACACGAATCTCACTAAGCCTCCGGAAGAGCTTGAGCAAAACTGCCTCACACTTGAAGATGGAATTTGAGATGAAGAATCTTGGGAAAACTCGTTTATGCCTTAACCCGAAGTTGAAGCATTGTTCTGACAGTATTTTGGTATACCAGTCGAACTACACCCTGAATGTGTCATCTTTGAGTATACCCTTGATCGTCCATATGTTATATGCAAATGAGACCTTGAATAGGTTATAGAATCCGAAATTCCATATCTAAAGTTCAACTTTGCGCTTCGTTGTACTTAGCTCATTGTATTTAGACAAGACATCTCATTCGTTGTTGATCTTAGTAAAGATGCAGCATCGCGCCTACACGTAACCACTGAATTGGTATTAAAGATGTACCCTGAAGGTACTACATGGGCAAATCCCAACGCATCCAAGCAGATCCAACCCCCTTGATCCTCGAAATGATGTTTGCCTTGTTTGTTATGCTGACGCAGGTTACTTATCAAACCCGCACAAGGCAAAATCCCTAAATGGTTATGTCTTTACCGTTAGGGATGTCGCAATATCTTGGAGGTTCACGATATGACCTTAGTTGCAAAATCTTCAAATTGTTTCAAGACTCACCTTACTTCACTACGCCACAAGTGACATGGTTAGGAGTTCTTGTTAAGCATATTCGAAGTACTTACTGTGTTTTTATCCATCGTTGAGTCCCAATGATGATCCATGAAGATTATGTCTCATGTATCAACCCGACCAAGCCATGATACATCAACAAAGTCAACACCAAGACATATTACGTCTACATCTACATCAGCAAAGCATCAGGAGATTGAAGTCATGCAAGCCAATCCCAGACAACCTTGCCGATCTCTACACGACGTCACTGCCGAAGTCAACCTTCCAGAAGCTTGTCCAAGGAATTAGTATGCCTAACTGTTCATATGCAATGCTTGTAGTTCTCATTTGGAAGTTATGTCAAACTCAGGGGGAGTATCCAGAAGTATACTCACTTGATCTTAATGTACTCTTTTTCCCTACGATTAGGAGCATTTTTCCCATTGGTTTTGCTACCTAACTAGGTTTTAACGAGGCACCCATCATGGGCTGATCATACCCTTGTGAGCTATTCTACTTGCGTCCAAAAGACGTATAGTTTTGACTTAATGCAACTTCTCACATTTCTTCTTAGACTATGGGTTTTTCCTTACCTTGGGTTTTACCATAGCGAGGTTTTGTGAGTTTTACTTTTTATGCATTCTTCCGTTGATTTGAGACTCGCATTCGCTCATTGTGCCGACGACTTTATCAACTATACTTGCTTAATCATTGAAGACCTGATGCGCCATTTACTTGAGTATTTACACACTTAAGGGGGAGTGTTGCAGTCCTATTAGAATAGGAATGTGATTGTGTAAATCCTAGTAGATATGGGAATGTATCTTATATTCCTATTAGGAGTAGATTACCTATTAAATGTTGTAATCCTAAAGGGAAAGGTTTTACCCTTCCTACTACTATAAATAAAGGCATAATGGGGTGGAATAGAACACATCCACAATTACACATATCTCTCTTTCTCTCTATCTATGCCGCACCCCTCTCTTTCTGGCCTCCATAATTGTTTAGTAAATTATACCTACAACAGTTTTCAATTTTTTTATTTTTTTTTATTTTTTTTTATCCAATTTATTTTATTCAAATGTCAAATGTCAAATAAAGCATGACACTAACCCAACAACCGAAAGTCCAAGATGTTCTTAAATTGTTCTTTTGAGGGGGACCTTAATTTAGGCAGCTAAGCTTTCTTGTTCTGTGAGACCGTGAATGCATAAAAGATTGCATGCATCGTGCATGAGAGACAATTGAATGCAGTTGCAGAATAAAGACAATAAATAAAAGTGAATATTGTTAGGAAGATTAAATGTGTAGATTAAATATTATAAACCAAATGATATGTAAGATGATGATCAAATTATTACTTAAATATTGATTATTGTGTTTATTTCTTATTGATGACATATCATTTAGTCTATAAATTTGATCGACAAATTTAATCTACCCAATCTTACTCTAAATAGATATGGTTAGGGTTTAGAGTATGATTACGAATTTCAAAAACCTGAAAGTTGTTAGGCCATCACGCAATTCGGTGCATGTAGTGGAAGAACTGTCTCAGAAGACATTAAATGGCGGGAAAGAGGAATTTCGATCAAGGTTGGTTGGCAGGCTAAGCCAGATTTGGTATATATTGTGCATGACACCAAACCCAGACGATATGTGCACTACCAATATTGGTCATCACCTTGGCAACTTTTGGACTTTCTTTCGCGCACACACTATGCCTATGCATTATTAGAGCAATTCTACCATTGTTTATTACTTTGGGGATAGGCAATTCACTCTCCCCTTTCCCAAAACACTCCAGTTCACTCGAGCAATTGAATCCAAGGCGAGTTTGATGGGGAAGTCAGACAATAATCGCCTAGTCCAGCGCTTTGCCTATTTGATGTAAGGTTGACATCATCACGATGTTAGCCACAATTTAAATTATTAAAAAATTATACAAAATTATAAAAAAAACTAATTAAATATAAAAAAACTATAAATATCAATATCTACTTCTTTTGAAAGATTTCGGGTCAATTACATGCGACTTCTTAAGTGAAGAAATTGATGAAGTTCATTGTAGGTAACACATTGCAACAACGTTTCAATTAAGGTGGCATATTACTACGATTAGTTTTCAGTGAATCTTTAAGCAAAATAAAAATTCAGCTTTGCATTGGTAAAATTTTCCCCCAAGTTTATGGATAAAAGATTTTATTAGTATATATAAGCATCAATATCTTATTAAAAATAGAATATTATTGCAACTTAATTTGTGGAATATATAAAATCTTAGTAAACAAGTTTAATAAGGTAACAATACATATACGTTTTGGATATGTTACTCCTACAATCTAACACGTTATGATGTCATTATATCAATCTTTTTTCTTTCTTTAACAAACAATAGTATTTACACTAGTGGGGTGAGGGAGTAGGCTAAGCTTTACAATAGGCTTGCCACAATAATGTGATTCAACTTTGTTTTTGTCGAAAGTCGAATCTAAAACCTCTCACTTATAAGTGAAAATGATTAGAATACTAAATGACACCATCATTCAATCTTAATCACTTGCGTAAGTAAAAGCTTTATTGCCTCCAAATTTAATTCAAGTAAACTAACTTTTTTTTTGAACAAATTCAAGTAAAATAACTTCTTTTTTTTTAATAAATTCAAGTAAACTAACATTAGATTCTAATTAGAGATAAAACCCTAAAGAAAAACAAAAACCTAGACTCTCCTCCTCCCATCTCATCGTTTATTATTTTTCGTATTGGTGAATTAATGACAAGTCTCTTCTAGTGACCAAGTCTGAGTCATGCTCGGAGTTTAGTACCCGAAAACCATTTTTATACTAATTTCTTGTTCCAATCCTTCCCTCCCAACGCTTCCTCTAAATTTTCCATTTCTTTTAATTTTATTGCTACCCCGATCTGAAGGACTTCGGTTTGATGCGACCATGTGCTTTTGGCCATTCGTATCACTCGACTTTATTTAATTACTTATGCGACTATAATATGCTATTAACTGGAGTTGGATCATTCGTAGATTGATTCTTTTCCAAATATACCTATTGTACTCATGTTCTTCTTAGTTAGATGTGGTGAATTCTATGGTGGGCGTGGCTGTGGTTTTGTGGTGGTAGCTATAATTTAGGGTTATGGTTTAGCTTATGATTTTTGTTGTTTTGAACTATGTGGTTTTGGAAACAAGTTATGTTTTTTTTTGTTGTGAGTAACTGTTAGTGCACATATTTAGCCTCTTTTGTATTGGCCACAAAGGGTACGTTGAGTTTTGTGTCATGCACACATCTTTGATTCGTATAAACTAAACAATGTAACATATTTTAGCATATATATAAATATATGAATAAATTTGTTTATCCACCTTGCGTGGAGCACAAATATGTAGCTAAAATATGATCAGTACTCTAAATTAGCTATGATCATAAAGCTTAATTAAGCATCATTGGCCAATTGCCACCCAAATTAGAAAAGCCTTGGTGGCTAAAGTATTGATATGAGAATTGGTTGGGGTCATGTAAGCCATGATGGGCGTTACATTAACTTACAAGTAACTCTCTCTTGCAAGAAATTGTATCCCTAAAGTATCCTTAAATTATATTAGTTTAACATATACATAAACTTGCAAACAAAAACATATTTCATAAACTTTCTTGATGCTTCAAATTAAATATGCAAACTCCCTTTAAATTATATCCTTCCCTTTTGTTTTTCTTTTCAAAAGATCTCTGAAAATTGTTCGAAATTGTGGGGCTATTTATTATGTATACATTATACTATAGAATAAAACTGAACAGGAAATTACTGCACTGTCTTAGTGTGGTGTCCCATATGTTTGGACTGTTTGCAGGAAATGAAAGTTCCAAGTCCTGCATCTCATAACATATATGTTTAATTATCGCATGCATAAATAAAAATCAATTTTGTTTTTGGAATGGAGCTCTATTTTCTAAGGTATAATGCAAAACGCGTTCATGCATGTTTAGTCATTAATTTAATTTTCTGATTCTTCTGAGTACCACAGCTAACATGCATGCACATAAAGAAGAGGACAAATTTTCTGAATACGACCTTTTCGTACCACTGCTAACCTTTTTTTTTTCTTTTTTTTTCATTTTTTTCATTTTTAAAAACAAGGCGCGTTCATCCAATTCATGGAAGGAAAATATAGAAATGCCCTTCGTTAAGTGAAACAAGATCTACTAAGAACAAATTGCCAGTTTGAGGTAAGAGGATGCTAAGCTTCTGGAGACCGGTATATTTCTTAAGCAAATGTCTATTAATTAAAGAGAAAATATTGTTCACATATACCTTTGTGTCTTCTGTACAACTATCTTTATTTTTGTTTATTTATTCTCCTTTAA
Source organism: Malus domestica (assembly GCF_042453785.1). Taxonomy (NCBI): domain Eukaryota; kingdom Viridiplantae; phylum Streptophyta; class Magnoliopsida; order Rosales; family Rosaceae; genus Malus; species Malus domestica. The sequence continues at coordinate 16,823,348 of NC_091669.1, read as the reverse complement.
TTTATTCTCCTTTGATTTATTCTCCCTTGGTTTATTCAATTTAATTGTTGGACATGTAAAATTAAAAAAAAAATGTGTGGAAATTCCCTTATTAAAAAAATTATGATTCACTTTTTAATAAAAATTATGATATAATGACTTTAAGTTTGAACAATCTTGGAAATGTGGGAGCTAGGGTTGGTGTTTGTAATAAACTAGTGCATTATGGAGGATTGGTAGGAGTGGGAGGAGTAGTGCACGCAGGCCCCTTTTTTCTCTCTCTCTTTTGCGACTTGCTTTGCTTCGCTTGGAGGACTCTTAAAAGATGTTCTAATGTTCTGAATATGTATAGTTACAAACATAGATAGATTATATACATAGTACCTTTATAAAGCTTTTTGGCTCTTTTGCTTTTAATTTTTTCCTTTTTCCTTTCACGCTTTCTCCGCCGGCAAGTAAACTATATCTACATAGATATCTTTAGATCAGAGAGCTTAAGGGGAGGGATCCCCATTTTTTGAAAAAAATGGGGATTAGGTGTGGGGCCCACTTCACATCTAATTTCAACGATCCGAACCGTCTATTTTGTTAGTCTCGATTCATAGATCATCCTTGCAAAAATTCAATTCAATCCGAAACCATTTGCCTATTTAATTATCAATATCAAATTTCATATTTTCTTATATAACAAAGTATTCGTTCATTTCCTTAAATCCAATTAGATGTCTTAAACATTTCCAATTTAGCTAATATTTTGCAAGGATGATATATGAATCGAGACTAACAAAATAGACAGTTCGGATCGTTGAAATTAGATGTGAAATGGGCCCCACACCTAATCCCCATTTTTTTCAAAAAATGGGGATCCCTCCCCTTAAGCTCTCTGATCTTTAGATATAAATATATGTATATAGGGAAGTGTTATTAACACTCCAAAAATCTCATTATACACTCCTCACAAGTGTATTTTTTTTTTTCAAATATAGAAAGTTTGGAGTGTAGAATGAGATTTTTGTAGTGCCAATAATAATTCCCTATATATATCACTACTACCAAAAGGGGATATTACTGTCGGATTCAAAACGACAGGAAAAACCCCTTACTGTGAATATTGGGCAAAATCCGACATTAAATTGTGCAATGTCGGAAACAGAAACCAACACCAATGCTACCGTCACAAAAAGGGTATTGACGTCGCTTAGGCACCTTAATCCAACACCATGAAGCAAAGTATTATAAAATAAAAAGGAACAAAGGCGTGGCTTAAAAGCGACATTACCATTGATGTCGCGTAAAAGCGACATAGAAAAGGGCCATGATGTCGGTTAAAACTGACATTAAGTAGTAAATAAATAATTAAAATATCACACTTGGTGTCGCTTCCAACCGACATCAATTCAGTTAAAATAATAAAATACGCAAGTTAACATCGCTTACAAGCGACACTACACATATTAAAAATAAAAATTTCACAAATCCTCACGTCAGATTGTAATTGTTATATTTGATATATTTTTTCAAGTCTTCACGTCAGTTTTTAATTAATAACAATTACAAAAAATTATATGAAAATAATTCCAACCAATATATCATTTATAGGCCAAGTCTTAGTCAACCATTAACAAAAACTCATAACAAATATTTTATATTTCAAGTAACATAGAAAAACTCATCCGTCATAACAAACACTAAATCCGACATTACAAATACAACATACAAAATACAGAAATAGAAACTATAAACGCTAGCACAAGTGTCATACATAGCCGACAAGAAAACGAACCACATTACTCAACAGAACCAGAGCTCGAATGTGAACCCGTTCCTTCTCGAGATGCTTCTCGAGTTCCTTCTCAAGATGCTTGTTGAGATCCTCCTTGTGATCCAATAAACCTCGTCATGTCCACATCTAATGGACCACCTGCAAGCATTCCAGAAAAACCTCCAATTGGAACATCCAGGCAAATCCCATCATGAGGAGCCATCTCGGGTCGATATACATGCATTTGATATGGCGGCTGCTACATGCATTTGATATGGCGGCTGCTGCATGTATGACATGGGTGGCTGCTGCTACATGTAAGCCATGGGTGGCTGCTGCTGCATGTATGCCATGGGCTATGTCGGATACATCGGATATGGAGGTTGCTGATTATAGCCTGTATACGGATATACAAGTGCACCAGGATGCTGATTTTGGGGGTGACTGTTGGGTTCCTTGTGGGTATGGATATGGAGGAGGAGGTTGACCCTGGCCTGATTGTTGGGTTCCCGGACTATACGGTGGTATCGGCTGAATTTTTTGCAGTATCAACTTAAACAGCTGATTATGTTCCTGCTGCTGGCTGCGTGTTTCTGCAAGCATAAATTCTAGATCTGCCATTCGTTTAGAATGAGCTTCTTCCTTCCTTTTCAATTCATCGTTCTTGGTCAACAACACTGCCACTGAACTCTGGGATGATCTTCTGGAAGAATTAGAAGAAGTTGAGGAAGATGCATACGACACCATATCCGGAGTCACCCCATGTCCATACCCTCGTACTCTATTATAACCCTCAGGACCCATCGTCTCCACATAAACTTGGGTCCTAAGCTCATCACCATCTTTATGCCCAGACTCAATCATAGTTTGAATATTCCCCTCCATAGTTGCCTTGCAATAAAAATTTTAAAAATAAGAATTCAACTATAGATAATAAAATTTAATAACAATGATATACTACATAGATATACTACATAGAAAAAAATTTAATAACAATAAAATTTAATAACAATGATATCTACATAGAAAAAATCAATTACCCCAGTGCGCTCCGACGTTTCATCAATCCAAGTGTGATCCTTTTGAGTATGACAGTTACGAAAAAACGAAATAGGATCCGCCTCCTTCCCATGCTTTTTCAACTATCATTATAAGTAAAAAAAAAAAGAACAATTTTCACCAACCATCAAATTATAAATAAATTTCTACCAATAATATATTAAATTTAAAAATATCTACAATACTTGAAAATGAACAACCCTTACAAGTTCTGCCCTAACTCTTGCAAAAGACTTTGCACCAGTTGTGTGGTTCATCGTTTTCAACCGCCGATTATACTTATTTTTTGCAGCAATCTCCTAGAAAAAAAATAATTTATTAAACACATTACAAACTTTAATAAAATAAATAATAAAAAGTTTACCTTCGTTTTTTCTTTGTTCCAGTATGAGACCAATTCAGCCCACTGTTGAGGATCCACATTAGGAAGAGTTTTCCGGTAATCCTCGACTGGTTTATCAGTATAATGTTTTTTTTTTCAATTTATTTCTATACTCCTTATGCGCATGCTCCGCAATATGAAGTGTCATGTGCCGGATCATTGGCATTTTCGCCATATCCTCTTCTTGAAAAATAATAGTTTTCTGTACACATAAAAAAAAAATCAAGCAAACTAATTATTACTACAAACATTGACTAATTATACTCTCTTCTAGTAACAAAAAAATAATTCTACCTTTATTCTTATCCAAAAAGCTTCTCTGCAATCTTGCTTGATTTGACGCCAATCACTCACCAACGGCATATGTCTAGAATCTCTTACCTCTACCGCTACATGTTTTGAAAATGCACTGGAATTTTCACTTATGCATTTTCCCGACACATCAAAACAACAAACTTGTTCCATCCAGTTAGGAATCGAGGGTCCCTATCCCCGTTGAGTTGTTCCTTATAAACAAAGAAAAAACAATTAAAAACCATGGACCAAAACAAAAAAACTGTAACTACAAACCATAACAAATAAAAAATGAACAACCTTTAACTTCTTCCTCTTCGAAATGGGGATCGTCAGCATGTTCATCTTCAAAATGTTCCATAACAAAACAATTTGCAAGTAAAAAACCAAAAAAGTGAAATGAGAGAAGAAGTGGAAAAAACGGAGGAAATTGGGAGGGAGATGGACAGACTGAATTTTGTGAAGAAAAGAAAACGCGGGCGAAATGAGTGGGGAAGAAGGGGATTAAATATGGATGCTAACTTGGCGTCGGTTAAAACCGACATTAACCCACTGACGTCGCTTTAAAACCTGTTGGCGTCGAAATAACTGAGTCATAGTGTCGGTTTAAACCGACAATACCACTGATACATTTACTGATAAAAACCCACCTACTTTCTGACAAAATTTAATGAACCAAACGTTGCGTCGGTTTAGCTACACTTGGTGTCGATTTAAACCGACACTATCACTTACACATTTACTGCTACAATTAATTCCAGACTTCTGACAAAATTTAATGAACCAGCGACAGCGTTGCTTTAGCTTAACTTGGTGTCGGTTTAAACCGACACCATTACTGACACATTTACTTCCTCCACACACTTTTGACAAAACTTATTACACCAGCGTCGCTTTAACTAAACTTAGTGTCGGTTTAAACCGATACCATTACAGACACATTTACTGCTGCATCTAATCAGACAATAACTTTCTGACATAGTTTTTTGAAATTTACATGGCGTCGCTTTAGTTAATCTAGTGTCTGTTAAAACCGACACTATTGTCTAACAAGCTTTAATGATGTGGCCATTGCGTCGATTTAGTTATATTTAGTGTCGGTTTTAACTGACACTACCTCTGACACACTTTATTGCCGCATTAAATCATACAACTACTTTCTAACCCACTTGACTTACGAAGTGACTAATTGGAAGTGGTCTTCCCAAGTCCACTTCACGTCGATTTTAGTCGACACTACCTCACCCATGTCGTCGCCTAAAAGCGACAGAAAAATAGTTTTTTAAAAAAATGCTTAACCCATAAAAAATAAATATCGAGTTTTTTTTTTTTTTTTTTGGTTATCTCATAAAACATTTTAAGATTTTAATGAATAAAATTGAACTTAAACCATATACGTAATAGAAAACAAAAATATTGTCTAATTAATACTTAAGACACATAAAATAGTTAATATATTTATTCCATGTCGTTATCTGTCGTGTCATCGTCAGCATTGGTATTGCTAGCGAACTAGGTAGGCAACGGTAATGATTCATGAAAAGGAGTCTCTTCCACGCCAACCCTTGTATGGAAATTTTCATGGTCAAGTATCTGATCATCCAAATTTGGTACCACATAATCTTCAATTGCATCACTATCCTCTAATACATCAAACAAATCCCTTGGCTACGTTCGAACAACTACGTGCCAATCTTTTTCAATTGTGTCCTCGACGTGAAATGCTTGTAATGCTTGTGATGCTAATATGAAATGATCCTCTTTAAATCCTAATCGATTTAAGTTCACCATAGTAAATCCATATTGATCAGTCTTTATTCCTCGTGGACTTTCACTATTAACCCATTCGCACTTAAATAACATCACAGCTCGACCCCTATCTCTTGGCTCAGCATGACCACAATATTTAACCTCGAACATATCTACAGCTCTACCATAACAATTCTCTTGCCCAATTGCATCAGGAACATTTGCAGGTACAAAGATACCACAATTTTGATTCTTATGCTTGTCATCCACAAATTTTATACGAAATATGAACCCATGAACAATGTGACATTTATATCTACTCACAACCCTGCTAGGATAATTAGCTAGCCAACACTAGTCTTGAGATATTAACGTGTCATTAGGATGACATCTTGAATTCATCTGTAATAAAAATGATGATAAAAGTTGACATGAATTTGTCACATAGTTAACCTTTCTCGACGATGTTTCATTTTCAAGAATTCCTCATGCTGCCTGAGCTTATGTTCAAATTTAGATAATTAATTTTTCAAAGTTAAGAAAACCAATAAAACATGAAGACATAAGATTAAACGTTCTTACCTTCTAAATGGGTGAACTTCATCACAATTATTTAGAATGTATCTATGGCACTGATCAATAACATTTAGGATCAAGCTCCACATTTTCTCATGAACCCACCCATATAACATCCCTTGGAGTCAAAAATTGATAACCCACCAGACACTCCACGTCCAATACCATCTTCATTTCGACCTTTACGAGTGCGACGAGACTCGACATCTCTAAGATACATGGAACAGAAGGACAAGCACTCATCCACCAAATATGCTTCAGCAATAAAACCTTCAGGACGATCCTTATTACAAACATAGCGCTTCAACGTTTGCAAATACCTACAATTATAAACGAAACACAAATTATTATAATTATAAATTAAAGCTATGACTACAATTGTAAAAAATTTATAAAAATTTATTAATTACCGTTCAATTGGATACATCCATCTATATTGAACAGGCCATGCAAGAGCTGCTTCATCTGCCAAGTGAACTGGAAGGTGCACCATTATATCAAAAAATGCAGGAGGGAATATTTTTTCAAGTTGACATAATGTCAAGGCAATTCTTGAATTCAGTTGCTTGAATCCTTCCTCAGACTCATTCTTACTACACAGCTGTCTGAAAATTGCACTTAACTCTAATAATACCATAGTAACAGCTTTAGGCAAAATCGGGTGTATTGCAAGCGGGAGTAACTGCTGCATTAAAACATGACAATTGTGACTTTTCAACCCATGTATTTTTTGTTCATTCACGTGCACACATCTCGATAAATTTGAAGAATATCCATCGGGGACCCGAATGGTAGACAACACTTTGCAAAACGCAGTTTTTTCTTCTCTTTTCAACGTGAACAATGTTGGAGGTAGAAATGTTCAATTTCCTTCTCTATATGGGTGTTGACTACATCTTATGTTCAAGACTTCAAGATATGCACGTGCAACCAATTCATCTTTAGACTTTTCTATATCTAGCAATGTTCCCACCACATTATCACATATATTCTTCTCGATATGCTTAACATCGAGATTGTGTCTAATCAACAGATGCCTCCAATAAGGTAGTTCATAAAAAATAGATTTCTTCTTCCACTGACGGTTACTACTTGTATTGCCCGAAGTTCTTTTTCTGCATTGCCCAACAGAAGCATCTTTCTTTGGTTTTCCAAAAGTAAATCCCAATGTAGAAAGTTCTTCGAGACACTGTAAACCAGTCAACTGGCTTGGTGCACTACGATGCTCTCAACGACCATTAAAATTTATGGTTTGCCTTCGAAACCTATGATTATCTTCAAGAAAACGTCGATGCCCCATATAACAAATCTTACGACTCGCCGGCAAGTAAATAGATTCTTTATCATGCATGCAAAGTGGACATACTTTATAGCCGTGTGTACTCCATCCATCCTAACAACATTTCATAAGCTGGAAAATCACTTATAGTCCATAAGACGGCATCCTTCATTGTAAAACTTTGGTTGGAATATGCATCATAAGTGGGAGTTCCCACCTCCCACAACTCATTCAACTCGTCAATCAGTGGACGCATGTATACATCAATCTCTTTACCAGGACTGCGCGGTCCTGGTATTAATAGAGACAACAACAAATTTGGTTGCTTCATGCACATCCAAGGTGGCAAATTGTAAACAGAAAACACCACAGGCCATGTGCTATGGTCATGCCTCATTTTCCCAAAAGGATTAAATCTATCACTGGCCAACCCTAATCTGACATTTCGAATTTCTGACGTAAAATCCAGATATAAATTATCCAAATGCTTCCATGCTGGAGAATCTGAAGGATGCCTCATAAACTCATCCTTAGGACATTTATTACGTGCCACCTCATATGTTCAGCAGTATGCTTCGACATAAAAATCGTTGCAATCGTGGTTTTAAAGGAAAATACCACATAACCTTAGCTGCGATCTTTTTTCTTGAGCTATCATCTGCGTTGGTAATTTTATATTTTGATTCACCACAAACCGAGCACACGGTCAACTCCGAAGTATCTTTCCAATAGATCATGCAGTCATTGGAACATGCATCAATTTTCACATACGTCAGACCCAAGTCATTTATAAGTTTTTTTTGCCTTATAACAGGAATCAGGTAAACAATCCCCTTCAGGCAACATTCTTTTAATTAACTCTAATAAAATGGTGAAGATCTCATCTGGCATTCCCGCTAAACACTTGATCTGATATAGTCTTACAACTGCTTCCAATTTCTTAAACTCTTTACATCATGGCCATAAGTTTTGATCTGCCTCTTCAAGCAACCTAAAAAAAGTCTCCACCTCTTCTGGACGCCTTTCCCCAATAGGGGGTACAATAGACGGCCCAACACCTTATTCTATTAATGGTTGGACAAATACATCATTAAGAAAATCATGCATACTAGCCACTTCATCTCCTGTTTCTTCTTCTCTAATTGCCACATTTTGCTCTCCAATGTTTTTCTCACCATGATGTCGCCACCAAGCATTTTTATAATCTTTATCCATATCATACAATATAAGATGTTCAACAACAGTGTTCCTAACAACAGTATTTCGATTACAACATCTTTGGCAAGGACATCTAAACTTATCAGGGCCAACACCATTTGCAACTGCTTGGTCCAAAAACAAATTAATTCCAGTTGTATAAGCTTCCAAATTTCGAGCTATCGTCAACCAACTCATGTCCATGTTTTACCGCTTTACGAGGGCAAAATATTACATTGACACTAAAATGCCTACAATCTTTCAATCCCTATCATGTAGGCATAACTATTAGAATTTTCAATTTCTATCTTTCAACCCTCGAACTCTATCACGATTGCAATCTTTTAATTTTGAACACCTATTATAGTATAAACAAATTAAAATAACAACAAAAAGTTATCAAAATTATGCTCATCTAATCCATTCTAGTAAATAACAACCAAAAGTTATCAAAGTTATCAAAATAACAACAAAAACAAATTAAAATAACAATAACAATTAGAGTGCAAAACAAATTAATTTAACATAATATATTCTTATATTACTAAATATTATAAGTTTATGTTATATTTAATATGTCAATTTCACATAAATACTTATAAATATTATTCATTTCCTTTTTCTCATAACAATTCAAGTGACAAAATTAATTAATTCGACTAAATATTTATTAATTTAACAAAAATAGTATAAATTTATCTAAGTACTTAAATTATAACTTTTAAATAAATAAACTTGTGTATTATACAATATAAAAATTAAATAATTTAGTGATAGAAACCTGAATTATGGAAGAATTCCGTCGTCGATCAAATCTTTATGAACTCAACCAGCTCAAATAAATTCCCTACAAAAATAAATTGTAAATAAAAAATAAACATAAGTGGAGAAAATAAAAATATTAGAAGCAAGAAAAACTTACTTGTGAAGAAGGAACAAATGAAGTTGGAAGAACAAATAACAAAGGTGCAAGAGAGAACACGGGAGGGTTTGAAGTTGGAAGAACAATTAAGAAAGTAGCAAGAGAGAACACGGGAGGGTTTGAAATTGGAAGAACGAATAAGAAAAATGCAAGAGAGGAAGAAGACAACACGGGGGGAAGTATATAAAGACAATTATTATGTCGCTTACAACCGACACTAGATTTTGAAATATTAAAAAAAACAAAAATCTATGTTGCTCAGAACCGACGCAGGCTTTAAAATATTTAAAAAAAAATAAGGACAAGTTTGTGTGGCGTCGAAATAAGGCCATGTTTGCATCGGTTTAAACCGACGTGAGCCTCATGTGTGTTGAAATAAGGAAGCTTTTGCAACAATGATTGAAAAGCTCTCCTACTTTATGTCGCTTAAAAGCGACACCATTATTTAAAAATATTAAAAAATATTAAAATGTATGTTTACGTCGGTTTAAAAGCGACACCATTATTTAAAATATTAAAATGTATATTTACGTCGGTTTAAAAGCGACACTAGTATTTTATGACGCTTATAAGCGACAGTAAATCCGACGTCATGTTCAGTTAGTGTCGCAATTGTCTTATCCACAACTACATTAAATTAAACGACACCACCTACTGACACTATAAGACCCTTTTGTAGCGAAAAGCTTTATGCATTTTTCTAATTTTAACCATGATGGATAATAATATATATGAGTTTTTGAACTTTAATCCTTGAAGAAGATTAAAATTCAATAAAAATTTGGTGTTAGATTGGATATTGATTTAATAAATATCTTATTTAATGTCATTACATTAAAATTAAAATTATTTATTATTATACACATTTTAATTCATTATGTTTATTTTACTTCATCTAATTAGTGTACCTAAATGTCCGTATCATAATATATTTTACTAAATTAGTGTACCGAAATGTCTGTACCTAAATATATTGTAGTGAATTAGTGGCACATAAGCAAAAACATAAGTGTACCAAAAAATTTCGTACCAAAATACATGATACTAAACTAGTGTACCGAAATATCGGTACCTAAATATATTAAAATAAACTAGTGTACCGAAATGTCCGTACCTAAACATGTTATACTAACCTAGTGTACCGAAATGTTCGTACATAAATATATTGTAATGAATTAGTGGCACATAAGAAAATATGTATAAACAAGTGAACCGAAAAATCTTTACAAAAATATTTTCTTATATAAGATACTTACCATAATATAGTCATGACATCACTCAATCGTTCTAAATAAAATGTAATCATAACCATGCATCCCACATTTCACAACATATACTCACCTGAACTTATCTGTGCGTCCTGCGTTCACCTTCATACTTTAAAACATTCACAATAATTATGTGTAATAATATACTTATGGACATGCCCTGATGCAATCCAAAACTTAACCATATCATTAATTTTTGGGAATAATTATCGGTGACAAACTCAACTAAACACTAGTTTAACTAACTATCAATACTTACGATTCTTTACTTCAATTTCTTGAACCTACACACAATGATTTATGACCAACATCCAATCACTAAATCATAAGGTTAACTCTCACCTTTTCCACCAATGTGCCTCACATTGCACAATTTTCCAAACAAGGTTATTGTCTCAATTATTTAGTCTCATTTATGGTATGGCTGCATCTAACGTCTCGTTAAACTGCCTACCTACCCTAAATAGGGATCAAGCCATTCGTAGTTCGCAATAGTACTTCAAAGCATTCACAGTAATTATATGCAATAATCAATTTATAACCGTTTGTGGAATTATCAATCATATATATATACACACACACGATACGAAAGGAAAAGACTCACTTACCTGAGGTTCGCGCCATGACTCCCTAGCATGAATATCGAGATGTCACGAACAATCGTCACCTAGAACAATTATCAAATCACGTCTCAGAGTTCTTATCGATAAAATACATAATTGATATAAAACACATCCCTACGTAGTTCGATTTGGAAGATCCGCATCACGGATTTCCAATCCCTTACTTCCAAAGATCCACATTATACTTCTAGAACAACATCCTAAAGTTCCATTACGATCCAACGGTCGAATCTCCTCCAATTGCCAAAACTAAGTGGCGGTTAACATTTTATTTTAAGAACTTACAAATCCAATTCGGGAAGATCCGTATCATGAATTCCATATCCGTAAGTTCCTATGGTCCTCAAATATTACGTACTATAACGTATTAAAGTTTGGTGACGATCCAACGGTCGGATCGTCGAATCACATCTTTACCAAGTAACGTATCTTAATGAATTTAGCTTCAAACGATCAACCTACGTTATACAATTACCAAAACTGAACTCAAGACATCTAATTTAGCCTAAGAATAACATCGATGATCCCTGGCCACGCACCGCCGTGGGTGGTGGTTGGCCGCCCTGACTTGCCGGAAAATCCAACTATTTCTAAAAATTACCAAAATTTACAAGAATGAAGATCTCAATGAGTAGAGTAACTTTCATACCTATGACCAAGGCCAAATAGGCCGGGAAGAGATTCGCTTTCATTAAAACCCATTGGAAACCCATTCACTTTCATTAAAACCCGTCGGAAACCCTATACTTAAGTGTGCTCGATTAGACCTCCAAACTTGCTCCAACGTCTCCACCACTGCCTGGGCTTTGTTCCTGGGTTCTAAGGGAATGCTCTAGTGGTAGTAATTGGAGGAGATAGTTTTACAATTGGTAAATCACGAGCAAGTTTCCCCGCGGCACCCACGTGTGTTATTCGCGAAATCTCCACCATTTCGGGTCAATTTTGGCTAGAATTGGATGTTAAGATATAGTGATGAGGTTTTGTGGTGGTGAATGAGTGAAAATCGCTTGAAAAATGGGTGAGAATCGCCAGAATTTTCACTGGTTCGAAACCGGGTGTCGTGGGTACACGGGTCTGCTTGGTTGGGTGCTTCGCACCTCCATCCTTTCCGCTCCTTTCCTTCTCTTTGGTTGGTCACCTTCACTCTCTCTCTTCCTTCCCTTGGCCGAAGCTCTCTCTTTTCTTCTCTGATTGGGCAGCCAACACCCTTTCTTCTTTTTCCCATCTCCTTCCGTTTCTTCTTTTCCGTCCCTCATTTCTTAAGAAAGATAGTCTTAAAATAATATCATGGTACTTATAAAAATATATAAAATAATAAATGGTAATATCAATACTCCAATTCACTTCTGCTTGTGCCTACGTGGCTATATTGTTGAGTACTACAAGAATACACTAAAGGAATATTTCATACATCTCACTAAACGTTGGTCAACGAAAATCAATACCCTCGCCTCTAAGGGCATTTTCGTAAATTCACACTTTTAAAATTTGTAAAAATATAAAATTAGGGACGGGTCGTCACACACACACATATATATATATATATATAACGGAAAGCTTTCTGCATTTTTCTAATTATAACCAAGATGGATAATAATATTGTATGTATACATTTGGCAACATTAATTACAAAGCATGCATGCATTATTGAGAGGAGGAACCAAAATCCAAGACCAACCTCCAGAGATCGTCCGATTTGGTTAATATATATATATATATATATATATATATATATATATATATATATATGCTTGTGATTTCTTCAGAAAATCAAATTATAGGATCCTCACTTTTTTTCTGTACTCTCACATGCATGCATAAACCAAACTGATTTGGTTGGCGCTATTGATGATTTTTTTCAATAGTACTGATATTTTTATACGAATATTTTGAGAGTTTTAGTTTATTATTCCTTGAATTATTAGAGAGAAATTAAGCGTAATTGTTCCGCTTTTTTAGTTGCATTTTTGTCTACAACTTGGTTTCAGAGCAAAGTTTTAGGAGAATAAAATTAGCCCACGAGACATGATTATTGCAACTGCAACCAAATGGAGCTCCACTTTCTGTTACCTTTTGGTTTTCCTTTCGATCCTTATTTAGATTGAGTGGATTAGAAGGCATATCAACAAGTTTGGTTAAAAGCAAAAGGCATTATATCTTAAGATATTTTTAATATATATGTACATATAAATTCGTTGGTGTGAGATTCATCATATGATTCATACCAATCAACAGTTGTCAGTCTTTGGCACACAAATTAACTAAGTATTTAATGAAAAATAACACATGAATACATAATTCACGATTTAACTATTTTGAATTGAAAATGAGAGATAAGCGGTCTATAATATGAACACGTACGTTGTTTGGAAGTCCTCATCTGAATTGAATGAAGAGAACTAAAAAATTGTGGTTCGTTAGTACATGTTGGTAGATGGTAGTTGCATTTTAATTGAGCAACCTGCTAGAAGTTGCAAATTAATTCATGCATCAAATCTCTTACTTTTCAATTTATTGTACTTTTTGACATTTACCTAATCATCAACATTCGTCTTGGTTAATTAACTCCTTTCCTAATAACAAAAACTAATTGTAAACTATGTATACTCGCCGTTTTTTTTAAGGGAATGATTTATATGAAATCATGAATTCACCGTCACATAGTGTTGCAGTCTACCTATACATTATTATGTGTAGGTTTCACTCCATATGATAACGTATTATTGACTGGTACAAAGTCATGATAATTTCGTTCTATGTAAGTTGCTTTATTTTTTGCGTACGTAATTTGCATGCCGACATGGATGTCGTTAGAAATTATCGCACGTGTATTGTTAAGATCACATTTTAGAGTTACAATAAGCAGATTGGTAACATGTCTGGACTACTGAAGAAAAATGTTATCCAATGTGATCCAAATAATTCTAATCTTAAGGTACTTTTTTTTGTCATGAATTTCGGAAAATAGTAATGTTAGGGAGACTAAATTTGGTAATACAAGACATAGCAATTGATGATTAGATTTTTTTTTTTTTTTAGTAGATCGATATTTTTACACTAAGGGGATGGGAGTTCGGTAAAGCCACACAATAAGCAACCTAATTTGGTATCGAATAATTCTCCATCCACGAGATTCAAACCTAACACCTCTCACTTCAAAGTGAAGAGGAATACCACCATACTGTAGTATTAAGTGACGATTGGATTATCTACATTAAGGAATGAGGGTTTGGGCTAAGTTTCACAATAAGTCAACCATAATAATGTAGTTCAATTTCGTTTTTAGTGAAAATCGAATCTAAGATCTCTCACTTACAAATAAAGAAGAATATCACTAGATCATTTCATTTATAAATTTAGTTTATGAATTTAGTGCCTAATATTACCTTAATTACGCCCAATTGTGATTATAACAATTCCATCAATTAGCCATCAATTAACGTTACTAATTTTAGCCATGCAAAACCTAGGTAGGTTCCAATTAGCCTTTTACCGAGTGGTAAAAATATGTTGAGCCATTGCATGACAGCGTAGTTTCAAACCCTGTTAATTAGTGATTAATCTAATAAAATCTATCGTTTCAGAAAAACATAAAAAAAAAACAAAAAACCAAGGTACGCTATGTATTGGGGGCGGTCCTAAAAACTGAGTCCTTGATTAACGCAATTACCAGGAGAGATGGTTACTCACGCGCCTAACACACGCGTGAATAGACTGCCCCAAAAATCAACCAAGTTTCTTCTGCTTTTGTTTTTCTGTTAATGAACCAATCGGTTCCTTTAAATAGTAAAAGTAAAATTAAAACTTCATACGTATTGTTTTGACATTGAGGGTATATAGAATGATATATAAAGTAAAAAAATATAATATTTACAAAGTGCAGCAAATATATCTACATCCTCTATCATACAAATACCTCTTTATTTAAAGATTTTTACTTTTTTTTTATTGTCATACTTGATTGCTCACATTTACAAACCTTCACACTTTTTAGAACTTGTACTCTAATTTTTCTTCTAAAAAAATAATCCATGGTATTTGACGTTTGTTGTTGTTCAAGTGATTTATTTAGAGAATTTTAACGAAAAGCTTCTGGTACTGTTTACTTTAACGAAAAATCATATTTTTACACTAAAAAGTCAATCTCGGTAACTTTACCTTTTATTTTGTCCATATTATTAAAACTCAAAGTTTTCAAATTCTTTTCACTAGTTTTCTATTTATTTATGCAAGTGGGGATGAAAATGTGCGAAAAACAAACACAAATAATGTATCCGCCGATAAAAGGGGAAGCAAACCGTATCGGGATTGAGTTGAGAATCTTTGTGTTATTAAAAACTAAACGCCCCTACAATTAGCAAACAGCCAAACACACTTTTTAACTCTTTTTATTGTATTTTATATTTTTTCTACTCATACGTGCCGTTGAGAGTTAGAATAAAAACGAATTTTAACTACATTATTCTAATTTATTATGGCTTTGTCCACTTTTTCATCCTCTTAGTGTAGCTATAAAAAAAAATACTTGCCGTCGAGAATAAAACCAAATTAGTTAGAGTTGCGTGCTTTCACATTTGAGTTTGAATTTTTTTTTTTACAATTTAAATTCCTTTGATAAACTTTCAGTTGTATAAAAGAAGAAATACTAGCCATATTCTTCGATCAAAATTTTAACTACTAAATTTTCGACCAAAATCTCGGATGTATTAGTTATCCCGAACATACCAGAAGTTCCTAATCTCTCGCAGATTAAGAAAGAATACTCAAATGATGCATGAGATAATAAAGTTCCGAGTTAGGGAATAGTTGGATAATAAATAAAGTTCCGTGTTAGTGAATAGAGAGAGTGAGGGTAAAATTGAGGGGTCCAAAGGCGTTCAAGTGGGGCCCACTATCACTTTCCCAGCCTCCATACTCCATTGTTTAAAACCAGCTACAAAGCACTTCATTTGTGCAGTCCCAAAGAAAACCCCATTATTTCACAGTTTCACACTGAATGCTACTTACACCAGTCTGAAATCCCAGCTCTATAAACCCTTGATTTTATTTTCTCTCCCATTCTTTTCCCTGGAAAGAAAATAAAGAGAAATCTTACACAAAAGGAAAAAGGAAGACAAAGCCAGCTGGGTTTTCTTTGTCTCTCTCTCTATCACCCAAAGAAGCATATAATAAAGTCAGCAGAGATACAGAGAAAGAATATTTACACCAAAAAGGCCATTGCTTTGGGTGGGTGGTGGTGGAGAGCTCAAGGCTTGAAAAAAAAAAAAAAGCTTAAAATTTTCCAAAATTTATGTTTTTATGGGTTTTTTGAGGCTTGTAATGTGGAATGTGGCTGTGCTGCTGCTCGTGTTGCTGGGTTCATGGGTTGGTTCTGTGAGAGCTTCTGTTTCATATGATTCCAAGGCCATTGTGATTAATGGACACAGAAAGATCCTCATTTCTGGATCTATTCACTACCCAAGAAGTTCCCCTGAGGTATTTTTCACCAAATGTGTTTGCTGGGTAGCTCCAAGTTTCTGTCTTTTCATCTTCTTTCTGTTCTAAATTGCTTTTCTCCATCTGGGCAACTCTGTTTTTTCATCTTTGTTAAATTTAATTTTTTTGGTTTTTTTTTTTCCTTTGCTGTATTTTAAGTGTTGGTTTTTTTATTTATTTTTTTCTTTTGGGTTTTTGCAGATGTGGCCAGATCTTATTCAGAAAGCAAAGGAAGGAGGTCTGGATGTGATTCAGACTTATGTTTTCTGGAATGGGCATGAACCTTCACCTGGCAAAGTAATTTGATAGTGGCACCCTTCTGCTTTTGAATGCTTTTCCTATCTGGGCATGCAAATTACACATTACAATTTTTCCTTAATTTTTTTTATTTTTAATTATTTTTGCAGTATTATTTTGAAGACAACTATGATTTGGTCAAGTTTATCAAGCTGGTTCAGCAGGCAGGCCTATATGTTCATCTCAGGATTGGTCCTTATGTTTGTGCTGAGTGGAACTTTGGGTAATAATAATTATGTAATTTCTGAAAATAGCAATATGCCTATTCTCAGTCCAGCTTAATGTTCTTAGATTCTAAGCAGAATTTATTGCTTCATTTTCCAGGGGGTTTCCTGTTTGGCTGAAGTACATTCCTGGTATCCAATTCAGAACAGATAATGGTCCTTTCAAGGTTTGGCATTGCAATTCCGTCTCTTTTTTTTTTTTCATTAAATATACTTGATTTTTTTTTTCACTGATTAAATTTGTTTTCTGAATTACCATTTTGAAGAATCAAATGCAAAGATTCACAACCAAGATTGTAAATATGATGAAAGCAGAAAGGTTGTTCCAGACTCACGGTGGTCCTATAATTATGTCCCAGGTAGCCAAATTATACCATTGTTGTATTTAATCCAATCTGCTACTTTTTTTTTTCCTAGAATTTTTTTAGCTCAAGTTTTCTCAGTTTTGTTATACAATTTGATGAATGGAGATTGTAAACTGAGGAGTAACTTTTGTGTGACAGATTGAAAATGAGTATGGACCGATGGAGTATGAACTCGGTGCACCCGGTAAACAGTACACTGACTGGGCAGCTCAGATGGCTTTGGGGCTCGGCACCGGTGTCCCCTGGGTGATGTGCAAACAAGATGATGCTCCTGATCCTATTGTAAGAGTTCCTTGTCATGTTCTGGAGTATATTTGTGGATGGTTCTCATGTTATGTTCCCTTTTTCTTTGTCGGGTTTACTACTAAATAGTGTCTTGACTCCAAGTTGGTCATGGTTTACATGAATAATGATACCTCATTGCACATGGCTATGCTTTCTTTCATTTTTTCTCTCTCTCACTGTGGCCTTTTTTGTAATGATTGAACGGTGGCCATGCCTTATGTTTAATTATACTGATGGCCTTTTCATCTTGGGTTGGTGCCACTGGTGCTCTAGCTAAAATTACCGAAAGTCTTTTTTTATCTTGGAGTTCCTGGAAATGTGTTTGATCTGTAACCTGATTTGCAACTCGATATTTTTGTTGAACGTTTCTGCTATTAAGTATATGTTTTGTCATTTGTCTTAGTGTGACTTGTTATCCCTTGTTTTTTTATTTTTTATATTGTCAGTTTCTTCTTTTACTAATAATTATTTACCTCTACAGATTAATGCCTGCAATGGCTTCTACTGTGACTACTTCTCTCCAAACAAGGCATATAAACCAAAGATGTGGACAGAAGCCTGGACTGGCTGGTAATTTTTTGTGCTTGTCTCCTGTAATAGAACCAATTCCAGTTTCTGTACCACCTAAACTAGGTTTATATGTAATAAACTGCTCATGGATATCTTCTGATTATACTTGCCCTGTTTTATTCTGCAGGTATACTGAGTTTGGAGGTGCAGTTCCTTACCGACCGGCTGAGGATTTAGCTTTCTCAGTTGCAAGGTTTATTCAGAAGGGTGGATCATTCATTAATTATTATATGGTAAGGTTATTTTCTAGAGATTTTCTAATGAAACCGCATTTCTGAAAATGTTAAAAAAATGTAATTTTGCATGTCTTATGATTCCAGTACCATGGAGGAACAAATTTTGGCCGAACTGCTGGAGGTCCTTTCATTGCTACTAGTTATGATTATGATGCTCCTCTTGATGAATACGGTATGTGCAAAGGATTTGAGTTCTAGACGTTGTTAAACATTTTGACTTTTTGCAGTCTGATATAGACCTTAACTAGGCAATATTTATTATTTTCCTTCATTTCTTCTATAGTAAGAAAAGGCGGGAATTAGAACTTTAAATTCTTGGTTCTCTGTGGTAGATGTATCATATTGTCACCAAGCACGCTTTGTTGCGTCAGCCAAGTGCGTGCTTGTGTCACTTTCACCATACGACATGAGCCAAGATTTTGCATTTCAGTATAGTAATGATAGTGCCCTACCACATCTGATAACAAGAGATTTATTCACCAAAAAGTGACTGCAAGCAGCGTAGATTCTCTCATTAAGTTCCCGCTTTCTCCCTGTATAAAGGCTGTGACTGCCGCATAAAGTTTCTTGGGCCTTTCTCTGAGAAATGATGAATCTCAGGACATCTAAACTAACCTTCATTTCTCTGGTAGCTTCTGCTGTCCCTAAAGTAGTCGCAATTTTAAAAACAGCTTAAATAAATTTGTAAAGTTCCATATTTTTGCTTGAATATGAAAAGTACTGCCTCTTTCTTTATGCAGGTCTATTGAGGCAACCTAAATGGGGCCATCTGAAAGATCTGCACAGAGCAATAAAACTGTGTGAACCAGCTCTAGTTTCTGCGGATCCCACTGTACAACCACTTGGCAGATTTCAAGAGGTTAACTACTTAAGATTCTCACTTATTTTGGTATTCTTCATATTGTTTTGGATGGTAACTAACATGTTACCCGTAATCATACAGGCTCATGTTTTCAAATCAAATTCTGGAGCTTGTTCTGCATTTCTTGCAAATTACAACCCAAGATCATTTGCGAAAGTGGCATTTGGAAATATGCATTACAACCTACCTCCTTGGTCTATTAGCATTCTTCCCGACTGCAAGAACACTGTTTATAACACCGCAAGAGTGAGTATATGAATGTTACCTTGCTGAAACACTTCTAGCAAGAGTCAATTATAACAGATATTCACGATTTAGATGTTTGCAGTTTGGCTCTTCATATATTCCTTCATGTAAAGAAATATAAGATATTCGTTCTAGATTTTCCCCTCGTGGAGTTCAGACAATAAAACTTATGTTTCAACAATATCTGTGTACAGGTTGGTGCGCAGAGTGCACTAATGAAGATGCCTCGTGTTCCTCTTCACGGAGGATTCTCTTGGCAGTCGTACCCTGATGAGGCTGCCTCTTACAGTGACACTACATTTACCACAGCCGGGTTGTTGGAGCAGATAAATACCACTAGAGATTCCTCTGATTATCTGTGGTACATAACAGAGTGAGTAACATATACCCATTCAGTCTTTTTTTCATGAATATTTTGTCTGAAGGAAAAGACATCTGACAGATTTATATGAAATATCAATCTTACTCTCTTCCCTTTCCAGTGTTAATATCGATCCCAATGAGGAATTTTTGAGAAGCGGAAAGTATCCTGAACTCACCGTCTTATCAGCTGGCCATGCTTTGCGTGTTTTCATCAACGGTCAACTTGCAGGTAAGCAGCATGTTTCTGGTCATGCAAATTCAACAAAGTGGTCCATTTCCATAATTACTAGCAGTAAACTGCTTGGACTTTGTTAAGTGAAACACTGAAATATAATCTATGAGTTACAACACAGTTTGAAGTTTTAGTTTAAATTATAAATTCTGCGTTTCACCCTTGAATATACCATAGTCGATGTTTATATTTTTTGGAAAGGGCTAATTGATCATTTTGTTATTGATTCCGCCCATAACCTTTTATTGTTGATTTCTTTTCCTCAGGGACTTCTTACGGAAGTCTAGAATTCCCAAAACTAACATTTAGTCAAGGTGTGAATTTGAGAGCTGGTATCAACCAGATTGCGCTTCTAAGCATTGCTGTTGGCCTCCCGGTTTGCTCTCTCTCTCTCTCTCTCTCTCTCTCTCTCACACACACACCCACACACACACACGTGCGCACATAGCTGAAGCATTTTGACTGAGTTTGCTGTTATGTGAGTGCAGAATGTTGGTCCACATTTTGAGACTTGGAATGCTGGTGTTCTTGGCCCGGTCATATTAAATGGTCTGAATGAGGGAAGGAGGGACTTGTCATGGCAGAAATGGTCTTACAAGGTATGCTTTTGCTTTCGACCTTGCCTTCTCTTTGTGCCCTGACATGTGAACTATTCATTAAACGGTATATCCTCAATCAGGTTGGGCTTAAAGGAGAAGCCCTGAGTCTTCATTCGCTCAGTGGGAGTTCCTCAGTCGAGTGGATTCAGGGGTCATATGTCACAAGAAAGCAGCCTCTGACATGGTTCAAAGTGAGTAGATCAAACTTCAACTAAACCTTATTAATTTGTTAGTTTCCTGAGGTGACAATTATAAAACTTCTGTCCGAGCTTGTGTCAAAACCGTACTTATATGTGTCCTTGTCACGATTCTAGACAACCTTCAATGCACCAGCTGGAAATTCACCGTTGGCTCTAGATATGGGCAGCATGGGCAAAGGTCAAGTATGGATAAATGGCAGAAGTATTGGCCGCTACTGGCCTGCATATACAGCATCTGGTAATTGTGGCGCCTGTAACTATGCTGGGACATACAATGAGAAAAAATGCTTAAGTAACTGTGGACAGGCTTCCCAGAGATGGTAAGTCAAATCAAATAAACTTGATTTCAAGCTCCTGTTATGCTGATGTACAGGTAACTTACGAACTGGTTAACTGTTTATAATTTCAGGTATCATGTTCCTCGGTCGTGGCTAAACCCAACAGGCAATTTGTTGGTTGTGTTAGAAGAGTGGGGAGGAGATCCGAATGGGATATTTTTGGTGAGAAGGGAAGTAGATAGCATATGTGCTGATATTTACGAGTGGCAACCAAATCTTATGAGTTATCAAATGCAAGCCTCAGGCAAGGTGAAGAAACCGGTAAGGCCTAAAGCCCATTTGACATGTGGCCCTGGACAGAAAATATCATCAATAAAGTTTGCTAGTTTTGGAACGCCGGAAGGCGCTTGTGGAAGCTTCCGTGAGGGAGCCTGTCATGCCCACAACTCGTATGATGCTTTTCAAAGGGTATTTAACTATCTTGCACAACTAATACCTTGCATTTTCACTCTTTCCTCCCCTTTTCGTATTTTGCTTACATGTTAAAGAATGACTTTACTCTTGCAGAGTTGTATCGGACAGAACTCATGCTCGGTAACTGTAGAACCTGAGAATTTTGGAGGCGATCCATGTCCAAGTGTAATGAAGAAACTCTCCGTGGAGGCCATTTGCAGCTAATGATTCTCAATCTCTCAAGTAAACTGATGAAGGTCCGATATCGATTTATTTACACACCAATTAAGCAATTTCAGTTGTTTATATCTGGCTAAGTTAAAAAAGGTCAGTGCAACCCCATTTGGTCAATTCATTTTTCGGCTTTTCCAAGGTGAAGTTGTAGAAACGTACAACACACCACTTGGTTGAAAGCCTATAGAGTTTGTGATTGATTGTGGAGAAGCTGTAAGTATATACTATCGTCCGTTTTGATTGGTACTCTGTGTGCTACGAGAAATGTGGAATCAACGAGGGGATCGGAAGCACATCGAGATGATGCTAATTGAGTCCATGTGCAAATGTTGTAGTTAGCGGTATGGAAGCATCTGGTTTCCGAGTAATTTAAATATTTCAATTGTTATGTAACTTGGGAAGCAATTATTTCATTGCTTTGTCGTTGTAAGAAAGTTCCCGATGGTAATAATATGAACTACTTATTTCATTATTAAATCTCTCTTGGATTAACGGTATCATGATCAAATCTCGACAGCAGTGTTGTTTCTCTGCAAAGTTTACTAACTGTTTTTAGGAGAGCGCACGGCGGGCATATAAATGAATGACACGATGACACAAATTTATACGTAGACCGCCCATTCAGACAAAAACCAACTCGATCAATGATTTAGATATGCCCGATTCAGACAAAAACCTGTCCCACGATATGATTTACCATCTCTGGGAAGCCTCCCCACAGTTGCTTAAATATTTCTTCACATCAAATGTCGAAGCATGGTAGCACTCGCTACAACTTCCGGTTGAGGTCGATGCTCCTGCCATTTATCCATACTTAACACTTATGCTGCATTACCTGCAAGTCGCCATTGATGAAAACGTGCAAAGCAATACCAGCTGACAAGAATGTAAGCGCGTGATACTTCCTGCTTCTGAAAAATTACTCATTAGGATCAATCTTAAAACTGGAAGGGGAAACGAACAGGATAGGATTTTCATATAAATCAGTCAGAGGTGTTCCCCTTCACACAATTTTCATGGAAAAAGACTGAAATAATGAATGGGACACATGTTACTCTGTTGTGTACAAGTTCCAACCGTCTGTTCCAACAACCCGGCTGTGGTAAATGAAGTGTCTTCATAAGAGGTTGTCTCGCCGGGGTAAAGACTGCAAGAGAATCAACTGTGAAGAGGAACACGAGGCATCTTCATCTTTGCACTTCGTGAGCCAAGCTTTACACAGATATTGGTGAAACATCGTAAGGTTTTAGTGTCTGAACGGAGTAAATTCAAATGCTTACAACGGAAAATCATCTAAATCATCAATACCATGTTAAAATTGGCTCTTATGGTACACTTGAGATATATACATACACCAATACAGTTTTCAGAAGACTTATTTTACCAGATAGAACCTTTTAGTCAATTTACTAAAGCAAGTGCAGAAAAATTTCAGCACGGTGACATTCTTAATCTGTAGTTCCAAATCCTTCCTGACAACAATGTATGATACAGTGGTAATTTCAAATAAATGCAGCAGATGCTCCAGATTTCAATTTGAATACACGAGTCTAAATGGTTATCTCAGTGACAAGAAGTTGATTACTATCCAAATCAATATTAAAAAAGATACCAAAGTTTATAAGAGAATCTCGAGTAGATCTTCCTCTTGGTAAATTCCAATTGGCAAACTTGGCTATCAAATAGACTAATATGCATATGTCCATTCAACGTCGCTTCTTTTTCTACCGGTCAGTTATATGATTGCAAACAGTATGTGGCAACGACAATCTTATACAGGGAAAAAGGGTTTAGGAAACTATATATAAAGCATCATTGTAGAGATTTGTCTAGGAAAGTCCTAATACATATAAACTTGCAAGTGAAAGCTTCAACACAGAATGGACAAATGAAATTGTTCGATGAAAGCCTGCTGAAAAAGCATCTGTTATATACAAAATCATCACATTCCCATGAGTTCATAGGAAATGCTTACACATTGTAATTAGTAATAGGAGCTGTATTGACATTAAAGAAACTGAATAAAGGAAAAACAAATATGGAATGTAGACTATATCTGTAAGGGGAAAGTTCAGCCAACCAAGAAATCCCTGAAATTGAAGCAATAAATGATGCCCAAAAAACATAGAAATTTAGAGCATCAACTAGGAAAGTCTGCAAACTCATACATGAAGGTGCATCCAAAAGACGAAAATCATCATAGTCCCAAGATTTAATAGGAAACGCTCACACGTACTGACAGTAAAGAAACTAATGAGACCACTCTAATTGCCCATAATGCACAGCAAACTAATAATCGTTCCAAACTGAATTGAAATTATGGAGTCATTCCACTTAGCTGCATGGAAAACAAAAACAGATATAGAAAACAGAACGAGCAGAAATAGTGACTGAAATAATATCATTATATATTCATTTTGGAAAGCATTGTACAAAAATGAGTTACATCCTCTTCCATAACTGTGCTGCTACAAGAATAAACGAATCTGTACTTCGACTGCGTGTAATCCACTAAAGGGGACTAGAAACAAATTGAATGGAAATGAGTGGAAATTATAACTAACATCTCAAGGAAAACTACGTACAGATATATGTACGGGGCTGAGAGGCCAAAGAAGAAGAGATTCATCAATTAATGTATCTCTCCTTCCTCCCAATGTCCCCCAATGATCTCGCCTTCCTCCCAATCTCCGTTGAGAAAGACGTCCTCATCCAGACCTTGCAAGTCATATTCTTCATCCTTAATGTGCAAACCCAAGTCCTTGAGAGGAAATCCTTGTCGAATGTTGAGAAAAGGATCTTTACTGCCACACCCGCACAACTTCTCAAGTTCCCTGAGATAGTGTTTTGAATCATGATCAAACATCACAGACTTTTGCATACTCGAAATCCTACGCCGAGCTGATTTTCTGAGGGCCTCCCTTCTCTTGGTCCTCTGTTCGGGAGGAGAGTCGGGTAGACCTTTTAAGATCTTGTTAGCTTTCGACAAGGTATCTGAAAATCGAAGCTTCAGCAACTCAACTCTCCCTTCTCTTGGTCCTCTGCTCTTCTCAGTGACAGTTGCATCAGAATGTCCAGAATGTTCAACAATGAGAGTGGTAATGACAAAGTCATTGTCTTTGCCATCGGTGTTTGCAGTTGAATGAACCCCAAAAAGCCCTCGACTTTGAATAACCGTAGAAGTAGAAGAAGAAGAAGAACAGGTCTCGGTCTTACCGCCATGTATGTGTTCAGGTGAGAAGGACGACAAAGACGACAAACCCTTGGCCTTGGGTGGTGGCAGATGAACTGAGAATTTGGCCATGGTTTCTTCCCACTTTGTGTTAAATAGATTACTGAGATGCTGGGCGGCTGCGCGGACATAATTCCCTCGAGGGTAATAGATCATGGCATTCAAGAACACCCGCCTCACATCAGCGGCAAAGGAATCGGCGCTGGAGTAGTAACCCTTTTCCAAGTCGGACTTGATAGTACCCAGATCAATCGGCTTCCGGATGACGTAGAGATAATCTGGCAACTTCGACACCACGGGATCAACGCGCTTCGCAAATTGCTTCCCATGTCCGTGCTGCATCAGAAGCTGCAAGATTTCAGCACAGCAGGCCTTCAATTTGGGGTCCAAGCCCTGCCTCTTTTGCCTCTTCTCGGCCCACCGCCTCTGAAATTCAAAGGGCTCCGATTCCGATTCCATCTGCCCGCGCTTTCTGTCAGACCAAGCCATAAAACCCTAAAATATCAACCGAAAGAAAACCCTATTCAGGACCGACTTCGCTCGATGTTCACCCTCTTGAACGAAAAGCCAAAACCCAGATCACAAAACCCAAAACCCAGAAAGAAAAGCCAACCGAAATCGAGCAAACCCTAGATTCCAAAATTCCGGAGCGGCCTCGCTCGATCTTTCCACTTGCTGAACGAAAAACCGAAAACCCAGAACCCTAAAAGTCACTGGCTCACTCGATCGTCGATGCGTTGAGTCGCGATTGCAAAGAGACAGAGAGATGCAACTGAAAGCGTTCCAGACAGACCCAGAGAGAGAAAGAAGTCAGAAAACTCGCTCGCACTCGTTGATTTTTCTGAGAATTATAGTAAGTAACTCAAGGAAAGGAATGAGAAATTAGGGGTTGCTCTCAAGAAAGGAGGGTAAATATGCTCGTTGTGGCGCCAACGGTCCGATATCTTTGTTTTTCAAATGATAAAGTCGGCTGGTCTTGCTTTCACTCGCTCGCTCGCTCACTCCACTCGGCTCGACTCACTACGCGAAAAACATAAATTAAAACATGTTTTTTTATGGGCGTATTATATTAATACCCCATAAATTGTTGAATAAATCCCACGGTGTGTTTCTCCGGGACGGGCAGGGCTCCTTTCTGGCAGCAGCAGCATGTTTCCTCCCTACGGTGTCATCGGCCCTACAAGAAGAAATGCTCGCGATCCAGCATGGTGTGGAGCTCGCCCATCAGCTTGGCTATCAGAAGGTTTTAGTTCACAGTGACTCCTCCCAAGCAATTTCCATCATTAATACGTGTGTGGATCGTGCTTCGGCCATGGATTTGTTAGCGGAGGATGTCCTTCATATTACAGATTTGTTTACTGCTTCTAAGTTTATTTCCGTTTCTAGGAATAATAACAGTATTGCTCATTGTTTGGCAAAGGTGCTTTGTCCATCGAGACAAGAGTAGTTTGGGTTGAGGAGCCTCCTAGTGTTATTTAGGATCTCCTAATCCTAGACACTTTGTAAGTTTCCCAAGTTAATGATATTGTCTTCCATTAAAAAAAAAAACCCACACACTCATTACATCTCATATTTGCTTTTTCAATTAAAAATTATCTAAATATATCCCCACATACTTTCTCATAATAACCATACACCCCACATTCTCAACATACACCTTACATTTTCTACATACACCTCACATTCTCTATACACCCCACATTTTCATACAAACACTGGTTTTTATATCTCATTTCGTTTTCTTTTTCAGATAGAAATTTTGCAAAGTTGTTGCTTTCCATGGGGCAAAAAATGAGATTGAATCATATCTCCAAACTTGTGAGTAAATTGTAAGGTGTCTAGACTTGTAAATATCTTAAATGCACTCTTTCCAGGAGGGGGGATTACCTTCTATAAAGTGCATCCATTTTCATATGTCTAAGCTTGTGTGTTATTTTTCTATTAACAAAGATTTCATGATTCTGATTGGAAATCTTTCTTCTTCTACTTTTGTCATCTTTTTTAGGTGTGTTATATTGTGCCATTGTGTCCTCTTTGTTCTCTCCTACCCACGTTTTTACCATTTTATCCCTATTTTTTTATATTTTTTGTTTTTCTCATAACTGTAATTAAAGGGTTAATTTTGGATTTATGAATGTTTCACTGTTTTTGCCTTCTGGCTTTATATATATAGATATGGCTTGAAAAGACCAGATTCTTTGGTTCTATTTCAATATATAATATCCATCAATACTAGTCATTTTTTTGGGATGCATTCTCTAAATGATTCTTGCACGTCTTTGGTTTACCTCATGTGAAGCTTCTGAAACATCAATTTCAGGTTCCATTCATCAAAAATAATTTTTCTCAAACAACGTGTTGTAGTTTCATTAGTTAGGGATTTGTTCAACAATGGAAGGTGGAAATGAGTTTTGATAGTTGAAGAAGATAAATAATACATTAAGTGATTTGGGATGTATTTAGAACCTAATTAAGGTCAAAATTGTCATTCCACAATAAGGAACACAAGTCATTTAATATTAAGTTTTAATGTGGGGTGCATTCAACATTATGTGAGGTGCTAATAAAAAAAGTTTTTTTATTTTTATTATTATTAGGAAAGAGGAGGGACTGAATATATTGCGATAATATTGGATGAGGAATTTCGAAACAAAAAAGCAAGATAGAACCTAAAATTCTATCTATTAAAATATTGAACCACAAGCAAATTGAAATAAAGAAATCAATTCCGATTAGCATTAGGACTTGTAATCTTGTAACCAAGTCATATTGCCTTGTACATCAAGCAATCCTCGCATAGTCTTATTTTGTGATTAAAGATGTTATGGTGTCATGCGTGTGAAATTTAATAAATAAATAAAACAGAAAGTTAGTTTGGACAAAATTATATTACTATTCCATAATCTTATTTTGTGATTAAAGATCAGATTGTCTTTATGGTGAAGTAATTTTTTAGACTATATTTACAAACTATATGATGTGTCACTAATATAAAATAAGTCCGTTAATAATAATTCAATTATCAACAAAACATAATCATAAAAAATAGATGATATTTTTAACATTATCCTTTTAGTAATAGATAATTTAGATATATAGATTATAGGTGCAACTTTTTTGTTTTTGTTTTTATATTTGGAAATTACAGTTGTAGTATCATTGACAGCGACGTTTTTCGCGTAGTGAGTCGAGTGAGCGAGTGAAAGCTTGCAGCCGACTTTGTCATTTGAAAACCAAAGAAATCAGACCGTTGGCGCCACAAAGAGTAGTATAAACCCTAGACCCATTAGAAATTTCTCGTTCTTTCCTTGAGTTGCTACCAAAATTCTCTGAAAAACCAAGGAGCGATCGACTTCTCTCTGAGTTCTTTCTCTTTGTGTGAACGATTTCACTTGCCTCTCTCTCCGTCCCTCTGTCGCTTTGCAATCGCAACGACGACTGAGCTAGTAATTAAGGGACTTCTGGGTTTTGGGTTTTTCATTCAGAACGTGTAACGATCGAGCAAAGCTGCTCGTGAATTTTGGAATCTAGGGTTTGCTCGATTTCGGTTGATTTTTCTTTCTGGGTTTTGGGTTTTGTGATCTGGGTTTTGGTTTTTCGTTCGAGAGGGTGAACATCGAGCGAAGTCGGTCGTGAATTTTTTCTTCTAGGGTTTTCTTTCGGTTGATTATTTTAGGGTTTATGGCGTGGTCTGCGAGAAAGCGCAGGCAGACGGAGTCGGAGCCCTTTGAATTTCAGAGGCGGCGGGTCGAGAAGAGGCAAAATACGCAGGGCTTGGACCCCGGATTGAAGGCCCATTGTGCTGAAATCTTGCAGCTTCTCATGCAGCACGGACATGGGAAGCAATTTTCGAAGCGCGTTGATCCTGTGGCGTCGAATTTTCCGGATTATCTCTACGTCATCCGGAAGCCGATTGATCTGGGTACTATCAAGTCCGACTTGGAAAAGGGTTACTACTCCAGCGCCGATTCCTTTGCCGCTGATGTGAGGCGGGTGTTCTTGAATGCCATGATCTATTACCCTCGAGGGAATTATGTGCGCGCAGCCGCCCAACATCTCAGTAATCTCTTTAACACGAAGTGGGAAGAAACCATGGCCAAATTCTCAGTTCATCGTCCTCTGCCACCTCCCAAAACCAAGGGTTTGTCGTCTCTGCCGTCTTCGTCCTTCTTCTCACCCGAACACATACATGGCGGTAGGACCGAGACCTGTTCTCCTTCTTCTTCTACTTCTACGGTTATTCAAAGTCAAGGGCTTTTTGGGGTTCATTCAATTGCAAACACCGGTGGCAAAGACGATGACTCTGTCATTGCCACCCTCGTTGTTGAACATTCTGGACATTCTGTTGCAACTGTCACTGAGAAGAGCAGAGGACCAAGAGAAGGGAGAGTTGAGTTGCTGAAGCTTCGCTTTTCAGATACATTGTCGAAAGCTAACAAGATCTTAAAAGGTGTACCCGACTCTCCTCCCGAGCAGAGGACCAAGAGAAGGGATAGCCTCAGAAAATCAGCTCGGCGTAGGATTTCGAGTGTGCAAAAGTCTGTGATGTTTGATCATGATTCTAAGCACTATCTCAGGGAACTTGAGAAGCTGTGCGGGTGTGGCAGCAAAGATCCTTTTCTCAACGTTGGACAAGGATTCCCTCTCAAGGAGTTGGGTTTGCACATTAAGGATGAAGAATATGACTTGCAAGGTCTCGACGAGGACGTCTTTCTCAGCGGAGATTGGGAGGAAGGAGAGATCATTGGGGGATGAATATCTTCTTCTTCGGCTTCTCAGTCCCATACGTGTATCTATACATAGTTTAGCTTCAGAGATTAGTTGTAATTTCCACTCATTTGCATCCAATTTGTGTCAAGTCCCTTTTAGTGGATTACTAGCAGTCGCAGTACAGATTCGTTTATTCTTGTAGCAACACAACACAGTTCTGGAAGAGGATGTAACTCGTTATTTTTGTACGATACATTTCCAAATTGAATGTAATGATATTATTTCAGTAACTATTTCTGGTCGTTGTATCTGTTTCTATTTTCCAAGCTGCTATATGTTTCAAATTTACTAATTACGTACTTTTGTCTGGTTGATATGTTTAGTAGTTATATGCAGCAAGACAAGTCTCTTCCCCCTCAGTTATTTGGGTAAAAAAAAAAACAAATTTAAGTAATTTGACAAAACTACCTTTAAAATATCACTTTTCAGTCTATTTTCTTGAAACAGACAAGTTCAACAAAAGCTAAATAACACCGACTGTACAACTCTATCACTCGATATGGTTTAAAGTTAATCCTTTCTTAAACTAATAAAAGGCCCATCAACCCTCCCTTCTCCCAATCGTCTTATAAATCTGAGCACTCGGCCTATGTATATATGATTTATTCATTATAGGAATATTGAGCTAAAAATCACTGTTCTAAAAATCCCCGCCTAGGCCCCGCTTAGGCGCTAGGCGGCTAGTCACCGCCCCGATTAATGTTTAGGCGTTTGAAAATTAAGAAAGGCCGCCTAGCCCACCCAAATCCGCCTAGACACATGCCTAGGTTTCAACTCACTTAGATAGAAAATAGATAACTTTCATTTTGCATTTTATTGTTTCCAATAAATTGTAAGAGACTTATTAAACACTTAAATAAACACACATTATATGTTTGCTCCCTATGTTTTCATTATGTTCCAATACTTCATAATATATATGTCATTCTATTTTCTAGTTTATAATGAAATTATATATATTTTAAGTATAAACAGACACTTATTTACACGAAATACAATAGATTTACTTAAATCGACCTAGGCGTTAGACCACATCGCGCCGCCCGATTAGTGCCTAACATAATTTAGATCCTTACTAAAACACAATTAAAAGAGCCCTAAAGAACGGGGATGTAGTTTTCAAAAAAACAAAAAAAAAAGAAGAAAGAAGAAAGAAGGGGGATGTACATGGGTTGGTAGATCGAGTGCCCGACAAGAATGCCTCTTTCCTTGATTTCGTACAAGCAGGATTGGCGTGTAAACCGTTGAGCTGCAGTGTATCACTTATGGTTTCAAGTTTCAGTGATGAAGAGAGTGTTTCTGCAACTTTCAAGTTCTTCAATACGAATAACTAATTAAACAAGTAGAGCATAACAGAATCGTACAAGTGCAGCGACGATGGACAGAAGCAACAAGCTTAAACTACCAAGTACAGTTTCATGACACCGTAGACGAAAATACCGCTCAAGCTCTATCTACAATAAACAAAATACAAGGTTTCGGTGCGATTCAGAAAGTCTCTTATCCTCGTGTAGCTCTGTTCTTCCTATCTTACCCTCATCCTCTACATGCATCTTCAGATCAGTCAATCTTCACAGAGGAGTAGATCTTTCGAACAAACCAGAAACATGCGTAGAAACCAATTGTTCCGGTCAGGACGAAGAAAGCATATGAAACAATTAGCATGTACCCGAAGTAAAGGATGCCCGAAACAAACTTTGTAATCTCCAACTTGGTAAAGAAGTAGAAGGCAGAGTAGAGGAGAAGGTAAAGAGCAGATGAGCCAGCGGTCAGGTAAGATCTCCACCACCAGTGGTAGTCTTCACTGCATAACTGGAAGTAGCATAGCACGATTGTTATCTCCGCACAGGTGATCAGAAGGATAACAAACACGATGAAAAGGAAGCCGAAGATATAGTAGAACTGGTTCAGCCAAATTGATGTCAAGATAAAGAACAGCTCGATGAAAACAGCTCCAAATGGAAGAATGCCTCCAATCAGTATAGAGAATACTGGTTTCATATACCATGCCTGCTCTGGCACCTGCCGGGGAATTTTGTTCGTCTTTACAGGGTCTTCAACAGGTGGCTTTTTGAACCCCAAATAACTACCCACAAAGACCAAGGGCACTGATATTCCAAACCACAGGCAAACCAAAGCAATCATTGTCCCAAAAGGCACAGCCCCAGAAGACTTCTCCCCCCAAATTAGAGCATTCAGCACAAAGAAGACGGCAAAAAGAATTCCTGGAAACATAAAGGCAGTCTTTAAGGTATTCCTCTTCCACTCTGTACCCTTGAACATTTTGTACAATCGTGCAGAGGAGTAGCCAGCAAATAAGCCCATGAAAACCCACAAGAGAACCATGGCAGTCATGAGACCCCCTCGGTTGGAAGGAGACAAGAAGCCCAGCAATGCAAATATCATGGTTACAAGTGTCATTGCAAAGATCTGAACCCCTGTCCCTACGTAGACACAAAGTAAATTGGAATTGATTGGTGCCCTAAAAACATCTCCATTAACAAGTTTCCATCCAGTTTCTTCTTGAGCCTCATCTTGGCTGTCCAGCTGATTATAGTTGGCAATATCTCGGTATAGAGTTCTCATCATGATCATAGCCACCATACCAGATAAAAAGAGGACTATCATCAATGAATTTATAATTGAAAACCAGTGGATCTGATCGTCATTCATGAGAAGGTACGTGTCCCACCGAGATGCCCACTTGATCTCACTTTCCTGGGAGGGGAGGGGTGGGGGGTGGTAAGGCAAAGTTCATAAGTTTGTAGAAATGAAGAAAAGCAAAGTTCATAAGTTTGTAAAATGGAAAAAAGAAAAGTAGCCAAAGGGTTCAAAATTATGTACCTTAAAGGAGACATCATATGTAAATACAATCTCCTTATCTTTGTCAACTTCTTGTGGAACACTGCTTCCCGGTGGTAGATTTTTTGTGTCTTTATTGCATGTCACCAACTGAGTATTATTACCATTCCACTCCTTATATTCATGATTGATACTATTGAAAAGAGGCATATCAGAAAATAAGAAAATCATAATAAAGTTATTCACAATCTTAACGAATAGAAAGTGATCATTTTCAAGAACTCTTGGTTTCTTCCTACCGAATCTTATTAAAACAAAGGGGATATATAAGTAAAGAATTCATTACTTGGCCAAGAAACCCATTACATGGCATCCAGCATGAAGGAACACAAAAGAAACAATATTCAGCAATAAGAATTCTTAAACCCTTCTTTATATGCAGCTGATTGTAAAAATCGATCTTATAAACATCTCCATGGAAAGACCTAGATTTTTGCAAAGGAAAGACCATCCAGGAATTTAGAACAGAATACCGCACTTTCTTTCTCTAACTTCAAAATTAAAAGTAAATGACCACACAAAACAAAATATGTAATCAGCAGAGGTCAAATGAACATGCACCAAACAAGAAACGTACATAGAATCTTTTCTTTTACTTTCAAGTTTTAACTACATTACAGTATTTCTATCATTCAAACATACAAAGCCTGTTCTGAATGAATGTCAACTGGAAGAGGGAGAAGGAAAAAAGATATAGCACCTGTTTGGAGTAACCTCAAACCCAACTATTCGAGCAGAATCAGTCTCGGGATCTTTGTGATACATAACTCGGAAGCTCAAGTGGTTGTTAATAAAATATTTCTCCTCTTTATTCTGTATAGCAAATAAAACACAAGATAACATAAATGAGTCTTACTTCAACATTAGCAACTAGTTTCTAAGGCATACCCCAGCATAATTTCCTTTGAATCCAACACCGAATCCATGTTCATAAGTTGTTGAGGGACTTCCATCCCTCCTCTGTCTGAGAACAGCAACTGGAAGGTTATCCAAAATCCTGCAGTCCAAGTCAGAGGTCTCAATTAAACCAATAAGAAACATAAAATGATCATTGCCTTCATAATAATTGAATATGACCAGGCAGAGAAATTAAGTTAATGTAAAACTAAAGCAGACAAATCATAAAGGACCGACACTTGGAAAATTAAAACAAGAGAATACTTGAAACTACAAACTAGAAAATACAGGAATGACATTTTTACTTACATTTGTACTCGATACTTATCTTCAATTTTCTCCTTAAAATTTTTTGCAGATTCAGCGTCAAGATTTTGTCGACAAGCTACTACACAGGATTGCTCCTCCCTCATTTTGAACTGGAAAAGAATTTACAAATAGAGGTTTTAAACCAAAGTTATATAAATGAGATTGAGATTAACAATATTGTTCACAAACTTCTCTACTAATTGGGTTGCCAAAATGAAAAAGGTTATAACTACTCACAGTGTATATAGAATTCTCAATGCGATCACCACGGAGAACCTCCCCCAGATTTTCTGCACTGTTTATAATCTGTGGGGGAGTACAATATTTTAAGAAGTAATAGTCATATGGGAGTTGCGTCTTTGTAGATGACAATTTGTTCACTTTGATAGAAAGTTCATCTCCCTGTCAGAAAGAAGACAACCACAGTAAAAACATTAATATTCTATGTAGTAAAATGGCAAACAAGAAAAGGGAACATAGAAGAGTTCCAAAGTCAAAGTGTATAATGCGACATTCAGGCTACAAGCTGTAATCACATTTTTAATAAAAACTTATAGCCAGATACAATATGGCACACGGGGGATGGCTTAACTCATGTATGTCGGAGAAACAGCCAGGGCACTGTCACATTTTTTTTGAAAAGACAGGGCACTGTCACATGAGTTCCTACTATGTGTATACACTTAATTTGTTTACAAAAGAACTTGACCCCAATGTTCTCTAACAATTTGAGC
Organism: Malus domestica; assembly: GCF_042453785.1. NCBI lineage: Eukaryota > Viridiplantae > Streptophyta > Magnoliopsida > Rosales > Rosaceae > Malus > Malus domestica. Next base: position 16,788,535 of record NC_091669.1, on the reverse strand, counting down.
AGAAACATAATTATTGATGAAATGAAAAATGATTGTATGAGCTTGAAAAAATCAGATCCTCTGAAAGCCAAAAAAAAAAACATTTCTAATAATCAACAACAGATGGATGGGTCACACTTTGATGAATATTCTGGCATCATTATTACGACAAACACAACAGGAAAACATCAAATTTAGCAAAAATCCAAACAACATTACCAACGCATGCCCACATTGTTAAAGATTAGTAGACAACAAAATTTAGCTTGAGCATTCTGATGCACAGAGTGTACAAATCTCGTCTGCTACTCTCCAAAAACACACTTTTAAATCCCATTATGCTTGGGAAAAATAAAAAATTATCCACAAATATGAAACAAGTAAATATGTAATGTTCTATCAGTACATTAACTAGTTCCTCTCTTTGGAAGCATTGAAAGCCTTTGTTGCTTCCGAATTATCTGAATTTTGCCTGATATTGATATCAAATCATAATTCTCAACCATATTTTACTCTTGATTTAAAACTTTGACCTCTTTAACATTTTCGATACTTTCACCCACAGGAAACACAAAAATGCTGTAATCCTACAGCCACACACAGATCCTCAGAATCATTTTACGCCGAAAAATATACTAAAACCAAATTAAACCAAAACTTCAGAAATAAAAGCAACCACTTGGTTACCCACACATCAATCTTTAACTCTAAAGCAACTAAAAGCAACAGGAAGATTAAACAGCCAGCTCAAACCCCAACCCCAAAACCCAAAAACCCATGTCGTAGATCTAATAAAAAAGCAAAAACAAATCAAACCCAAAACCCTAGATCCACCACTGGTTCAGTGGAAACGAAGACAAACCGACAACGATTCAGCGGCAATGCAGCGACCAATGAAGAAATAGAAAGCAATGAAAGCGATAAAAAAAAAAGGGTCGGCGAATTCGAAGGGAAAACAGAGAACAATGAGATTTGAAGAGAGCTTACAGTGTGGAAATCGCGTGGAGCAACGCCCGGGAGGTAGAAGCAGTGCGACGAGGAGATGAGGAGGAGCACGGTGAAGGTAAGGGTCGTCCCGTTGGTGGTAGTAGGGGCGGAGATCCTCCTACCCATCTTCTTCTGATTCTTCAACTTGGATGAGAGAGATAGAGAGAGAGAGGTGCTTACTGAGGCTTCCGCAGGGACAAAATGGCATAACCTAATCTCCAGTTCTTCATTGACGAGGTAGAATTGTCAAAAGGTGACCCATTTTATTTTAAGGAAATTAATGAAAATGGTTTGAAAAGTTTGAACGATAAGGACAAAATAAAGGGTAAAGTGAATAGTATCAGGATTGACTTTTTAGTGTAAAAATGTGGTTTTTCGTTAAAATGAACAGTACCGGGTGCTTTTCGTTAAAATCCCCTTTATTTTATGACCAACAAAATTAAAAATGTTTTGCCACTCAATACTACAATCTACTAGTATTTCTCTTCATCAACAAAATTAAAAATGTTTTGCCACTCAATATTACGATCTATTAGTATTCCTCTTAGTGAATGACAAATTTGTTAAGGTATCTACTATGTGACGTTGCTGAACTCTTATTTTTCATACGGTAGAATAAATCGTTATAAAAAAAAGTAAATTGTCTTGTCCATACCAAACTTTTTTTTCTTTATGTAAAACAAACTTTACTTTATTTTATAGGTTTTTGTTTCTTCATTTTATAGGTTTTTGTTTCTTCATGTCTTGGAGATGTTGTCCAAATAAAAAATCATTCGTTTTTACCTTCAATATACATTGAAACTAGGAGATTGTTCATTTCATCGAATTGTAGATAGCAAACGAGGCTATAAGGTTTACTTGTTTACGAGTATAGAGGTCTAGAAGGGAGAATATCAACATATGTTGGTCGAAATGTGGCCTATAGTGCTCTACTACTGTGGTTTGTCATAATAATTTGGCATCATATTCACCATCAATCATACTCGAACATAAGACTTTTCCGCTTACAAATGCAGAGTACCACCACTAAACCTTCAATTCAAGTGTGGGAGGCATCAACAAACTAAAATTTAGAAAAAAAATACACGAACTAAAGTAGAGTATAAGCCATATAATTTAAAACAATTTAATATGGTTGGGAAATAAATTGTTGGTTGTTGAAATATAGATTTAAATCGAATAGAATTAACAATATATAGAAATACAGATCACCTAACACAAGAATTCACCAAATTATACATGATTTGTTGAGTAAATTGTAGTAATGGTCCCTAAATGTTGAGTAAATTGTAGCTATGGTCCCTCAACTAAAAATCTATTAGATTTGGTTCTTCAATTTGACAGAATGTGTAGCTTTGGTCCCTCTATATTTAATTCCGTTAATTTTTCTGTCAATGTGCTTACGTGGCAAGAATAATTAATTAAATAATATTATTCAATTTTAAGAACAAAACACTTCAAACAATTGGAAAGAAAAAAAAAATAAGAGAAATGTTCCAGAGGACAAAGAGTGGGGTGTTGTCCCGCCATACCTCACATCTTACGTCCATCCTCCCCCATTCTTCGACGACACTCACTCTTTTATCTCTCCCAACCGCACGCCACAGCCAATCCCTCACCATTACAACCCCACCCAAGCCACCCCAAATGGAACGGTGGGTATGATACTTGCCATGAGTTTGGGTTTTGAAGAGAGAATCGAGTACAAGGTTTGGAGGATGGAGGAGAGAATTAGGTACAAGGTTTGGTGTTGACCGCATTGTTGTTGATGAAGGAGATAAAAAGAAAAGAAAACTAATGAAAAGAGCTTAAAAATTTTGAGTTTTAATGATAAGAACAAAATAAAGGGTAAAGTGAATAGTACCAGGATTGACTTTTTAGTGTAAAAATGTGGTTTTTCGTTAAAGTGAACTGTACCGGATGCTTTTCGTTAAAATTCCCTAAAAAGAATGCTCTTTTCTTTAATTTTTTAAGTCTTTAAAATTTTCGTAACTATTATGTTAATCATGGATCCCATGTGTGCCCCACATCATCATATTGAAGAAAAACTTAAACGGTGTTAGCAAGGAAAGATCCATGCTACACTTTTTGTCAAATTGAAGGATCAAATCTAATGGATTTTTAGTTAAATGATCATAACTACAATTCAACCATAGTTCAAAGACCATAGCTACAATTTACTCTGATTTGTTTTTAGTTAAAAATATTACTAAATTATTTTCTCCTGTATTTCGTACAAACCCCCTATCTCAAGCAACCATGACTTATCCTCTCAAGAAATAACAACCAATAAGTAACTTTAAAACACATCAAAATTAATTCTAGTTGGTGTATATGCATGCTACATTCTTATACAACTGTACATGCAAAACTCTTCCTTTTTTTTTTTTTACTAGATTTGTTGGTGCTTTGGGGCCCCTTTGGAAATTACGGTTTTTATTAAAGATAACTTTAACGAAAAACTTCTGGTACTGTTCACTTTAACGAAAAACCATATTTTAACACTAAAAAGTCAATACTGGTAGTATTTATTTTACCCTTTATTTTGTCCTTATCGTTAAAACTCAAAATTTTCAAACCCTTTTCATTAGTTTTTCTTTTATTAAAAGCACATCAAAAATCAAAATAAAAATGCAAATGCCTTCTAAAGCAGCACTTCCTGAAATAAGCACATAGCAAGTGTTCACTTCATGTGTTTTTTTTTTTTTTTGATTCGTTAGCATTAACTTTTTCTACCAAACATAGTTAGAAGTGCTTTTGGTTATATGAGAACATTTTAATGATTTTAAAAACGCTACTCCTTTTGAAAGGTTAGGTTTCTGCACCAATCAACCAATAAGTTCTGCTTTCCTTTTCGTTTCATAGGATTGGACTACCGACTAAATTAGATGACCAGAAGTCGCTGTCTTAGCGGACTGGTTTGAAAACTACAGAAGGAGGGGTTAGTTTTGTCTCACATTTTCTTGAAAACAAAGGAGACATCACGCCTGGCACGTTGTTAGGTGCGATTTGAACGTATCCAGCTCCGCGAGGACCTCTTCCTCGGGCCTGTAAATCAAATCAATCATCCGCCATATCTGCATCATCAAAATGAATCGTTCATCGACCATAAACGTATAGATAATGTGCTTGTACAGAACTAATACAAGCGTCAAACTAGAGTGATGGTCAACTTTCTAGAATTAGAAATGTTTTTGTTACCTGGAGGGTACCACCACCTCCGGTACTTCCGCAATCATCAGAGACGCTAGATATCGTCCACGGATCAGACGCATTCCAATGAAAGTCAACAACCTTGTCCCTACAGCCAATGAAAGTATCATAAAGGTAACAAGAAAAGGTTGCATGCTTGTCCAATATTGATATTAGTACGTAATTATCTTTCGTTATTTTTATTTTTCTAAGATTAAAGGTAGCAGGTAAGACCGATTGTACATGCATAGTAAGGAGTTGGCTGTTGACATCATCAAACAGATGGATCTACACTATCTTGCTTGCATTGAAAGTAGTCAAAGCATATCACTGCCGCTCTTGTTAAAACATGTATGTAAATCATACATACCTATGCCCAGCATGTCGAAAGAACAATCCTGGAGGAGCATTTGACGGCTTTGATCCATTCTTGCCAACCTGAAAGGAAGCCAATAATATTTTTCTCTAAATTGATGGAAATGCTAGGAAGGGCATTAACAATCGCAACAATTTCATTTATTATGCCTCCACAATTTCATGCAGACAATGTCACTTTAGAGTAAAAACCTTATTTATTAACTCATGTCCTTCATCTTCTTTTATTTCATGATCACAAAATGGACCAAAACTGGTTTTTCAAATGTCAATATAATGTGTAATGCAACAAATAGATCTTAAATGCTACAAAATGTAACAATGTCACATAAGGAGTGTAACCCCTGAATGTGTTTGTATATAAACATATATAGAGATCTTTTAGATTGTGTTTAGACTAAACGAAATTGTTAACTCCTGAAATAATAAAGAAAAAAGCCTACCATTTGTTGAGAAGATAAGAGTTAAAGACAAAAAAGGAAGATGAAGAGCACTACTGTCATCTAATTGTTTTGAATCACTTAAATATTGACACCACTACGAAAATCTATCAAACGTTCAGACCCACTAATACGAAGTAAATATGAAACCAAAGAATAATTGGACACGTAAACTTTCCAGAGAAATTACAGCTACTTATACCTTTAATAAATATCATTAATTTCATTTAAATATTCACACCTTTTCATGATCCCAGATGTTTAGTAAGCCATCCTCGGCAGAGCTTCCAAAAACAGATGCCTTGTGAGGAGACCACTGGAATAGCAACAAAACGAAACACAGAAAAATGAAAATGTAGTTCTTGAAGTATATTATGAAAAACAAAAGGCAGAAATAGAGTTAATAAAGAAGCCAGAAGAGTTTCCTGCACCTGTATACAGAGGACAGCTGCATTGTGGCCCTCAAATGTATGAACGGGTGATCCAACTCCTCCAGAAGTGAGATATCGGCGGTCAAACAAGCGAATAGTATTATCAGCGGACCTAAGAGGTAAGAGAAAATTAAAATAAATGGAACCAAAGAGCATGAGACTGTCCATGTGAAAAATTCTTTTTTACGGATGCATCAATATAAAACATCAACATAGCAATATAAAGATTTTGATCAGGATAGCAAGTTTCATTTTATTGCACTGTGGATATCAAAGTTTATGATCCGGCAATTCCTGTAAGATGCAGATACCCTGTAAGTATGAGATTGACGTCATGTGGATTCCAATCAACACAATGAAGGTCAGCATCATGAGCTTTCTCAACCTGCTCAAATAAGTAAATGAATATGAATCTAAAAAATGTAAATAATGATTGAATAAAAAATCATCACTCAAACTATATCTATACACATGCAGAGAGAGAGCGAGAGAGAGAGAGAGCAATGCAGATTGGACCTGATACGCAAGATAAATGTCATAATGGAATAACTAAACAGAAGGGCAGACTGATAGACTTTTGAGGGGGACGAAAAAGAACCTTGACAGCTGAACTAGATCCAGCTCTTGTATCCCATAGTATGAGGCAAGAATCATCGCCTACACTACAGAACTCCTGCGAACTACAACACATAAATAACAAACAGATAATATAATCAGAAAATTGCCGATGTGCCTTCATCTTGAACTACTTTATCTTCATAAAGTAACTCTCATCCAAAAAAAAAAAAAACTGTTATGGCTGCCAGTACATGAGTGGACATAAGGAGTGGCAGTGTCAACAAAACAAGCTGGATATGAAATGTATTTGATTATTAATCAACACATACCTAGATGGGCAGAACTGCACATCCTCAACAGTATCCTCATGCCCTTTATAGACACCCCGTGGCTCAACAGAAGGGCTGTCTCTGAGTTTATCGTTACTCCCACCAGTCTTAGAAGAATGTTTAGCACTGCCACCTCCAGATCCTGGTTCTGATGCTAAAGATGAGATATGATCATGAATACTCCACAAAATCACTGATTTATCCTTCCCTGCGCAAAGATCTCCTCATTCAGAAGATGAGAAGGTACAAGAAAAATACAAACATGGCCCATGCAGCATGTAATTCGTTTGTGGGTGCATTGAAGTTTAATCAAAAGAAAGAAGGTAAATCAAAGGAAGTTATATTTACAGAAAGTAAGGTAAGTTAAATGAATAATATTCTATGCAGTTTACTTGACATTCCCTTTACACATTGTTTCCTGCCTAATCAGTATAATAAATGAAGAATACAGCACTAAAATAGAAAGTTCCGACCTCCAGAGAGCACAAAGGGTTCAGATGGGCACATGGCAAGAGCAAATTCAGCATTATCTTGATGCCCTGTCAATAGCTGTAACACGATGCAATTAAATTTAGTTTACACCTATGCAAGGAGAGAAAGATGATGAAGCTATTGTAATGAATAAATTCTTCTTTCAGTATATTGTGATCATGATTAGAATGAAGGTATTTACAATTATTTTTACCCTCCAAAGCTTTAAGGAGCCATTAATTGGTGCAGGTCAAAGGTTACAGTTGGAAGATTTTGAGTTCTAAACAGTTAGTCATGTACCGTGTAAAAAAAACCTATCAAGTCGATCTAAGTAAAACTGAAAGCAGGAGGATTAGTTTTCTCTAGACAGGGCATACCAGATCTGGACGAGAATCTGAAGCTCCCAGAACAGCATGGCGATTAGGTTGAGCCTCAATATCCCAAATGAGAACCTGTTTTGTTTACAAGTAGAAAAATTTTATCCACCTCCACTTGTCTATATAAACTTCCAAATACGTAATAAAAAATAACGTTAACTGAAAAACCCTTGGAAGCTTAATAGTTAATATCCATCCAAAAGAATAAACATATAACTGAATGCTTACATCAGGACTGTCAGTGTGTGTCGCCACTATCTTACTATTCTGAGGGAGTTCCCTGATTCTGTTCACCTGCAAAACATAATCGTAGATTACTGACAATCCAGATTTATTTCTTATTGCAGTATAATGGAAGAGAATATCTTAGAGATGAGCTTACACCAATTTGTTTTTGGAGGTGGGTGGGGAATGTTTGGGTTTAGGGTTCAGTGGTTTTGGTGGGCAGTTGATCTAAGTGGATATCTTCTGGCACAGAGAAGGTGGTAATAGCAATGGCCGATCAATGGGTTTTGAATTAACTATAGTTGGTTCCATTATTTTCCCCAAAGGGTTTTCCGTTCCTTTTTAAATATCATCAAAGTGAGCATGCAAAAGTTTGATACACATCTCAGTAAGGATACATATGAAAATTGGAGAAGACCATCTTTTCAATAGTATGTCGATTGGGATTAACTAGCAATATCTATGCTACATATCTTCAATGCATCTTAAACGTAATACTGTCCATTAGCTTGGTCCGAATTCAATATAAGTAATTCACACAACACATACCCAATTTGTTCAAGACATTAGCATTCCCTCAAGACAAAATACTCGTGGCTACAAATCATTTAGAAGATAATGCATAGATTATTATCTAAAACACAAGTTAGTTTTTAGATATGCCATCAATGAATCAAATGCACAAGGCTAACCCCTTAAACGGAGACTAATATAGTTCACTGATTTATTGCCTAGAAATTATCTTCTTAGCGTATTGACTACAGTCAGCAAGTCTTCATAAATAGTTAAAAAAAATTCCTTGTTTCCAATATAACCCATTTTCCATTTCCAATATAGAGCAATTATCTTAATAAGTTCCGTTTAAAAAGATGATTCGGCAATTATGTCAAAAAATAAGATGTTAAGTACTTTTCGGTGCAAATCATTCTCCTCAAGAACTCATTAAGCAGACATTACTGTAAGCAGACACACTTTAATGTAATTTACCTCACCGGGATGTATAATAGTTTTATACTTTTTCACAAAGGGAGAGCGTGCTTCTTCATTGAACTGTATAGATCGAGCAAAAGATAACCATAATTAGCTAATAAATGAGTCAATTTACAGGATATCAGCTGAAGGCAAATACATGAAACATAACCTGTGATATGTGCTCGGCAGCTGCAACCCTGGGTTTGACAACTTCACAGTTTGCAATGACAAGTGTATTTGGAACACTGCCATCAGTCTGGAAACAAACAAACGTAAGCAAAACACACTTCAACAATAAAGAGGATGATACACAATATAAAAGAGACAAGATGGCATATCCACATAATATCAACACTACATGCGTAGGCAAGTAACTGCGTTGCCCACGATTACGAATAATCATATGTTGGTAAATATATGATATGAGGCACTAATTTTTAGAGAGGGATGCACAGCATTGACAGTTGACAAAATCATTCCACATTACATCACAAACTTCCGACCAGGCGACCACCTACTAATAAGAAATGTTTAAAACTAACACGCCAATGCCAAGGGCACGTGGTTTTAAGCATCTGATCGTATTAATGAGCTATCCAAACAAAAAATTACAACATTTCTGTATCAAATACAAAATGGAGAGTCAGATGCTGCAAGAGAGATCTTCATGCCTGTTCCGAAAGAAAAAGGCGCTGACGACTCTTGTAAGTGGCTTGCTCCAGCTGCGGTCCCCATCTACAAGAAACAAAATCGATAAATCATCAATTTTGATTCACTTAGAAGTCTGCAATCACAAATGTAGCACCAATACACCAATTTTTATTCACCGAAAGCTTGAAACAAACACAAGCATCACTACAAACATCCATTGCAAACACAAATTAAGAACAGCGCACATTCTCTACAAAGTTGATTTTACTTTGACTTCACAGTTCACACGCATTTCCTCAAATCCAAACCCAAAAAATCGATCGAAAACGAAACTAATTAGTGCTTGTAAAAGTACAACAGAGCCAGGTAAGGACAACCCACATTGTGCAAAATTATGTGATAAATTCGATAAAAATACGAAAATAATTGAATTTGGAAGAAGAGCAAACCCTAGGGGGGAGAGTACGGACCTGCAAGAGAGAGAAGGCCAAACAAGGTTGTGATTGACGAGCCAGTCGTAGAGCACCGGCACCAGCGACTTCCACTGCGTGTATCGATCGTTCACCGACGCCTCCGTAGCTTTCCCTTTCATCTCCTTCGTCTCTCTCTGAGTCTCTTCTTTTCCCGCCAATTCTATCAAACTCGGTCGCTCTCACTCCCCTGGTTTTTTTTAAGGGGTGACGAATACGACTATACACGGCTTTTTTAAGTGCAGGGAACGGTTGAACTGAGTTTGGTTTAAAAATGAAAACTTTTTTTATGAAAATATTTTTGGAATCAATTCTTAGTAAAAATGTAAATAAGTTCTGAAAAAAAACACTTGAAGTGTTTCTTTGAAGAAGCACATAACTGGTGCTTCTTGCAGAAAGCACTTCGAGTGCTTTTGGAACTTAAAAATATTTTCTCTAAAAACGTTTTTAGTCATTTTAAAAGTACATTCAAACAAGCCCTAATAAAATACAGGTTAATTACACTAAATCTCTTGAAGTTTTGTGTTTTTACAAAACTTCTCATTTTTGAACATAACACCAACACCCATTAGGGTGCGTTTGTTGCGCCGGACTGTCTCGGACTGGACTAGCTGTCGGGACTAAGCTGGACTGGCTTAGACTGGACTAAGCTGGACTAACTTAGTGAAGCGTTTGGTGTAATGTCGGACTAAGAAGCAGGATAAGAAAAACAGTACTGTTCACCAGATTTGTGTTTGCTTAGACTAGGACTACAAATTTTTGCCATTGTGTAATAGAGTAATGCTACAAATCTCATGATATGGTTTAATTGGAGCATATTTTTGCCATGTATATTATGAATCTTAAAAAAAATTGACAATTGTTTTGTTTCTATTACCTGTTAATAGAATTGGATTTAATTTGCAAATGTAGCTTGGTTTAAACTCTATCACCCAACAGAAGAAAAATAATAGTGCCCAATACATGCAACTTCAACAAATACAAGTACATAAGAAGATCTCCATAATTTAGAAAATCCTAGTTAACATTAGTTAACATTAGCCAAAATAGATCTCCATAATTTACAAAATGGCTAGTTAACATAAGCCAAAATACTAGTGCAAAGCTAAGTTATAAGTCATAACATAAGATTGTATGATTAATAAAATACATCCATGTTAACATTAGCCAAAATCCTCATCCGCTTGCGTTGTCGCTTAAAAGCCTTTGGACGAACACTTTCTTGAGTTCCGGTTTGATTGCCCTGAACATTCACATTGTAATATCATGGTTATAAACTAAATAGACACACACACTTATTACAAAGCGCACACACACACTTCCAGTACAGTACACAAACACACACACACAGTACACACACACACATACACAGAAATTAGATACACACACACAGGCAGTACACAAACACACACACACAGAAATTACACACACACACACAGAAATTACACACTCACACTCACACACAAACACAGTCACACACACACACACACACACGGGGACAGTGCAACACACTCTTATCCTCACACACACACTCCGTTTTTATACTCACACACACACACACACACACACAATACACACACACACTACACAAACACACACACACACATATTACATACACACACACACACACACATATTACACTTACACACACACACACACACACGGCCACAATACACACACACACTACACAAACACACACACACACACAATACACACACAATACACACACACACACACACACACACAATACACACACACACTACACTAACACACACACACACACTACACTAACACACACACACACACAATACACACACACACACACACACGGCCACACACACAATACACACACACTACACAAACACACACACACAAACACACACACACACACACATATTACACTTACACACACACACACACACGGCCACAATACACAATACACACACACACTACACAAACACACACACACACACAACACACACACACACACTACACTAACACACACACACACACAATACACACACACACACACACGGCCACACACACAATACACACACACACACTACACAAACACACACACACACACATATTACATACACACACTACACAAACACACACACACACACATTACATACACACACACACACACACACATATTACACTTACACACACACACACACGGCCACAATACACAATACACACACACTACACAAACACACAATACACACACACACTACACTAACACACACACACACAATACACACACACACACACACACGGCCACACACACAATACACACACACACACACATATTACACTTACACACACACACACACACGGCCACAATACACAATACACACACACACTACACACACACACTACACAAACACACACACACACAATACACACACACACTACACTAACACACACACACACACAATACACACACACACACACACGGCCACACACACAATACACACACACACTACACAAACACACACACACACAGAGATTACACACACACACACACACAGAGTATACACACACATATTACACTTACACACACATATTACACACACACACACACATAGTATACACAAACAGAGATTACACGAGTATACACACACACACAGACAAACCAGAGTACACACACACATAGTACACACACACACGCACACACACACAGACACACACAGAGATTACACACACAGATTCTAATCTCAATTTGACCTAAAAATTGATTTTGAAGTTTACCAGAAAAGTTGAAATACGAAAACCCCAAATTCTAATCTCAATTTGAACTAAAAATATGAAAACCCCAAATTCTAATCTCAATTCGACGAAATCAATCGAAGATTTGAAGCTTACCAGACTGTCTCCGACCAGATGAGGGCGAGAAGACGCAGAGATGAGGGTGAGGAGGAGGACGACGAGGAAGCAGGGCAAGGTCGACGACGAGCGACAAGCAGGACGAGGGACGTTGGGGATCCTCGCAGAGATGAGGACGAGCAGGACGTTGGGGATCCTCGCGGTTTTCTCTCCGGGCTTACGAGTCCGCCCAAAATTGGGGTTCTTCGTTAAGAACTCGTAAGGAGGCGTGTAATCCGAGCGAGTCCCACCTAAGCCCATTAAAGCTAATCCGGTTGCACACCAAACACATGACTATAGTCTAGTCCAGTCCAAGCCTTGCTAATCCTGTCAAACAAACGTGCCCTTAAGGTGCTAATTCACTTTTGACATAACCCCTTTTAAGGCTGACTTCACCTTAAAAAAATTCTTAAGACAATTTTGCCCTCATTATTATTTACTTTAAAAATGAAAAATCCTTTTATAAATAAATAGAATAAAAAAATCCAAATTAAAATCTTACATTAAACAATGAAAACAATAAAAAATTGAAGAAATCTTGTTATCTTCTTCCTCTACTCTACCAAGTTCTATTTATCAATAAATTATTCATGATATAGTATTACCATGTGACCTTAACAGCTAATAGTATCTACTAATAAGAACCAACACGAACATGACACGTGGTAGAGAAAAATAGCTCTCTGATAAGAACTAATACTTGGGTCCTCAACAGGGAGGACCGAATATACTGACATTGTCATGTGATCCGGTTAAATATAGCCACGTGTAATTTACAAAAGCTCTTTAAACCTATTACCAAACAACCAATTGTAACATTTGCACCTATAACCAAACAACCAACTTCTCCTTTAAGTCTATGCCCCAGATCTCATCATGTCCCTCTCACCTCCGTTGAACTTTGCTCCATCGATCCCCTTCTTCCAACCTCTGGTTACACCAAATCCAACCCAAAATTTTCCTTCAATCCCCTCTTCTCAGGCGAGCCTCAGTAAGCTCACCCCAATCTCTTCCTTCCTCGGCAACCCCAACTCCACTCATCTCTCCTCGGGTGACCTCAATTGTACCAACCCCTCTGTTCGCCAGCGAATCCAACGTCAAAAGTCTCTTTGACGGCAACCCCACTTAGTCCTCTGGCAATCCCACTCCAGTCCTTTTTTATGGGGTTGTGCACAGAGAAAACAAGATTTGAGGGTGAGGAAGAAGACTGATGTTTGGTTACAAAGATAACCAATGTTTGGGGCAATTTTAGATGAGACAAGTGGCCTATTCTTTTTGGGCCACATCATGAAGTCAATAAATTGGGTACTCCCCTGTGAGTACCCAAGTATTGTCCTTTTAAGCCCCCATAAGTTTGGAGGATGATTCTCTTCCATCCTATTCTCATCCTCCTCCTTCCCCTCCTCTCACATATTGTTTTTTGTATTACTGTCTCTATAAAAAAATCAATATAAGATGTTGACGTGGCTAAACCATAACTGTTCAAATAGGAGGGGAGTGAAAGGGAGAGAGATTAGGAGAGGAAAGAATCTTCCTTCCATAAGTTTTCAATTTCTATCTCTCCCAATCTTAAATTTTCACAATTTTTCATTAATTTCATGTCGCCTAATGGACATAATTAACCTTTATTTTATATATATACTATTATCTCTATTGATTAATGAAACTTTCTTTGTCAACTAAAAGATGGTGAAAATACAACTTAATCTTTTATCACAAAAAAAATGATGGGCAATAATGTAATTTCACATTTCTAAATTTTACTTTTTTTTATTGAAGCCTCACATACAAGTAATGTTAAAATATCTCTAATATTTAAAATTAAAAAAAACAAAAAAAACAAAAAAACAAAAACCTCTCACTCCCCCATGTTCTCTTTCTCTCCCTCCCTCTCTCCTTCTCATTTTCTAAAAAAAATATGTTCATACACACAAAGGGGTCTTGGAACAACATAAATCCAACCGTGAATCTGCAAGAAAGTAAAGAACACAAGATGTATCGTGGTTCACCCCAATGTTTGGGCTATATCCACACTTATGTTGATATTGTTTCACTCTGAATGGTGAATATACAAGAAGGTTAGAGGCAGTGTGCTCTCTAGTCTATTTTCTGTGTTTGCCCTCTCTAAGATGTTTTCTCTCTTCCCATGGCCTAAACCTTGACCTCTTCTAATGAGGAGAGTAAGGAGTCCTTTTATAGAATAAGGACTCATCACTTATTACATATTTGCTCCTTCATTTATTACATAATTACATTTGAGTCCCCCGAGTATTTATACGAGGTCTAAATACGGAGGCCCTTAATATGGTACAAACAATAGTCTCCCAAGTCTTCAGTCAAGAGAGTCTTTTGGCTGGAGACTTGAAATTCAGTCCATGTGTGGGCTGAAGTAACTAGATGTCGTCTAGAACTGATACTCGATATGAGGTAGTGCTCAATGTGAAATTATGCTCAACTAGAAGTAGCACATGTTGCGAGGCTGCTCGGCTTGTGGCGTTGAAGATAAGGGAGTCCTTTTTTATAAAATAAGGGATCGCTCCTCAATACATAAATGATGGGCTAGGGTTGATGCTCACAACGATGTGGTTGCTCAACAGGCGGTGATGCTCTCTAATGATGGTGAAGGAGTCCCTTTTAGAGAATAAGGGTTCGCTCCTCAATACATAAGTGATAGGTTATGAGTGATGCTCGTAGCGAGGTGATTGCTCAGCTGGAGGCGATGCTCTCTAATGAAGGTGAGGGAGTCCCATTTATAGAATAATGGTTCGCTCCTCAATACATAAGTGATGGGCTAAGAGTCTCTCTCTAATGAAGGTGAGGGAGTCCCTTTTATAAAATAAGGGTTCGCTCCTCAATACATGAATAATGGGTGCTCTCTAATGAAAGTGATGGAGTCACTTTTATAGAATAAGGGTTCGTTCCTCAGTGCATAAATAATTGGCTAAGTCCCTCAAGTATTTTTCATGAGGCCCAGTTGCGAAAGCCCAATATATGGTACATAGTGTAGTCCCCCAAGTCTTCAGTCAATAGAGTATGTTGGCTGGAGACTTCAAATTCAATCCATGTATGGGCCGAAGTGGCGGTTGTTCGAAGGCGGTTTTTGTATACCATGCACTGAAGCTTTATAGGTGAAGCTTTGAAAGTGAAGTTTTAGAGGTAAAGCTTTGAAAGTGAAGCTTTGAAGCTGGAGTTTTTGTAAATGAAGCTTTGAAGTCGGAGTTTTGTAAATGAAGCTTTCGAAGCTGGAGCTTTTGTAAATAAAGCTTTCGAAGCTGGAGCTCTGCAAATGAAGCTTTTGAAGCTAGAGCTCTTGTAAATGAAGCTTTCGAAGCCAAAGCTTTATAAATGAAGCTTTCGAAGCTGGAGCTCTGTAAATGAAGCTTTCGAAGCCAAAGCTTTATAAATGAAGCTTTCGAAGCTGGAGCTCTGTAAATGAAGCTTTCGCAGTTGGAGCTCTGTAAATGAAACTTTCGAAGCTAGAGCTCTGTAAATGAAGCTTTCGAAGCTGGAGCTCTATAAATGAAGCTTTCGAAGCTAGAGCTATGTAAATGAAGCTTTCGAAGCTGGAGTTCTATAAATGAAGCTTTCGAAGCTGATTGACATGAGTGATGCTCATGAATGTTTATGTTGATTGACATGAGTGATGCTCATGGATGTTAACATGAGTGATGCTTATGAATGTTTATGTATGATTGACATGAGCGATGCTCATGAATGTTTATGTATGATTGACATGAGTGATGCTCATGTATGATGGTGATTGTCATGAGTGATGCTCATGTATGATTTTTTAGAGAATGGGTTGTACTTTTGATCACCTAGTTGGTGATAATAGCGGCAGGTTGCCGAATAATTTTGGAGTACTGGGCGTACTTTTGATTACCTGGTTGGTGATAATAAAGGGTGAACCTTAAGTGGAGGGATGAAGGTTGGAGTTTGAAGCCATAGGGTCTGACTCTTTTGGGCATATGGGTCTTCGCTCTCCACATAACATTCCAGCCCACTATTTTGGACTTGTCGACATTTTGCCCTTTTTTTTTTTGGCATGCTGCCTTCTTTCTTTATTTATGATTATCTTCTGGTGGGGTTATCGAGTTGGGTCCAGGCACATAGGTGTCCCAATAAGCAAATGTCTGAGCAAGTGGGTGTTCGGTCAGACAAGAGATCACCGTAAGCATGTGGCTCATCAGTCTATAAGTTGGTAGAGTTCTTTAATAAGCAACAATGTTGATCAGTGGATCTAGTTGCTCAATAATTCCTGACAATAAATGACAGTATAAGTACGACCGTATAATAAATAAATCAAATTGACAAAGTTTGTCAAGGTAAAATATTGCACCATGTGCCTTCTATAAATAAATAATTTATTCAGTCGTGTGGTAAATCACATGTTGTATAAGTGACATAGTTTAAAGGCAATCATAATATTCTAGGCCATGAATAAATATTGCACATGTACTTGGGTTAAATATATGTCACCGGGTAATAAATAATATATATATATATATATTATATTTTCATTCAAGTTGTTGATATCCAATTTGGTCAGATGAGGTGATAAAATAATTATATAATGTGAATGGTGTAGTGGGCTGTTAGACATGAATGATACTCAATTATCGAGCGGCACATTAGACACATATTAAGCTGCATGCAACATGACAAACACTCAGTGCACGCACATGTATCACAGATGCAAACACTGATACATCAGCATTATGTTACACAAAAGGTTAGCAGCACAAATGGAAGCATGGCAATACATACAATACAGATGCAGCTGAACAAGTGATAATTACATAAAATTAAACTATTACGTGGTAGTGCATTATCGCATGTACATAATAGATATATATAAATACATACATTTAATAATTAGATATTTACGCAGCATGTTGATACATCGTGGCGCTAGAATGAGGGTTTTTAGGTGAATGTGATCAGCCTTCCCATGTGTCTAATGATTTAAAATAATAAAATATGTGTGATGTGATATGTTTTTGGTCAACATAATATTTAAACTAATAAACAATATAGCTGTAAAGGAAAAGATGCTCTTATCTTCTCCATTATACCCTGTACCCTTTTTCTTTCTGCCACGAATGATTACAGATACAACACTAAAATATTGAAGTCAAGGATGATTAAAGATATAAAGGAAAAGATGTTGTAAAGGAGTGATTAACCTCGACCGGAGCATGTGATTAAAGATAGGAATAAAATATCACAAGATGCATGCGATGATGTGATGATGTGGTTTCCAGTAACGAGATATGAATTTGAAGAAAACTTATCTTTTTTGTTGCTTTTCCGTGGCTTTTTTCAGAAAATGCAGTTTCTCCATTATTCTCAACTCAAGTAGACATATCTTCTGGTTTTGGGCCTTCAGAAAGTGGTTTCACATGGCTACCACCCTGCAAAGAAGATGCAAGGGATGGGTCATTGAGCTCGGCACACTATCCGCCAAGCATCTGATCCATTTGGTCCTCGAAGATAGCCATGTCGGCAGTCCGACCCTCCTTCCAGGCAATTTGAATATTGGTGAACATCCCTCGAAGCTCTTGGAATCGAGTCCTTGCTTTTTCCTTCAGTAGCTTGTGAGAAGCAGACGACATCCTTTCTGGGACGACATCGGATTTACGTGATTCACGACATCCTTTCTAGGATGGCATCCTTACGTACCCATTTTCGTTAACGCAATCAGAAACTTTCTCGACCACATTCTTCTTCTCATCGTTGAGAGTGGCGTTGAATATCATGAAGAAAACAGAGCCAGTGGATACGAGAGGCTTCTGAGTCCATCTCGCCAGTGGCCAAGACAACAGGGTCGGCCATTAGCTCTTCGAAAATGGGACATCTGAATTCTTTAGGAACGCCAACAAGAACACCGCCGCCATGGCTACCGTTGGATCCTCGTTGAGGAGGATGGGTAGTGTTTGAAGCGAACCTATGGCGGCGAGCCCAGAGGGAAGCGAGGTTGCAGTTGGCACGGCCACAGTTGATGACTGGAGTGGCGTCCTTACAAGCCTTCTTAGCCTTCTCCGGCTCCTTAAAGGTGACGAAATCATAACCCTTGGATCGGCCGGTGAGTTTGTCGGAGATGATGACGGCACTGAGGATGTAGAACACAGCAGGATTGACAAAAACATGAGCAGCGATAGGTTGAAATTGGAAATACGGACCCATCTCCATTGTCATCTTCATGTGAGGAGGAGGAGGAGGAGGAGGATGAGGATCGACATTCTCATTTTGGGGGAAGGATGAGGAGGTCTCAGTCAGAGCCTAAAAAATGTGAACAATGATATATGTATTTAAAAGGAAAAAGTGAGAGAATAAGTGAAAGCTGGAAAGCAGGAAAGCAAGCAGTAGTAGCGGAGATGAGGGTGGAGGAGCTTAAGGAGTCGCCGAGGGTTGGGGTGGCGGCATCTGTGTAAAGAGGGTTGAAGATGTCGTTGTCGTTTTCTTCAACCCTGCATTAACCCATTGTCGTCTTAGAGAGAGATGGTGAGGTTTTGGGTTTTGCAGTGACTGTGCAAGTGTTTGGTTCTTAGGTTTCTACAGGTTCACAGTGGAGGTGAAAAAATGAAAGAGAATTGATATAGTTTTTCGTGTCGTTTCCCACAGATGGCGCCAAATGTTGATGCACAAAACTGGAGGGGTCTTGGAATAACATAAATTTGACTGTGAATCTACAAGAAAGTAAAGAACGCAAGATGTATCGTGGTTCACCCCAATGTTTGGGCTACGTCCACACTGATGTTGATATTGTTTCACTCTGAATGGTGAATATACAAGAAGGCTAGAGGCAGTGTGCTCTCTAGCCTATTTTCTGTGTTTGCCCTCTCTGAAATGTTTTCTCTATTCCCATGGCCTAAACCTTGACCTCTTCTAATGAGGAGAGTGAGAAGTCCTTTTATAGAATAAGGGCTCCTCACTTATTATATATTTGCCCCTTCATTTATTACATAATTACATTTGAGTCCCCCGATTATTTATACGAGGTCTAAATACGGAGGCCCTAAATATGGTACAAACAAGTTAATTACACTAACACTCCCTTAGGTTTATTGTGTTTTTACAAAATCCCCTAACGTTTGAAACATAACACTAACACCACTTGAGGTTTTAGTTCACTTTCACATAACCCTTTTAGGACAAATTTGCCCTCATTATAATTAAAAAAATAAAAAGAAGCAAGTGACCCTTTAACATAGTGGTGGAAAGGAGTTGAGCCATTGCATGATAGCGTGGGTTCGAACCCCGTCGGTGGCTAATTTAACATTTAATCTAACAAAATCTATCGTTTCAAGAAAAAAAATAAAAAAGTAAAAAGAAAATTATAGAAATATCGTTATCTTTCTTCCTCTACCATGGACTCACATCTTCTCCGGAATTCGGCATAAAAAAATTCAAGGTTTCCAATGACAACTTGCATTTTATGAGGAAGATTCTTGGGAAATAAGGGGTTTTCATATTTTTTTTATGGCGGAGAGTGAGGCCAAGCTTGTGGAGAGGCTGATTGATCGAAAAACCGAGACGAAGGAGTAGCTTCATGTGAGGACTGCTAGGAAGGAGGTGAAACATGTTTAGAATTTCCATTATATTGTGGTGAAAGCGGAGGGGAGGCCCTAAACCCTTATATTGATTTTAAAAAGTTGTTTTTATTTTTAAAGCAATTAAAAATAAGGGTAAATTTGCTTTAAGAAAATGTTTTAAGGTGATGTCAGCCCAAATGGGTTATGTGAAAGCCAATTAGAACCTCAAGGGGTGTTAGTGTTATTTTTCAAATATGAGGGAGTTTTGTAAAAACACGATAAACCTGAGGGGTTGTTAGTGTCACTAACCCAATTAGGATTTTAATTTTTTTTTTAAATTATATTGTAGTCAAATCAAAATTTAAGAGGATTTTAAGGAATACATCCAAATCTAGGAGTAGTCATTTAGGATTATAAAAAAGTCCATACAAGTCTAGGTAGTGAAAATCTCAAAGATTTGCTAGGATTTTAATGGAGGATGGATTTTGATGAATTTGAAGATAGGTGTATAAATATCAAATGTCATTCAGAATCTCACCCCCCTCTGATTTCTTTTCATGCCAGAGGATAGAAAAGTCAACGGAACAGTCTTCCCCCATCTCTCTCGTACTGCTTTCTCTCATTAGTACTATGATTTAGTGGTATTCATCTTCACTTGTAAGCAGTGGTGAAGCTAGGATTTGTTGAGAGGAGAAGCGAAATTTCGAAGGGTAAATGATCCCAAGAAAATGTAGACAACTAAATCATTTTAGATAATAGACAATATTAATGTCGTTCTTAATTTATCAATATAAACAAGTTACAATTGTTAACGACGAAGTTTTATGTCATGAAAACATCGCATAATAGGCTCATCATCAATAAAAACAAATACATATTTCTCAGTATAAACAACCATGCTATCATGCAATCATTGATCTACCATTTCATCATTCCTTTGATAAGTGATCAAACTGATTCTCCAACATTCATGAGTGAGGGGATTTACTTAATACATCCCAACTTAGTGAGTGACTTTCATTAAGACACCACTATTTTTGTGTTATTTTTCTTGATAATGAGCTCCATGAGACCACTTCAGGTTCGTGGTGATTTCCATCAGGAATGTTTTCTAAATAATGGCTCATGGCACATTGTGTTATTATTTTAGACAAACCCTAGCCCAAATAAAGATTACATAGACAATTAATAATTAATATATAATTGATAATTTAATAATACAACATGTCGAATCATATTACAAGAGAAACATTTTTTTCACATGCCTATGTATATGAAATTTTCACACCCTTTAATGTAGACAATACCGTATGTATTTCAAAAAATTTACATTATCTAGACAAACTATTTTTAATTAGGCTCCTAGCAAATATTTTGATTGGTGGTGATAAAATTTGATAAGTATAGGCCATATATGGCATCCAATTAACCTGTTAATCGGATTTAAAAGTTTTTGTTAGGGAAACTCTCACAAATAGATCACCAAAAACTTGACCTTAACATATCATCTCATCTCATATCACCACGTAAGTTGTAACCTAAAGTGAAAGAGGGGAAAATCTATGCAAATCGCCAAATGACCACAAAGTGGGTCGATATGTGTGTGTATATGGATTATGGGTCCCCTGCTGTTTTGTTCTTCATTTTAACAAAACAAACCGTTTCATTTAAATTTGTTTTCTTTAGCGACGTGGTTTTGGCCTGGATTTCTGAAAAAAGAGGATCCTGTAAAACCTTAAAAATTTAAATACAGGAATAAGTGGAGAAAATAAAAAATAAATCGATTTATGGTTATGAAAATTTTATTGAGGAATTTTAAAATTTTGTTACCAGAAATTATTATAATTTACCTTGTAAAATCTATCGATTAAGTGGAAATGACGAAAGTGCTCCTAGGCGGCTAAACGTAATCTTATGAGGACATATTTTATCCTCATATGTTTTGTCATGTTTCTTGACATATTTGGATAGAGTTTGATCTCACGATCGTGTAGGCGCAAACCGTTCCTGAAATGGAGTTATAATGAAAAAGTTATTAAAGTTTAAAGTCAAGGATATTTTGGTAACTTTATTTCATTTTAGAAGGCTCCAGAAAATCTGGAGCAATGAGTTTTGCCATGTGTGTGGTTGGGATGAAAGAAAAATGAGAAGTGGACAACTCTGATGGAAAGGAAAGAATAGAAAGGAGAAAAGGAAGAAGGAAAGAGGGAAGAGGTGACGGATGGGAGGGGAGAACCGGGAGAAAAAGGAGAGGGAAAGGGGAATACCAGATCACATGGCATCTGGCGACCCGACCCGTTTCCCTTGTCTTCTCTGGCGTTTTTCTCGGTTTTTCCTGCGAACCGCCTTGATTGAACCTTGGGAAATCACCTCACGACCTCCCCTTTACCCATTCCACCCAAAAATTGAGAGAAAATTTAATTGAAACTGCGCAATTTGCATAGTGGGTGCGCCAGAACTCCTTGGCGGCGATTCGCTGTTTTCTGAAGCCAACGCCGACCACCACCACTATCAATGGACTCCTTGTGAACCCAGGAACATATTCTAAACCTTGGATGGGACGGCGAAGCACCGGAGATAACGGATCGAGGCCACCCAAATTCTAGGGTTCCAGGGGGTTTGAGTGAAATTTGGGCTATTTCCAACTGAATTAGACTTCGGCACAGGTATAAAAGGTGTTCCCCTTGGCTTGCTCTACATTTCTGTAAAATTTGAGATTTTTTAGAAATAGTGAAATTTTTTGGCGAGTCGGGGCAGCCGACCGCCAACTGCGAAGGCGTGTGGCTAGTGGGCCGACGCTGCATTTTTCATGCAAATTTCGATATTTTGAATCCATAATTGGTAACCATTTGATGTGATTAGATTGTGAAAGCTAATGTTGAATATAGCCGATATTAGAACATTTTCGGAAATGGAGAATAGAATGAAAAGTGAACTACGAAATGTTTGATCTTACTCAAGGGTACGTACGCAGTCTAACAGTGTTAGATGCAGCCTTAAATAATCGAGAATTAATCTTTTGTTGAGAAGTTGTTGTAATAGAAGAAATTTGGGGATTAAATTGATAAGTTATTTGTATGTTTGATAATTAAAATATGGATATAGTTTTGTGAGGAATTAAGGAATTGAAGTAAAGAATCGTGATTAATGGAAGTAATTTAAAGAAGAGTTAAAATGGGCCTATCATCGGAATTATTTCTCGAAAATAAGTATTTCAGGGATGGGACGTTACAGATCTGCTACCATTGCAGCCGCAACAGAGGAGCAGTAGTAAGTAGAGGGGCGGAATCTCGCTTCTAGGCTTGATTTTTGTCGACTGAAGGTGCGGCCGCACCTCCTTGTGCCTATGTGGCTACCCCACTAGAAGGGCAGATCGTTGCTCCTAGGCTTCATTTCCAATGAGGGAGGGGCGCCCTCTCTGTAGCTTTGCATGTGTTTGTAAGTGAAAGATCTTAGGTTCGATTCTCATCAAAGGTGAACTTGTACCATATTATTACTGGTGCATTGTGAGACTAAGCTTCCTTCATCTTTAATGTAGAGAATATTAGTTGTTCAACAAAAAAAGTTTTAAGATAATTTGAAAATCACACTTTTATTACAAATTCAGTCTTCTACAAAATAAATGGGAAAATACCTTTAGTTTTACAAAATTAATTAGTAAAACTCGTAGACAT
This sequence comes from Malus domestica, assembly GCF_042453785.1. Lineage (NCBI taxonomy): Eukaryota > Viridiplantae > Streptophyta > Magnoliopsida > Rosales > Rosaceae > Malus > Malus domestica. The sequence continues at coordinate 16,765,001 of NC_091669.1, read as the reverse complement.
GGAGATATTGGTTCATATTAAAATCATAGTACCTCATAGCCAAATTAAAAATTTAGAGAACAAAGCGAAACAAGATGTACAACAAACTTGACTCAGACCTTTAACGTTTATCGGTTATCACTACTCTTTGGTATTATTAATAAAAGAATGTTAATTTTGGACTATCTTTATCTAACTTCATCTTGTTGACCAATATTAGACAAACGAATGTCTTTTATTAATGATGGAACATTCACCATAACCAGAGATTTTTTAGTGTGATCGGCACATGAGATGGTACATTACTTGTCATTATATAAATAGTGTGATATGTGTGTAAAAAAATTAATAATTTAAAAAATAAAATTTTTCATCACTTACATAAAAATACGTGTTATATTACTAATGTTTCCGTTATAATAAAAAATTGGGCCTCCTCCTCCGCCCCACAAATAAAAATAAAATAAAATAATCGATACAACATCTGAACAGGTGAGAGTCATTGCCCTTCATTCCTATTCAATATTATTTTATTATTATATTAATGTATTTTGGTGATGAAATTTTAGTATAAAACCGCGGGAAGATATATTGAATCGAGCAAAGAGGGGTCCCACGCTTGGGTTTGTGGACCGAAAGCAGCCACTACGGAAATCTGCGAGCTGGGCGTGTCCCCACGGCGCTGCAAAGTCCATGCCGATCGAGCCGTCCAACTTTTTTTCTTTTTCAATTCTTGAAAAGGACACAGGGCGGCAACTGGGTCGGTGAAATAATGTGGGTCCATGCACCCCCTATTTTGAAGAGACGATGATTTTCTGTTGATATTTTTATGGGGATCTTCTCCGGATTCATTTTGTAGGGATCATCTCTGAATTTTTTTTTGTGGGATCTTCTCCGGATCTTTTTTGTAGGGATCCTACTTGGATTTTTTTTTTGCGGGAATCATAAGGATCCTCATATCTTAGTCGTTCATCATACATTATGCGGCCAGTTTTCGTTAGGTAATTTTTGTGTTTAATTTTAAATAATAAATTTAAAATAATTTATGATCGTATGTATAATGAATGGCTAGAATGTGAGGATCTGTAGGATCCCCACAATTTGAATCTGGATGGGACCCAAATCCATTTTGAATAACAATTCTTATACTATAGGTTGCTAGTCCATTGATAAAAAACAAAAACAATTGATGTATCGTCTCGCACCAAGAGCACAAGAATATATTTTTTGACAATGATATTATCTACGTTAAGGAGGTAGGGAGTGAACTAAGTCTCACAATGAGCTAGTAATAATGTGGTTCAAATTCGTCTTTGATGATAATCGAACAAAAAAACTTCTCATTTACTAGTAAAGAAATACCACTAAACCGTAGTATTAAGTGACATTTTTTTTAACAAACGATATTATCTACGTTAAAAGGGAGGGGGTGGGCTTTAGCCTCACAATGGGCTGAGGAGGTGGATAGTGAGCTAAGTCATACAATGAGTTAGTAATAATGTGGTTCAAATTCGTCTTTGATAAGAATCGAACAAAAAAACTTCTCACTTACTAGTAAAGAAATACCACTAAACCGTAGTATTAAGTGACATTTTTTTTAACAAACGATATTATATACGCTAAAGGGGAGGGGGTGAGTTTAGCCTCACAATGGACTAGTAATAATGTGGTTCAAATTCACATTTAGCGAGAATCAAACCTAAAACCTCTCACTTACAAGTGAAAAGGAATACTACTAGACCGTAATACTAAGTGTCATTTGATATTACTAATTTCAGTTTTGACAAGAGCACAAGAATATGTGTAAAAAAAAAAACACAAATTCTCTTATTAATAACCTAAAACGTCAAATGTTGGTGAACTAATGTCATATACATTTTTTCTATATTATAATATTTAGTCTGATGATTAAAAGTAAAAAAAAAAAATGTGTAAAGAAGAAAAAAATGTGCAACTATAATATCCCAAAATAATAATTCACTCTTTTCAACTTTAATAATTCACTAAGTCATCATGTATCATAATTGTCTCGAGAAATGGCGACACATAGCTAAAAGCTTTATGAAATATATGCTTGTCCTCTAATTTGTATCAATTTTTGGAGGACGGGGATTTAATTAAATTGTGGAACATGTTTATGGTACGTATAGTTCTTTTGTATGTGTGTGCATAAAGGGTGCGTTTGGTACGTGGGACGGGACGGAACGGAACGGGACGAGGCGTTCCGTCCTGCGTTTGGTACGTCAAAAATGGGTGGAACGGGCTGTTCCACGGGACAGATTTTGGGTGTTTTTGCGTCCCACCTCCCCCCTGGAACAGGTTTGTTCCACGTCTGTGGAACACACTGTTTTACCATTTTAAGACAAATATACCCCATGTATTTTTCAAAAATTACACCTTCGTCCCGTCCCGTTCCGTCCCGTCCCGTCCCGTTCCGTCCCGTCCCGTCCCGATCCGTCCCGTCTGCGTACCAAACGCACACACACAATATTTCTTTTTCAACCATCATGTTTAATTAAAATTTGATGCATACCATGCATACTAATAAGTGGTCTAGTAGAAATGCGGTAAAAACTTCATGTTATTAATATTCTATAATTTTGTGTTCCAGGCGCGAAAATTGACAAAAATGCATGAGTTTTTGGTTGAAAGCTTTAAAATGAGGTGTGCCATTTAACAGTGGTCAGGGATGCAAAATGCTTTTACAAATGTACAATATACATCTTTATCAAAAAAATATCATCTTTATCAAAAAATATAAATAAAATCTAAAGTAATAACTCTCATCTACATCTTTCTCAAGTAAAAAAATAATATAATATGAATTTTCTAATATCAAATTTGCATATTTTTTATGGAGATGCTTTAGAATCTAGCTTTAATACAAAGTTTGAAAAGCTTAAACATCAGAAACAAAATATTCTTAATGTTGAATAAATTAATCAAATGATTAGCAAATACCACATTTATAGGTAAAACTAGCATATTTTCACTACAAGAAAAAAAATATTAGTGTCTATTAAATTTAGTGTTTAAAATATCAATATAGGTGAAAATATCGATATGCAAATTTATGGAAATATTGATGTATATAAGGAAATCAATATCAGCTATCTTCGATAAAACTTATGAGAATTTGTAATTGGGTGGGTCAACTCATTCAAATTTAATCGAAATTACAATAATTTCTCAAAAAATATTCAAAAGTTCAAAATCAGCAATGTGTCCTGGTGGAATTTTGTAGTGAATTGATAAATATTATTGATATTCACTGACTTTCTTATATCTCAACAATATAAGATAAAGTTTACATTTTACCTTTATGTATCAATCATTTGATTTTTGATATTTTATAAAAAAAATTAACAATTTCGTGAATATTTTAAATACAAGTTAAATTATTCAATCAAGTTGATTGGAGAAAGAAAAATGAGAGAGTTTTTTTTCTTTTAAAAGTTTTACCTATTAAAAGAAAATGATATAGCCAAAAGAATCACCTAAAAGTAATTAGAGGAACAAAAGAGGGTGTCACGCACGCCCACTTTTTAAGAACAAAAGCTCAAACTCTCTCTCCTCTGCGATCGCTCGCTCTTTCTCTCTCCCTCTCTTCTCTCTGCTCCTAACCGATCTCTTTCTCTCAATCTCGCACACATTTTGAAGCCCGTCATCTCAAGCTCTTCGAGGCCAATCTCGCCCGAAAATGGGTACCTTCTCATTCCTCCGATCCACCTGATTTATATTACCCAAATCATAATTATAACCAGACGTTTATTTATCTATCCATTTGTTTAATTTTCCGTTTTGCATTAATAATTGCGATTTACCACCTGATTGCCATCAATTTCAGACGTTTATTGATTGTGATACAGAGAGCGGTCATGGGTATTTAGCATTTTCTACTTTGGGTTTCAGTTTTTGTGTTTAACTGTTCGTGTAATATAACTTAATTTAGGTTGATTGGATTGATTTTGCATCAGTTGGATGCAAATTTTGGGGTTTTGAAGGGTAGATTAAGGGGAAATGATTGGTTGTAAAAGCCCTTTTTTTTTGTTTTTTGTTTTTTTCTTCTTCTGTTTGGTTAGTCAGAAAGTGTAGGAAAACATAACAAAATGTTTTCTCTTTTATTCATTGAGTTAAGCTTGAGATGCCAGAAATGTAATTGGATGTTAATCTGGGGATTATAGGATTTTTTTTGGCTTAATTGAGGTCAGTTAGATTAATTTGTAACACAAATGTAATTGGTTTAACTTTTTCATCAGCAATGTAATATCGGGGTAAGGTTAATTTGCATGATACTTGCAGATCAGTGTAAAAAATTTACCTTTCTAAATTCAAGAACTAAAAAAATTATGTTTTGTTGCGATGTACAAAAGGCACGCAGAAATATATATGATTGGATGAATTTTTAAGAGTAATGAGAAAAATGGTGGCTATTTTGTTTGATTGTACAGTTGGTCTTTGTATAGTTTGGCTTTTTATAAATGCTTTCCATGATATTTGAATCAACAAGCCTAATGTGTGCCAGATTGAATTCTTTATCTGTTTCTTTAGGACATTTTGTATCTTTGGGATTTTGTTTCTTATCTAACATTTGAGCACACTCTCATCCAGCAAAAAGTGAGGAGTGCTGCTCTACTCAGCTTCTTGACGGGGATGGTACATTCAATGTCACTGGAATTGATCAGTTTATTAAGGAGGCAAAATTGGCTGAATGTGGACTTTCTTATGCTGTTGTCTCCATTATGGGACCACAAAGTAGTGGTATGCATTCATCTCCTCAAGCATAGCATATAAGTCTTTATTTTTCCCGGGTAACTTTGTTGAGGGTTTAGATATGATGAAGTGTGTTTTATTAAATTATTGTTCAGTAGATTGCTACCTGTTTGAAGTTTAATCAGATGGAGAAGAGTTTATAATGTGCTTTGGTAATTAAAGGCATCAATTTCTATGGAATATGTTTTCTGTTTTCACATTTGACACTGATAAGCTATTTTTTGAGTTTAGCTTGCATGGAGGGATGTC